>NC_045804.1:23073883-23421030 GCF_009873245.2 Balaenoptera musculus
GAGAAATGCCAAATGCATCGTTGTTCTGCTTGGTACAGCTCACTTGTTTCTAATAAAGGAAGCAGCTGAACAAAACCCTCCCGCCCTCCTGTATTCCTCTGGTCAGCAGGTGGCAGTGGAACCGACGCAGCCCCCGGCCTGGGCTGGAGCCCTCTCGCTCTGCAGGGAAGGCCCTCGTGACCATAGCACCGGGCAACTTCTGAACACCTTCCTTTGGCAAGGCTGCCCTTCCAGGGCCAGCTTGGCGCTTTGCCCCTAACTTCTCCCACCCGCCCGCACGGAGCCGGTGCTGACTCAGGCTCCTCTGTGTAAGAGCAGCAGTCAGCCTCTGCGCCAGCACCCTCGGTCCAGGGCAGCGTGGCTCCTCTGACGGGGGGGCGCAGGCACCGCCCCTCCCACTTGTCCAGGTGTCACACCTCCCCTTGCGGGCCAGGGGCCAGGTGGTTCTGTTGAGACACCGGGGGTGCTTTTAATGCTGCAGGCTGGCAGGTTCCACTGAACCAGAAAGGTTCCCAGGAAGGGCCTGAGAAACTGCATCTAGACTTCCTGTGTGTCGTGTGTGTCCCCCCCCGCCCACCCCCTCTTCTCTTCCTCTGGACATTTTCATCCATTCCCCCCCATGGCTGGTGCCTCCGAGCCCCTTCCCAGGGAACCTGGGCCCTGAGTGGCACCCTGAGAGGACACAGGATCTGCCCCTGGGATCATCCATGAGGCCTTTTCCCGGCCCTCCTAGACCCCCACCTAATGTCTCTCCCCAGCCCCGGACCAGCTGACTCCAGCTCCTGAAAGCGGGCCTTCGGGCCTTCGTTCCCGTCTTAGGTTTGGGCTGGGAGAACACAGCCCTGTGGGTGGTCTCCACCCAGGGGTCTCCAGAATTATGAGCTGTGTTTCTTCTTTGCCCCCAGCTCCCATAATCAGTTCCTGTCAGCTTTTTTGCCTTAAAGACTCTCGCCCTTTGAAGGCCATCTTCCCAGCCTTCGGGCTCTTCTCCTAGCAGTAAACCCTTCCTCTGCTTCACCAAACCGGAGACGAGAAGCAGGATGGGGGGCTCAGCCGGGGCGCCCGTGTTCACCTGAGAGGAGCCCCAGCCCAGGGGGACCGGACAACTCTCAGTTGCCCTTCATACCCCAACACTGGACCTGGCCTCACCGTGCCCTGCACCATGCGGCTGCAGTTTGGCCGCCTGCCTCTCCTCAGAGCCGTGAGTGCTGTGTACCAAGGCCGCCCAGCCCCTTCCTTCATGGTTCCTGGACAGGGGGGCATCTGGGCCCCTTCAGAGTCTGATTGTCTTCTTTCAGACACACTAATTCATCAGAACCAAATGCCCCTCTCAGTGTAAACTGAGAGCAGGGTGAGGCTGTCACTTCCTGCATCAGGTCATGGCAGGAAGGTGGAGACAGCCCAGCCCCTGCCCCAGGCCACCCTCCGGGAACTGCCATCAAGCTCAGCCCTTGTTCAGTGTTGGTGCTGTTGCTCGAGGGAACCCCAGATGCCAGGGCTCCACATTTAATCCCAGAAAGTCACCTTTCTGATAGGTTTCCTCCGCATTCTGTCTTCTGGTGTCTGGGCACGCTCTCCCAGCATCTCTAGGGGGGCCTGGGGCGGCCCCCTGCTTTCCAGGCCTTTGTCTAGAAGGCTGGTTGGCTGGTAGAAGGAGAGCTCCAGGTCTCTGGGATTCGTCTACTGAGCAGACAGGGGCCTCGAACCCAGCTGAGCCTGGAAAGAGGGACTCTGTCTGGAGTCCCTCAGAGGCCTGTCCCCGCCCCCTTGAGGGCCATAACAATCCTGCTCTGGCAGAAGCCCACCCACCTGCCCCCTCCCCATCCAAGGCCCCTGGTGTACGTGCTGTGGGGGTGGCTTTGTGAACCGCTGTCCTCACAGTCTTGTGATGCTGGCAGCAGCTTTGAGCCAAGAGGAAGGGTCAGGGCTATTTTGAGCTGCGGCAGCTCCTCCAGCACCCCTGGCTGTCTTAGACAGGGAGCCCAGATGCAGCAAGAAGCCCAAGGGACGCTCCCTCTGCCCCGTCCCTCCTCATAGGCCTGTGGGTGTGGCCTCAGAGGTGCTCAGTGGGTAGCAATGGTAAAATAAACTTGCTTCTTTATTTTGTTCTGCTGTCCTCTCCAGGGCTCTTCTAAGACAAGTTAAAAATCTCCTCCTACGTCTCCCCAGGGCTGAGCCTCCCCCCCACCCCTGCTTGCTTTAACAAGGGAGCAGCGCTCAGGTTCCAGAGCTGGAGGGAGGAGCCCAGAAAGCCTGGAGGGGGAAGGAGGGCCTTAGGGGGTGGCTAACGCCTGGGGAGGGGGCAAGGGGGTGGCTGGACTCCTTGTGGGAAGGAGGCTGGGATGGGGCAGAGAGTGGCCAAGGGTTCACGTGTCCTGCTCCCCAAGTCTCCTGGCAGCAACAGGCCTGGCTCTTCAGAAGCCACGACGACCAGGTGGGCTGAGCACCCGAGGAGCTGGGGGCATCTCATGGCCCAGGGAAAAGATCAACTGCCTGTTCTTCAGGAGGGGCTGAGGCGGCCCTCAGCACCCAGTTGAGAACAGAGCCTGGCGGGCAGGCTAAGTGGGAGGCTGGAGGGGCTGGCCCTCCGTCACCCCTCCACTCCGGAGGAGGAGAGGGCCTCCGCTGAGGGATGCAGACTGGCACCTGCAGAACCCAGGGTGGCTCAGCTGTGCCGTCAGGAGCGCTGGATGCAGATGTGGACAAAGAGGGTGGCTGGTGACAGTGAGGCCCCGTCCTTGGAAAGCAGGTGGATGTGGCGGTATCCTGCCGGGAGGGGAGCCCAGTGTCAGCTTCTCTGCCCGCCGCACCGCAGGGCCAGGCGTGTGGGGCAGAGACCGCATCCCAGCCCTGGGGGCTGGAGGCTGGGCTCAGCTCGGGCCGGCTTAGGGCAGGCTCTTGGAGGGAGTGGGCAGCCTGGGTGAACAGGGTCTTGGAGGCCCAGCCCCCCTTCTCTTTCCACCCCCATCAACCCCACCAACCTTGCTTCAGGCTGCTGAGAGGCAGTGTAAACTGGCCCACAAAGTCATTGGGGGACGTGGCGTCATAATCTTCTACCACGAACCGGACCAGCACCAGCTCCGGAGCCCGCAGCTGGAACTGCAGGGTCTGCCCCCAGCGGGGGTTGAAGCCTAGGGCGCAGGTCTGTCCGTCAAGAGCCCGCCCTGCACCTGCCCCGCTCCCCGCTGTCTGCCCCCAGCTCGCCCCAGCAGGGCCCCCACCATTGTTGAGCACGTAGTTGGTCTCCTTGCAAGCACAGTCTGCGGGCACCCCGTGGATCTCAATGCGCACCAGCGGGTCCACGATGGAGTTTGGCTTCTCGGCGTTCAGCTTGGGCAGCTGCTGCGCAGTCAGCACCTGCGGGGGAGGAAGGGGAGCTAGCCTGGCCCGCGGGGCTCACACCGGCCCTCCCGCTCAGGACCCGGAGGCGGACCGCCCTCGCTCAAGCTGTCCCCAGGCCTCTGCTATCCTCAGGCTGGCACCCCGCAGACAGGGACCCCAGGCAGGGTGTGGTCCAGGCTGCTGACCTGGATGGTGAAGGTCGTTCTGGGGGTTCCAGGACACTCAGGGTCAAAGGTTGTGTCAGGCTGCCGCAGACAGGCAGGTTTCAGGACATAGCCGCACCGCCCATTGATAAGGAAGCGCCCGGCATTGAGGTCCATCTCATAACCTGGCGTCTGGAAGTTCAGGGCCACTGTGGACACAGCGGGGGCAGGGCAGGGGCTCTTAGTGGCCCTCTCTTCACTGCTCGGTTTCAGGAGTCTCACTGCCCTCCCCGCCAGGCACACCTCATGGGGCAAGGACTCAGCTCTCTCTAGAGAGGGCTCAGGGTCCCACTGCCTGGGTAGTGCTATCCCACCCCTACCATGGCTGGGGGGTTTCACGGCAGCCAGGGAACCCAGCCTCCGCGGCTGGAACCGGAGGGTGGGGCTGGGCCTGGGGCCGGGCCAGAGCCAGGATCCAAGGAAGCCAGATGCTGCCCTACCTGCCCCCAAGGGGACCAGGCTCCTCTCCTTTGGCGTTGCTCAGCGTCCCTCCAGAGCACACGCTCGTCAGCGTTGACTTAGTGGGGACTGCCGGGGTGTGTGTGTGTATGTGAGGGGCACGTGGGAGTGGAGGTTTTTAATTTCCACCTTCATAAAAAGTTTTGAGATTGTACACTGGCTCGTTTACACAAACGAGCCTGCTTTGTGTTTCCCCACCTTCCCTGTTGATCAGTCTTTTAATAATTGTCATCAACAAGACTCATTTTTCCACCTTCTGGAAAGCTGTGTGGCCTCATCACCGCCGGGGCCTCCGTGGCCCCCTGCCCACCCCCTCTCCTGCTGCTCCCACTCACCCAGCTGACAGCCCGAGTTCCACATCTCCTGGGGGTTGTAGTTGGCGGAGTTCATCCGCAGCCCCAGTGGGTAGACACGGGTCAGTTGGCAGGCATTGTGCCTGATGAAGCTGTTCCCTGAGGGAGAGTTGGGGCAGGACTGTGACAGCCCCTGGGCTGTGGCTCACCGGGTGCCAGGGCCTGTCACCTCCCCTCCCCCACCTCCAGAGACAAGCTGGGAACAGAGGCTGAACTCCCATCCCCAGCTCCCCTGCCCCCGCTCCTTGTTCTCTCTGATGAGGGGACGGGGGTCCTCACAAGGAGGCTGCTGAAGTCCAGAGAGGGGCAGGGACCCCCCCCCCACCGCTCCCGCCGCCTGGCACTGCCTCCCCCCCCAAGTCCCCACGTTCCGACTCCGTGGGTGGAGCACCTGGCCCCAGGCTGGCATCCCCTGTCTTTCATGGCTCATCCCACAAGCACTCCTCCAGCCATGCCTCCGGTTCCAGGAACCCTTCCTTATACCTCAAGCCTCCAGGCCTTGGGGCAACCTGCTCCTCCTGTCTGGAAGTCCCCTCCCCCTCCTCACCTGGCTGCTTCCTCCTCATCCTTCAGTCAGGTGTCTTCTCAGCCATCACCTGCTCAGGAACCCTTCTCTGATCTCACCCCCTCCTGCTGGGCTTCCCCAGCCTCCGTCATGCCTGTCATGCCCGACTGATCACCCTGCACAGTAATTAGCCATCTATGTCTGGCCCCACCACTAGGCTGTGAGCTGGTGAAGGCAGACAGCAGCCTCCCTCTTCCCTGTGCCCTTTTCCCTCTATGTACGCCTGGCCCGGTGCTGGGCATGTGCTGGGCACTCATTCCCTGAGCCCCCCTTTTCACTGCCCCCGAAGCCCTTTCGCACTCCTTTCCAGATCAACTTCAACCTCTACCACCCACCAGGAGCCTGCAGGTCCCCCAGAGGCCCGACGTCCTGGCTCCTACCTGCCTCTCGGATGAGCTTCTTGGCCTTGCGCTCGCTGAGGGAGCTGACCTGGCAGGGCTGGGGCAGGGCAGAGCGCAGGGTCCGCAGGCGGGTGGCACAGCAGTACACGGCCAGGGCCGACAGCTCCGGGGAGATCTGCTTAGCCTGGGAGACGAGCCTCAGCGGGGGTCTGCCCACTCCAGACCCCTGGTCCTCCCACCTTCCTTCCCTCTGCCCCCTGCCCCCAAGCTCCACAGTGGTATCAAGCCCCTGCCCAGCCCGGGCCGGCCCAGCCCGGCCCACTCACCCGCCGCCTCTGCTCTGCGGCTCCCGCCTCCTCTTCTTCGTCCGCGTCTTCGTCGTCCTCCTCCCGGTCTGAGAGGACTCGACCGTCCTCATTCCGAGCAGCTGGCAGCTTCTTCCCCTTCACCAGGACCCGGCCTCTCAGCTGCTGTAGAGACCAACACGGAGCAATTAAGCCCTTTGGCCCCTATGCCAGCCGGTCAGCCTATCATTCAGCCACCACTGTGTGAGGGGCTGGCCCCGGGTGGCGAGCAGCGAAGGAGACAGAGATGAGTGATGTTTCTAATAGGAAGAAACCTATGCGGGAAACAGCTCTATCCACAGGGGACTGGCTAATGGGGCCCCGCTAAGCATCAGCATACTACACAGCAGCCAATAAAATGAATGAGGCAGCTCAGGGTTGAAAGAGTAGGTGCTCCCTTCAAAAAAGATCTCATGTGAAAGAAGCGCGTGTAGAATGTGTGTTCACGTGATCTTCTTTGTGTACCATTTGAAGGAGAAGACAGCTATGTACATAGCTATATATATGCATGGGAAAGTTCTGGAAGGATTCACAAGACACTGTTGAAGACGATTACTTCTTCAGAAATAGGACAGGGGGGAGCCTGAGTGGAGGAAAATCCATTTTTCATTGTGTATGCTTTTCTGCGGCTCCATTTTTTCTTTTACCATATGTATGTTATTTTCATACTGATAAAAAAATCAAATCACACACAAAGGTGAATCTACATTCCTTGCATAATTTGGGATTGGGAGTAGGAGGAGAGTTTTCTCAAAGAGCCTAAAAAGGATAAATGTCCTGAAGGGGCAGATAAAATGCTCTGGGGGTTGGGAGGAAAGGAGGATGGACCACTTCTGGCCAGAGAGCTGAGGAAGTTGTTACGGCCGCAGGAAGAGGCTCTCTGCGCCGAGCTAGAGCTCTAAGCAGGTGGCGCCTGGCGAGCACAGATGGCTAGGAAGGGAGCTGCAGGTGGAGCAGACAGTGTCAACCAAGGCCTTCGAGATGGGAATGGCCGAGCCTGCAGGGACTCCAAGGGCAGGAGGCAGAGCGGGGAGGTCAGGGCCAGGTCGTAGAGGGCCTTCGATGCCAGGTGAGAGGGTGGGTTATGTCTAGTCAAAATGGAAGGCAGACAAGTGACAAGACCACAGGGTGGCAGATGTCAGATGAACGGAGAAGCGGAGGAAGGTTAAGACAGAGAGAGGGGAGGGGGCCTGAACAAGGGAGGTGGATGGTGGACCTCGGAGCCAGACCCTCCCCCCACCCAGGCTGGGGGTCCGGGAGCATCACCTCTGGGGATGGCAGCTCTTCAGGGTTCTGGGAGTCCAGCATCTGCGTCACCAGCATGTCCCCTAGGATGGTGTGGAGGTGACGGGCCATGGCAGCCTGCTGCTCCAGCCCACAGTGGTTCTCGAGGGACAGGATGACGGGGTACGGGGACAGCTGTGGGAGGGAGGGGCGGCAGCTCAGAGTCACTCACCCCTCCCCCACCAGGACCCCTGCTATGCCCGGCCCCCCACGCCTTTCAGGACAGGCAGGCAAAGGCAGGGCTCTGGAGAACCCACTCTGGGGGAGACTGAGTGAGTAGATGTGGGACACACTGGGGTCAGTGTGTACGTGGAGGGGCAGAGGTCAGATCTGGGGCCTCGGGGAAGGGGTGGACTGTCTGGGGAGCTGAGGGTGGCTGCAGGAATGTTTTTCTTTTATAAATGCTCTTTATCTGTTAATGACACTGACCATGTCGTTTAGGTTGCACACTTTTGGTCCCAGCCCATCATTTGTTGATGGTAAGGTTTGTATAGCTCGACAGAAGTTGCAATTTTATGTAGGTGCAACACTGAGCCTCTCTTTCACGATTTTCTCTTTGCGAGTCATGATTAAAATGTCCTTCCCTACCCACAAGGTTTTCTTCTGGAAATTTTACTATTTTAATACATTTACTAAATATAAGGGTGGGAGAAGGGAGCCTCTCACCCAGCTTTATTCTACCCCCATTGGGCAGTTGTCCCAGCAGCACTTGGTGAAAGGGAGTCTCTGGGCAGGGGTTTCTTTTGTTTTGGGGGGCTTTTTGTTTTGGGGTTTTTTTGGCCACGCCACAGCATGCAGGATCTTAGTTCCCTGACCAGGGATCGAACCCATGCCCCCTGCAGTGGAAGCACAGAGTCTTAACCACTGGACCACCAGGGAAGTCCCAGGGGTTTCTTTTGGAAGGACCGAGACCAGCTGATGTCATGGGGAAGGCTCTGGGGCTGGGCGTGGGGGTCCCAGGGCTCACCGTGAAGGCGTGGTCACGCACTGCCTGGATCACATCTCGGAAGAGGATCTTGGAGGTGAGGGTGTGGCCATGGTAGATGACCGGCTCCCCTCCTGGCCCCTCCCAGCAGTCAAGCTCCACACAGCGGCATCCCTGGGCAAAGGCTCTGCGGACAGATGGATGGATGGGCAAGGTGTCATGTGGGTGGCACAGAGCAGGGCAATGGACAGGCCCCCAGGTAGGCCCCAGGAAGCCCAGGGCGGGAGTTGAGCCCCATGTCCATCCCCAAACTGGCTCCCAGACATGTTCACTCCCACCATCCCCCCCACTATGGTACCTAACATAGGCCTCGGTGCTGCTGGGCCCACCGATCTGAGAGTCGGTCAGGTAGGTATTGTGGGAGCAGGAGATGAAGTAGTGGGCCAGGGGCTGGTTCATGTCCTGGAACACACACGTGTGGGCCAGGTTCAGGGCAGCCCCCTCAGGCGACAACAGGTACATCATGAAGCCATCCAGAGTCATCAGTTCGTGCTGCTTGGCTGAAGGAATGGGCAGAAGAGCGCATCACGGGGGACCCCTTTGGCCCTAAAATGCCTCAAAGCTCACTCAACTTAGTAATAGTGAGCACCTGCCTACTGACTGGACTCTACGTAAGTTATGCCTTTTTTTTTTTGGCCACGCCTCACAGCTTGCGGGATCTGTTTCCCGACCAGGGATTGAACCTGGGCCACGGCAGTGAAAAGCTGGAATCCTAACCAGTAGGCCACCAGGGGACTCCCAAGTTATGCCATTTAATTTCAACCCAACCCTGTGAGGACGGTACATTACTATGCCATTTTACAGATGTGGCAGCTGAGTCTCAGAGAGGCAAGGTAACCTGCCCAAGATGGTGCCCACAGCCTGTAATAGCAGAGCCCACTTAGCTGGGAACCCGGACCTGTCAGATGCCGAGCCCTGGGCCGTGTTGGCCCCAGCCCCATCTGTCAGACCCCTCACCTGTCTCGTTGAGCTCATAGGTGTGGATGAGCTGCCGGGCGTGGGCCAGCGTGGCGCCATCCTCACCCTGGTCCTCCAGGAACTCCAGCAGCTCGGAGGTGCTCAACACCCGGTCCTCGCCCGAGTACCGATGGAAGATCTCCTCCAGCTCGGGGCGTTTCAGCAGCCGTCGCAGAAACTCCTCGATCTCAGGCCCCTCCAGCCACTCATTGTTGGAGCGGTCACACTCCTGGAGAGCAGGAGGGAGAGATTCAGAGGAGGAGGACACCCTGGGAGAGCTGGCCTGCGCCGACACACCCGTCATCCACCATGTCTGGGAAGGAGGCGTTGTCCGCAGTTTCACAGGTGGAGAAACTGAAAGCTAGCCAGGCTCCGGGTCTCACTCAGACTCACACAGCTGCTAAATCGCAGGGCTGGGATTCTAAGAAAGGACTCCTGGGTTCATTGCCTGTTCCTCTGCCCCATGACCTACTCCAAGAATCAAGATGTGGGAGGAAAAACTGTGAGCCCTGGGCAGGGCTGAGGCCCGGTGCCAGAATCCCCCCTTCCCGTGTGTATACGCTACCGTTCTCACCCTCACACGTTCACACCCAGGGTCAATGAGCAACACATAACAGAATTCACATGGTGCTATCGGCCCAGGTGCACAGGTGCCATGGCCCTCCTGTCTGTTGGAGTCACAGTCAACATCCACACAGGTGTCTCCACGTGATCCAACTGGGCCACGGATGCAGAGCCCACCTCTGTGGGCCCCTGTCTGTGCTCCCACATGTGGGGTGTACATGGTCACGTGTGGAGGTGCCACACATGCCACAGTGGAGGGGGGTGCGCTCCTGTGTGTACCCATGAGCCCGAGGTCCTCCCTACCTGGGCTCTGCCTGAGGGTGAGGAAAGGAGCTCTGGGCCAGCACTCCCATCCTGGCCCAGTGGCTTCACTGGGATGAAAGTGTACCTAGGCCCAGATGTGGCCTTTCTGCAGAGAGAGGCCACTCACCACAAAAGCTGGGGGGTGGGAAGGGGGGAGGGAACTGATGACTCAGATGGCTGGGGGAAGGCAGAGAGCAGAGGTCAGAATGGTGGCAGATGCCCACCTTGAAGAGGCGGTAGGCGTACATGTCGTTCATGTCCACGTTGACCATGCGGAGCAGGTTCTTGATCTCCTTGAAGCTCATCTTACTGTCCTGGTTGGAGTCTGCTCGATGCAGATAGAAGTGGATCCAGGTGTGGGTGCTCAGGAAATACTAGAAACAGGCTGGGCCCAGCCCCCTGCTGACAGGTAACTGGCAGGTATGGCATACCCTCACCCCCGCCCTGGGGGCTCCCGGGTTTGGGGGCTGTGCTTTCCCCTCAGCCTGTGGACCCCCTGAGTGCCCCAGCCGCACGTCCTCCACGGGACCGGGCTCCCCAGAGACAGGATGCCCCGTCACCACCCTCAGTTCTGAAGACAAGGGGCTCTATCTCAAACCGCGGGTCCCTAAGGGCGGAGCCACGCCTCCCCTGGGCCTGATCCCGGCACAGGGCTGGCCCCCCTCCCCGCGCGGTCCACTGCCCTCCCCGGGAGGATATTGGTCGAGGCGCTCGCGCTGGCTCATGGCATCGAGGCGCGCGCGCAGCTTGGCCAGACCGCGCACCCAGCGCTGCGCCTCCTCGGCCGTGGGCGCCACCAGGTCCAAGTTCTTGCGACGCCCCTTGAAGGCGATGGTTAGGCAGCGCGCCGGCTCGAAGGCGCCCCCGAAGCGCCGCAGGCCCTCGGACTGGTGGCCCTCGCGGACAGCCTCGATATGCTGCACGAAGACTGCGGAGAGGGACGGGACGCGCGCGGCCGGGTCAGGGCGGCGGGGCCGGGCCTCCACTGTCCCCCGCCTGCCCACGCCCGCCCGGGTCCCAGCTCACAGATGTGCTGCGAAGGCGCGCGTGGGATGCGCCGCTGGAACCACACGCTCAGGCCGTCCTCCTGCAGCCGGTACAGCCGCTCCTTCTTCCATGTCCGCGAGCGGATCTTGCAGAGCCGGGAGCCCCGCAGCATGGCGCGCACGTCCTCGTCCTCCGTCAGGCCTGCGGGGGCGGGAGGCCATGGGCATCCTGGCCGGCCCTGCCTGCAGGTGTCCGCCACCCTCCTCCCAGCAGGGAGGTGCGGCCTCCCTGCCCAAGCCTCTGCAAACTCTCCCAGGCAGCTCTTCCTCTCCCTGTAACAGGCCCCAACACTGGCTTTGGCTATAGGCTTTTTGGCCCCACGGCCTGTGCTTGGTGTGTCCCACCCAGGCCCCCCGGGAGGGGTGCCAGTAACAGGCCTGCCCTCCTCCCTGTCAAGCAGCCTCCTCTGGAGGCCCTCAGAGCAGAGCTCAAGGCAGCGCCTGGGACTCAGGCCTCGCTAAAGGTCACTCTTTCTGCCACTCCCCTCCATCACGGCCTCCAGCCTTCAAGCCTAGAATCTGCCATCAATAGCCTTTTCCCTTGACACGAAAACCTGACCATCAAGAGGGTAGTCTCACTATCTAACCTAAATCTTTCTTGCTGCAACCCAAGCTCCTCACCTCTGCTTTCCCGAAGACAAGGGAGGACAGCAGAGGTCACTCTGGCTCCAGGGTCTCAGGCCAAGCATGCCAGGCCCAGTCCTGCCTTGGCCAGCCTGGGACTGATCTCCAGATGCCCTGGTGGGGCCCAGCTGAAAGCATGATCTCCTGTGACACTTGGTATCCCCCTTGCCCAGCCACTGTCACAACCCCGTGTAACCCCTGAGCCCACATGTGCTCTCCAGTCACAGTGTCCATCTTTCTTAATAAGACAAAATGCTTACAAAGTACCTACTACATGCCAGACCCCACTCATGTATTAACACACGAGAAAACAAGTGCAGAGATGCTTCAGCAACTTGCCAGAATTCCATGGCTGGGGAGTGGCAGAAGCAGGCTTCAAACCCTGGAGGTCAGGCTCCAGCACCTTCGCCCTTGGCCACTACACTGACCCCTCTGCTCCTTCTACCCTCCTCCCTCCCCAGCTCCCTGCAACCACCCTGGGCTTGAGGACCTAGGAAAGAGCAGGGTCCGAGGAGTCAAATACCAGCTCTGTCACTTCCCAGTTACACGGCCTTGGTGGCACTACCCTGTGACTGCTCTAAGCCTCATGTTCACCATTCATAAAATGGAGACCACAATAGTAGCTGCTACAAAATCCAAAATTCAGTCAAAATGCTGCCCATCCTGGTAGGGCCACACCCTGCTCAGATCTGCCTCAGCAAGGGTCAAAACCAAAGGTTTATGAGCCATGGGACGATAGAACGTGTGGGAACCAGACAAAATGTAGGGTCCACACCTTTTGGAAGGACGGAGGCAGCCAGGAGTGGATGAAGGCCCAGAGTTCCCAGAGAACTGAATCTGGATTTATATGTGATGCCTCCAGATTTTTCAATGTTGGCAATTAAATCAAATTGAAACAAAAAACCCCAAAACACCACTGTGTGGGCCAAAGGAAACAAGACAGTGGGCCTCGCTTCCTCCCTTTATTTTAACAAGCTCCCAATACTGGGTTTGGCTTTAGGCTTTGTGGCCCCAAGGACCCTGCTTGCCCAGCTGCAAACCCTGACCCGAGGAATCAAGCCTAAATTCCTGGGCCTTCCTCTCACTCTCTCCAGGAGCCTTTGTAGGATCCTTCTCCCGTCTCTTCCTCACACTGCAGTCCTTCAAGGACCACCTCCTCCAGGAAGTCTTTCCTGATTTGTCTTCAAATAGGAGTTCTCCTTCCCTGACCACCAGCAACACTTGTTACTTTAATTAATCACCCCACCTGAACTGTAATTTCAGTGGACCTTAATAAGCCCAAGCACTGGGATATCCTCACCTCAGTGCTTGTCCCAGAGCCAGGCTTGCAGCCAGTGTTTTCTGAAAGGGGAGGCAGATGGACAGACAGCTGGGGACTAAGTGCATTCTAGCCCCAGCCCTGAGCCATCTGTCCAGATGTCAGGGCAGCAGCCTTGTGGGTCAGGGTTTCTCAACTCCAGCTGTGCATCAGAATCACCTGGTGGAGGTTGCAAAACCCATGACCCAGAGATTCTCGTCCAGCAGGTACAGGTTGGGGGTTGGGCATCTGTATGTTTAAAAACCTACCTTATGACTTTGAGAGTGACTATGATGGAGAATCATGGACTCAGGGGCAGGAGGAGAAACCTGCCATCCTTAAGAGGCTATGGTCCCCCTTGGGGCCAATTTGTGACCTTAATGGCTCCAAGGGGTCTCTCAGGGTTTAGACTGTGGCCTTCTGGAAGGGTCAATGCCCACTCAGTGCCACCTAGCTAGGAAGGGGAGGTGGAACCCTCCTTCTTCCAGGTAAAGAGCTGGAACTTGGCATGTGCCAGGCCAAGAGACTCACCAGACCCTCAGGCCCCTATCCCCACATCCAGGCAACCTCTGCATTCTCTCATCCTGAGGAACAACAGAGGGGGGGGCAGGGCATTCAGGGGAACCTGCAGTGCCACCAGGGCTGAGCCCACCCCTCCACCACCTCCTCAGCTATGGGAAAGGGGACTCCTCATTCCCATGACAACCAGGCTCTGCAGCTGGAGCCACCTCCCCTGATGGGCCAGCCCTGTGATGCCAAGGCCAGAGGTGGGGAGGATGGGGAGGAGGCGGTTTGGTGAGTGACTAAGGCTGGAAATGGAGGTGAGTCACTGAGGGCCTCTTTTGTCCAGAGTCTGCTGCAAACACGACATGGAGAAAGGCAGCCTGAGCTCCCGACCAGCCCCCCACTGGGACAGGTTCCCACGTTGAGGAGAGGCCCCTACTCCTGGCCCTCACCCCCAGCTCCCCAGGAGCCTGCTGGGGGAAGGGGTGACATTCCATTCTGCCCACCCAACCAGCACAGGCCCCCGGATCACACTGCCCCTTGGACCACACTGTCCTCCAACCACACTGCCAGAGGAAAGGCCACACAGAATGAGGGTGAAGTGCCAGGCTGGGCCAGGTGCTGAGTCCCTGGGTGGGTGCCTCTATTTCTCCATTGCTTGAGCTTCTGAACCCTGGGGTAGTGAGGGGGCTGATCTGTCAGATGGGAGGGGCAGGACCAAGGGAGGTAAGGGCGTGAGGTCAGGAGGCAGGCCCAGGCCCTGGGCAGTGATGCTGAGAGGGGCCTGGTCCTCTGCCTAGCCACCCAGTAAATATTTATCGGTCTTGCCAGATCCAAACCCACAGATGTCTCCTCGACCTCATTCCTACCTGCTTGGAGCAGGCGTGCAAGCTGCCTGCCTCCTGTGGTTTCCGTGGATTCTCTATCTATCCATCTCTGCCTTGAACCTGGAGCTGGGCTGGGCCAGCACCATGGCCACCTCAACCGAGCAGGTGGGGGAACAATCACGAAATAACAGTAGTAAAAATGAGGACAGACAGTACCAAAAGGTGGAAACAACCCAAGCGTCCATCAACAAATGAAGGAATAAGCAAAATGTGGTCTATGCATACAGTGGGATAATTATTCAGCCAAAAAGAGGAGTGAAATCTGATCTCTGCTACATCATGGATGAACCTTGAAAACATTATGCTAAGGGAGATAAGCCAGACCCAGAAGGACAAATGATGTGCGATTCCGTTTACATGAGGTCCCTAGAACAGTCAAATTCATAGAAACAGATTTTATATCACTTATACCTCAATTTTAAAAAATTCAGAGACAGAAAGTAAATTAGAGGTTACCAGGGGCTGGGGAAAGGGAAGAATGGTGAATTATGTCCTAATGGTTACAGAGTTTCTGTTTAGGGTGATGGAAAAGTTTTAGAAATAGCACAACATTGTGAATGTAATTAATGCCGCTGAATTACCCACTTCAGAATGGTGTACGTGGCCAATTTTATGTGATATATATTTTACCACAATTTTTAAAAATTAAGGGACTTCGCTGGCGGTCCACTGGTTAAGACTCCGCGCTTTCAATGCAGGGGGCACAGGTTCGATCCCTGGTGGAGGAACTAAGATCCTGCATGCCACACAGCACAGCCAAAAAATAATAATAATAATAATGTAATGCCAGAAACCACTGTACACTTTAAATGGCTGAATGGTATGGGATGTGAATTAATTCTCAATAAAGCTGTTAAAGAGGCACAGAGCAGCTAACGAACTTGTCCAGGGTCACAGGGCAGCTGGAGTGCGTTGAGAGTTGGGGGGCCTCACCCAAAGGGCTCTGTGTGACTGAAGGAGCACACAGGGCTCTCTGTCTGAGGCCCGCCCACAGGGGGCTCACAGTAAATGATAACAAAGAAGGAAACCGAGGCAGTGCCCGGGAGGGAAGAGGGACCCGGGTATTCTGCTCCATCCCTGCTCCTCATTCCCACGGCTTCCAGCTGGGCCCCTCTCCCGCCCAGCCCAGCTCCGTGTCATCAGCTGGGGCCCAGACACCTTCCCTGAGCCGCTTATCTCAGCCCCCAGAAAGGGGCCGGGAGGTGGTGAGGAACGGGTAGCCCCACAGTTTCCCAGTGACCATCTGCAGCCTGGGCGGTTTGGGCTGTGTGTGGTTTGGGGCCAAGGCTGGGGGCAGGAATCTGCCCCACTGGCAGAGCTGGAAGGGGCTGTGGGGAGGCCAAGTTTATCCCTGGCCCTTCAATCCCACCTTTCTCACAGATGGGCCACTGATGATCAGAGAGGACTAGCTGTGTATGCTGAAAACAGTGTGGGTGGCCCAAGGCAGGGGTGGATGCAGGGGCCGTGTAGGGCGTGGGCAGAGGCCCGAGTGGGCTGGTGGCAGGGGCGGGAGTGCTGTGTGGTCACGGGGTGTGTATGCAGAGAGCAGGGTGTGTAAGGAGTGAAGGTGTGTGTAGGGTGGTGTGTGCATATCGGGGGGTGTGTGTGTGTGTGGTTGGTGGGTGGGAGGTGGTCAGCTTGGCGTGGAAACTAAGGTGTGTGTGTGTGTGTGTGTGTGTGCCAGTGCACACTCAGGAAGGGCTCACGGGACTCCAGCAGGAATGTGAGACATGCAGGGAACAGCGACAGCCGACAGCCGACAGCCGACAGCTTCATGCCAACGGGGGAGGGGAGGAAGAGCAGCTTTTCCCCCGGTGACTGAGGCCATGAGGCTCTGGGAGGGGACAGGCAACGGCGAGGTCTCTCAAACACCTTCCCACCGGAATCCTCAAGCTAGCAGGTAGCCCCAGCACCTCGGGTACCAAACGTGTCCCCCTCGCCCTGGCTGGCTGCCATACCCAAGGCTAGAGCCTAGCGGAGCTCAGTGCCAGAATCCATAACATTCCTTGAAGCATCAACAAAGTCAAGAAAGGCAGGCGGTGCTTCCCCCGCTCCGGGTGGACATAGTGCGATAAAGGGGGCAGCACTCTTCTCTGCAGGCCCAGACCAGGCGTGAAGCCTGTTTGGGGGTTGAGATCGTGGAGCGGGGCTCCTCAGAGCTGAGGAAGGAGGAGAGGTGAGGGGGGCCAGGATGCAGGACAGAGCCAGCCCCCCAGCCCTGCCTGGCACACACCGGCGTGACCAGGAGGGCTGCCCACCCCTCCCACCACCCAGGCCAGGCACCTACCCAGACCGGGGGCTGCTCTGAAGACTGCCCCACCTGCCAACCTCGCCCCTGGCAGCCCCACTCACCCTGCAGGAGATGCCCTGGGCAGGCCATCGGGAGAGCCCACTTTCCCTGCGGCACTTGGTGTTGTGTGCCGACCGGGGAGGGAAGGGAACAGATTCTGCCCACTTAGTGCTCTGCTCACAGGGAGGATTAGGGGCCGGGTGGAGCATCAGGGGCACAGGGGCAGTTCCAGGCTCTGGGGAGACAGGGCTGCCAGACAAAGTTCAGGATGCCCAGTTAAATGTGAATTTCAGATGAACAACAAATAATATTTTAGT
Source organism: Balaenoptera musculus (assembly GCF_009873245.2). NCBI lineage: Eukaryota > Metazoa > Chordata > Mammalia > Artiodactyla > Balaenopteridae > Balaenoptera > Balaenoptera musculus. The sequence continues at coordinate 23,090,549 of NC_045804.1, forward strand.
ATCAAATATTTACATAATTTGGGACATACTGATATTTTTTTTGGCAGCCCTATGAGGACACCCCTGGCAGCTGGCAGAGCCACTATGGGGGAGGGGTGTAGCAGGCCCCTCCCCACCAGGCTTAAATCACTCATTCATTCATTGTGTTAGGAGCTTGGACTCTGGGCCAGACTTCCTGGGTTCGAATCCTCTCTTAGCTACTTCCCAGCTTGGAATCCGGGGCAAGTTACTGAACCTCGCTGAACCTCAGTTTCCTCACTCGTAAAATGAGGCTAATGGTCCCACCTACCTCATAAGGTTGTGACATTAAATGAGCTAATACGAGAAAAGCGCTCGCACAGTGTTATAAAGGTGTTAATTAGTATTCATTAATTCCAGAAATAAAGAGCCCTCATTGAAAACGATGGCTTTGGTGGCAGACAGACGCTGCCTCTTAGCCGCGCGGCCTTGGGCCGGTGACTTCACCCCTTCCACCTCGAGTTTCTCATCTGTGAGGACAGTGACAGCACCTTCCCCTGGGGTGACCGAGGATTACGTGGGATCTGGGCTACTGCAAACTCAGCCCTGCCCCGGTGCTCCCTGGGCTCCTCTTCTGCCTCTTCAACTGTTCCCTGGCTTCCCTGGCGCAGACCAGGCCAGCAGCCCAGCCTGGGGGCGGGGGATGGGAGCGGAGTGGACCCTAGGCTCCACAAATGACTCCCACTCAACGCGGGGGCTGCTGTCCGTCCCCCCTCATCTCGGTTTCCCCCAGTATGGCCCCCCTTTCTTTTCCTTGGGCCCCTCTTCGCCTTTGACTCTGAGCCACTCCCTGCCCTAGTCTCTTGACCTGATCAGAAAGAAAATCTGTCCTCCGTTAGACTAAGGGGTTTGGCGAAGGCGGTGACAAGACACAGCCCTGAGGGTCATTTCAGGAGAGGCAGCAGCTGCAGGGGTCATCGTGGAAGCTACCTCGGTGGTAGACCTAGGACTTGGCCTTTATGGCCAGGGCAGTTGGGCCCCAGGACACCTGGGTTTCGCCTCCAACCTGTTCCTGGACTCAGTCAGGCCTGCGGAAGGGTCATTCCCCACAGACTTGACATTCCTCTCTCGGAAGGCAGTCACTCAACAGGACGGTGCCGCAGTCAGGGGGGAGGGAGGGTGGCCCAGATGGCATTCTGACACCCACATAGTTCCCAAGAGTGTCACTGTCACAGGGTGCCCGGAGCTCCCGTTCAGCGTTACTCAGCCAAAGGGTAATGAGTCTTGGGCTCAGCTGTAATTATTTGTCTACAAGTGGCTCCTGGCACTAGACTGTTCATTCCCCCAGGGCAAGGTGCTGTGTTCTCCATCTCCGTAGCCCCAGCCCTGACACTGCGCCCTAGCATGCGGACGGGGCTTAGCAAAAGTGTATGGAATGAGGAGGCAGGCAGTGTGCAGGAGCATCACCTCAGCCCTCCCATGGTACCCGTAACCCCCACAGGCAGCTGACTCCTGGGGCTGCTTCTCCGGCCCAACACCAGCCCTTGACTATCTCAGCGGCACCTCAACTCCCCATGGCCATCGACCTCTCCCCAAACAACCACTGCTCCTTAGACCACAGGATGATGACGCCGCCACCCATTAGAGACACCTTCCAGATCCCACCAACTGCAAAGTCCACCCCAGTCCATCTCCCTGTAGTTCTGGAATCCATCTCGGCTGTACCGACCCACTTCTGAGCTCCCCGTCCCCCCCCGCACACACACAGCTTGCCCAGCTGACTCCTCAGCCTCCCTCCTGTGGGTATCCTTGTTTCACCCCTGCCTTCGTCCAACCCACCCCTACTCTACACAATTCCTGCCTCTCTCCTCCGGCCTGAGACCTTTCCCAGGCTCCTGTTGCCCTCCAGAGAAAGTCCATAACCTTATAAGTAGGGGCCTTGAGGACCCAGCCTCCACCTGCCTCTCTCCTTTTGCCTCACTCTAGTCTCCCTCCAGCTCCAGGGTGCAGCCAGGGCTTGCTAGCACCTTGGTCCTTCCTTCATAGCCTTGTTTCTTTGCTTCATTGTCTGACATCCTTGCTGGTACTTCAGCTCTCTGAGGGCCAGGACCGTGCCTGCCTTGTTCGTTGCTGAATCCCCAGGGCAGAGCATACTATAGGCACTCAATAAATGTTTGTGGAATGCATGTGTGATTGATGAAGGGTAGGGCAGAGACCACGTCCTCTGTCTCCATAAGGAGTGCCAGGCACGGTGCTCAGAACACAGCACTCAATAAATTCAGGTCAAATGAATGAGAGGAGGTAGAAGTAAGAACGGGGGGTGGGGCTTCCCTGGTGGCGTGGTGGTTGAGAATCCGCCTGCTGATGCCGGGGACGCGGGTTCGAGCCCTGGTCCGGGAAAATCCCACATGCTGCGGACCCGTGCACTACAACTACTGAGCCTGCGCTCTAGAGCCCACGAGCCACGACTACTGAGCCCACATGCCACAACTACTGAAGCCCCCGTGCCTAGAGCCCATGCTCCGCAACAAGAGGAGCCACTACAATGAGAAGCCCGTGCACCTCAACAAAGAGAAGCCCCCCTCACCACAACTAGAGAAAGCCTGTGCACAGCAACGAAGACCCAATGCAGCCAAAAATAAATAAATAAAATAAATAAAAAATTTTAAAAATCTTAAAAAAGTAAAAAAGAACAAGGGATGGAGGACAGTGGTAAAGAGAAGGTAAGACCACCTATCGGGACCTCTGAATTTTGCTCCAAGGTTCACACAGGTCTTCGGGCAGCCCTGCCCTCTGTTGCCTCAGCCCCGCCTCATTAACTATGCTACCGACCACAGTTCTACTACACCACTTCAGTTTTACAGTATTTTACATTGTATAAAATACTCTCACACGTAAACCCCCTCGTTCAAGCCCTCAGCCCCCCAGTCAGTCCCACTTTGCCCTGGTTCTGAGAGGGGGCCAGGGGCAGTGTGGGGTACATACCAACTTTTGCCCTCTATTAGCTGTGTGGTCATAGACAAATTCCTTTCTCTTGAGTCAGCTTCTTCATCTGTGAAATGGGGATTATACCACCTGCCTCTCAGGAATGTGAAGAAGATTGAAGGGCACCACATCCGTAACCACCCAGTGCTGGCCAGTGTCTGGGAGATGCTTGATAAACCACAGTTTTTCCTTTCCCCCACTGACTTCCCTCAAATCTGAGAAGGCAACTCTGGCTTTCTGACCCGAAGGTAGGGCGCCCCCTGGTGGAAAACAAAAGCCATCCTGGGAGCCTCGCTCGGACCCCAGGACCTCGGGTGACCCCAGGTGCGACCTCCCCTCCCCCGCTGGAACGGTGCTGGCCTTCCATCCCTAGCCGGACTCCCCACAGCCCCATTGGGAAGCCCACCAACGGCTCGCCGGAACACCCGACCCTCCCAGGCTGCGCCGCCGGGGCCCGTCCGCGCCCACCCCGAGCCGCCCCAGCCGCTCACTGACCCATCTTCTTCAGCGCCCGCAGCCCGGGCCTCTTGTTGCCGCCGTCCTGGGGTGCGGGCGGGGACGGGAGCGCGACGGGAGCTGCGACCTGGGCCGGCACCGGGGGCTCCTCGTGCCGCCGGTGGCGGCTCCTCCAGCGGCCGCACAGCATGGTCGCGGGGCCGGGGCCGGGGCCGGGCCCGGGGTCTGTGCGCGGTGTCGAGCGAAGAAACTTAGCGGCGCCGGGAGGGAGTCGGGAGGAGGAGGAGTCGCGAGCAGGGAGAGAGGGAGGGACGAAGGTCAGGGAAGGAGGGACCCGGAGGGAGAGGGCGGGGCCAAGGATGGTGTGGGGAGGTGCGAGGGGGCGGCGAAGGGGGCGGTGACCCCAGGCGGGGAACTGTGCCCTAGAGAAAGTGTGGGGAGGGGGCCCGACCCGCGCCCCCGAGTCTCCGCTTTAGGCCCCTACTCCTGGGTCCGCCTCCCCATTCTCCGAGCAGTCCTGGGATCCCGGCCCTATCGGAGTCCTGAGCCCCCATGGTGCTGGGGGGAGGCATCGGAGGGGGCGAGGGCTGCCCTCTGGCACAGACACCCTCTCCTTTCCCCGGACCCTGACTCAGTGTGGACTCAGGACCCCTCTCCACCCTCCTCCTCCCCGTCCCGCCCGAGGCCTCAAAAGGAAGCCAGACGGGGATAGGGTCCGCGGGCCGGATCGTCCTGGGCCTAGGGTCCGCGGGCCCGGAAAGCCCCGGGAGCTTAGCCGGGCGGCAGGGCAGCCCGAACCGGAGGGTTGGGGGGTGGGGGGAGAAGTGGGAACTGACTGGAGGTGGGGAGGGAGGAAGGCTCTGGCCATGACGCCATAGGATTAACCCTCTCCGCGCCCGGCCAGTTGCAGTCCCCAAAGGGGTAGAAGACTGCAAGCTGACTGGTCTGGAGAGGATGGGGTGGCGCTAAGCCTGGAGACCCCGGCAGAATCTGTGGTTGGAGGCTTGGACAGGTTGGCACCCCCGCCGGGCCTTTGATCGTCCTGGGAGGGCCACCGCACGCTGCGTAGATGTCCTTGGCATCAACTTACGGGTGAGCGTCGAGTGCGGGTTCCGGTGACCGTGTCATGCGTACACTTACTACATAAGAAACCACCAGAGTATTTGTGCGCGAGGGGTGGGATATGTGCGTCTTCTGCAGCAAGTGCCCTGGGTCGGGGGCGGAGAGCTGGGTGCACACCGCCACTCGGCGGCGGCCGGGAGTGTGTCATCCCAAAGATAAAGCTTAGTTTCTCAGGACCTAGATTTGCCACCTACCGCTCTACTCCATTCTCAGATATCCCGGACCCAGAGATTCCGTCCGTGCTGGCTGGCGTCTCCACGCCTCTCTGGATATTCTTTCTAAATATTTAGTCTTCTCCTCTGTACTTTTAATCCTGCAATTCCTTCCTCCAGAAATGACCTTCCTCATTCTTCTCCTGGCTTACTCTTAAGGCTCCCAAACTCAGCTCCAGTGTCCCTCCTTTAGAACCCCTGACCTCAGAACATGATTCCCCTTTTTATCCCCAGCGCCTGTTAAGTGTCTGGAGAGCTGAGTTGCGTGGCTCGAATCTGCGGGACCTGGGTTCAGCTGACTAAGCGGGTTTCCACCAGAGGGGGCGCAAGAGACAGCGTCATTTCACGGTGTCCACCAGGGGGCGCTTCCGCCTGCCTCTGGCGGTCCAGGGTTGAGGAACCAACCCGCGGATTTGCCCCGCCTGATTGGGAGAGGCACCGCTAAACTATTTGCATAATCTCGAAAGGGCCGCGTTGAGTGGTCGAGGTGTAGACGAAATCTGAAACGGGCTCTCTCATTGGCTTAAATTTTCCCCCTTGCTCCGCGTCCCCATCCGGGCCAGACCCGTCCAGGAGGTCAATCGGAAGCCTCCGGCTAGTGGCGAGAGGGAACCCAGGTGTCCGGGCAGTGGGCGCTGAGGGTGAGTGCCGGGCGGCTGGGCAGCTGAGCCGGGGTATGGGGGGCCGGGGTGGGAGGATGTTTGCCCCGCCCTGACTCCTCTCGGCTTGGGGTTCTCCTGTCTAGGAGTTGCAGATGTGCATCTAGAGAGGCACCGCGACCCTTGCCACCTGTCTCTCCACCCACACACCGAGATCCTCTCCACCCATCCTGGCCCCACCCACGCTGCCTTGGGGTAGGAAAAGGAGTCTCCTCAGTCGCAGCTTCTGACCTCCCGGGGTGTCTCACTCAGGCCTCTAAAGAGCTTAGTTTGCTCCTCTGGAAAATGGACCAGTGACTTACAGCGGCGTGTGCCAGGGAGGAGTTGGGGGCGGGGGGCGGCCTGGAGCCTGCTCACACACAGGCTTGTTCTTGCAGAGTCGCTCAGAAGTAGGGCCCCAAGGCTCAGAGCAGCTGGGTATGGGTACCGAAAATGAAAGTCCAGAGCCGGACTGCCAGAAACAGTTCCAGGCCGCAGTCAGCGTCATTCAGAACCTGCCTAAGAACGGTGAGGGCATGGGGACCCGCATTTGGGGGTCAAGACGACTGGGGTCCGCCTCCCAGGAGGCTTTGATCCTGGCAGTTTTTACAGACAATCCCTGCCTGAGTTGTCCTGGGGGTCCCCTCTGCCACCTGCCCCTGTCCAGCTGCCCTGGGAGGGACCCCTCACCATCTCTGCCCTCCCCAAGGGTGGTTCTCCCCCCACCTCCATCCTCTTTGAGCTGGGAGTGATGCTCTCTCTTCCACTTCCCAACCCCTGCCCAGGCTCTTACCGCCCCTCCTATAAAGAGATGCTGCGATTCTACAGCTACTACAAGCAGGCTACCATGGGGCCCTGCCTGGTCCCCCAGCCTGGGTTCTGGGACCCTATTGGACGTTATAAATGGTGAGCTCCCCATCGGCTGGGCAAACAAGCCTCAGCTGTCAACCAGCATTTCACAGCCCTCTGTCCCCCAGGGATGCCTGGAACAGCCTGGGAAAGATGAGCAGGGAGCAGGCCATGTCCGCCTACATCACTGAAATGAAGCTGGTGGCCCAGAGGGTAGGGAGAGGCTGCGGACTCCTCTCTGTGACCAAGCTCTCAGCCAGGTGGCCTGCCCCCCACCCTTCCAGTCTGACCCCCATTATGTTTCCTGCACGTTGCTACCCCTATGGGAATTACCACCTTCATGCTGTTCCCCCACCCCTGCCTGTCTCTGGTTCCCGACTGGGCACAAGGTGGGGAGGTATGACAGGGCAGAAGCAGGGTGGAGGCAGCCCAGCTCAAGGGGGCAGTGGTGGGAGGGGCCAGCCCTTCCCCATTAGACCCCCTCCTGCACAGGTGATCGACACGGTGCCCCTGGGCGAGGTGGCAGAGGACATGTTTGGTTACTTCGAGCCCCTGTACCAGGTGATCCCTGACATGCCGAGGCCCCCGGAGACCTTCCTGAAAAGGGTCACAGGTCAGGCCCCCAGGCTGGGAGCTCCACGAGTGCTGACTGAACTGTCTCGGGGGGCTGCTCTGTTGGAGGGGAGCCTGGGGGCAGAGGGCTCTAGGTGATGTCCCTGTAAGGATCGCAACCAGTGCCCCTGATGGGGTGGGTCTCAGGCAGAGTCCATGGCTAACTGGGGAGCAGGGGCCTGTTGTCTTCCCAGCCCCACCTCTGGGTGTTGTGTCTCCGCAGGTTGGAAAGAGCAGGTACTGAATGGAGATGCTGAGCCTGCCCCAGAGCCTCCCTGCCTTCCCAAGGAACCAGCACCCCCAAGCCCAGGTCAGTGCCTGGGCAGGAGGGGCAGAGGCCCAAACCCAGGCCAGAGGTGGGGGGGACCTCCAGGCAGGGTGGAGGGGAGCAGGCTAGATGCCACGCTGTGCCTGTCACGCCTCATGCCCAGACACTGAGACCTCCTGTGCTCCTAAAGGCCAGGGGCAGGTTCTGGGATTCCTGTTCCAGGGCCCCACTCAGGGAGCTATCTGGGCCTCTTGCGGCAGTATCTCTAGTGTGTCCTGAACAGATGCCTCTGCCTAGATGCACCCGCCTCCCCTCCCTCCGTGGCCTCCCTCTTGTCACTAACCCTACTCATCCCCTTCTCAGAGTCCCAGCCACCCAGGGACCAGGACTCTGAGGTTTTCTGTGATTCCATGGAGCAGCTGGAGCCTGAGCTGGTGAGACCCACTCCCATTGCCTCCCCTTCCCTACCCCACTGGGCCCTAGCTGCTCCCACCACCCCCCTTGGACTTTGTGACTCTTCTCAGCAGGTTTGGGCAGAGACGGGCGCCCTGGGAGGAGAGCTCAACACCAGAAACAGCACCGAGTCTCCTGCAGAGAAAGGTGAGCCCCTGCCTGACCCTTCACCCACTTCTGCCGTTCCCATGGTTCTGGTGCCCTGGGCCTTCCCCTGGCTGCCCTCATGGGGAGAGGTGAAATCCAACGCTAGGCACTGGAGAGAGCAGCCTCTGCCCAGGAAGGGTTAAAGCCAGACACTGGCCTGGATGGGCAAAGTCCCTGCCCAGCCTCCTCTCTGAGGGCCACCAGGAGTCTGTACCCTTGGCTGGCGCTGAGGAAGGGCAGCTGGGGTAGAATTCCTAGACCAGCTCTCTCACCTACACCTATGTGGCCTTGGGAGTCATCCTCTCTCTCTGGGTCTCCCATTTGGGACTCTATTAGGAGAACGAGTTCTGCCCTATCCCTTTCTAGAACTTCCAGTGTGCCACGTCCCATAAGGGGCACTTTCCTAAATATTATCTCCTTTATTCCTCAGAGCGAGCAGCCCTGTGAGGGAGATGACATAATTTTCAGTTGACCAACGAGGCTTAGAGAAGTTACTGACTTGCCCAAAGTCACAGAGCTAAGTGGTAGTGCTGCTGGGATTCAAACCCCTGGCAGCCCATTACTCAGCCACATGGATGGGCTTTACAAGACTCACACTTGGTACAAGGGATCGCACTCTACTCTTACTCTTCCCTGGACCTGCCCCAGCCTGCCACCACCCTGCCCCTAGCTGAGTTGCCTCCTGAGTCCCCTTCCCTGTGTGTCTGTGCACTGCAGGGAGATTGGAAAGCACCCTGCTGGGGCCCCAGGAATTGGACACATGGCTGGTGGGGACAGTTCGGGCGCTGCAGGAGAGCATGCGGGACGTCCAGGGGAGACTGCAGAGCCTGGAGAGCATGGCTGTCCCCTGCAAGCAGGTGAGCCCCGTCCGAAGGCCCAGGGCAAGATTGGGGCAGAACTTTGAGGGTCTCCTTTCTGGGCTCTTCATCCAGCCACTTCTGTCTTTGTCCCCACGTCTCTGCCTGCTCACACCTCTGCCTTCTCCAGAGAATGGTGTGGCTCATGGTGCAGGCAAGGAAGTCAGGGGATCTGTAGTGCATCCAGCCTGGAAGTGGGAGAGGCCCTCCTTTCCTGCTCTTATCTCCCTCTGCCTGAAGAGTAACTGAGGACAGATGGAATTCCAACAGTTGGAGGGGCCAGAATGTGTCTGCTCTTTGCGTTGGGGCTGGGGGGGGGGGTTGTCCCTATTGCCCCTCAGTCAGGACTTCTGTTCCCAGATTTATTGTCTCGCCCTCCCCAAATTCAGCCCTTGCATCCCTCACTCCCTCCTCTCAATTTCTAGATCTGCTTGCCCCTTACACCTCTGCTTATGCAAAATAAATAACAGCAGCCATTTCTGGAACCCCAGCTGTGTGTCAAACACATTACCTGCATTATCTCATTTTATCCTCAAAACAAACCAGTGAAATAGGTTTTCTTTTCATTTCCCTTTTACTGATGAGGAAACTACAGCTCTGAAATGTTGAGTAACTTACCTGAGGGTACACAGCCTGGAAGAACCTCACAGAGCTGCTGTGAGGATTAGATGAGATAATGCATGTAGGTGCTTCCGCAGTGCCTGGGAAGGACTTCTCAAATGGGGTTCATTGTTAGATTAACATTAAGTAATGGAGCTGGGAGTGGCCGTAGGTCTGTCTCCCACCAAAGCTGGCATCCACCGCTCACTATGAGTGAGTCTGTTCTTGCGAAGCCTGGAGTGGTGGGGGCAGGGGACGGCTGAGTTCCTGGATGCGGGGGAATCACTCACGTGACCCTTCACCCCCTTGGCACAGTGGGTGTCAGCCAGGTTGGCAGGAATTCCCTCAGATCCACAGCAGCTAACCTTTCAACACTCACCCCCCAGGGTTTTATTTATTGTTTACCTTTTACTAATTTTATATGCTGAAGATTTTAAAGGTTTCCACCCTGAGATACTTGGGTTTGCATCTCTAAAAATAAGGACATTCTACTACCTAGCAAAAACAACATTTTATCACACACGGTAATTCCTTCATATCATCAAATACACAATCCAAATTCAGATCGCCTTTTCCAGCTTCCCTGTCTGTCCAGGCCAGGAGCCTCTGTTCTTAAGACTCTGTTAGTCTAGACTAGTCCCTCTTCCTTGCTACTGACTTGCGGATGAGACTGGATAGTGGTCCTGTAGAATGTTCCACTCTTGTGGTCTGATGACAGCCTCCTGGCTAGTTTACATGACCAGATTACATCAGAGGTGAGATGTTCTTTCTTTACATCAAGGGACACATATTTGGATGTCCTACCATGAATGATTCTAGCGTGGACCACTAGCAGGGATGAAGGGGTGACAGTCTGTTCCCACCACTTGCAGCCAGGGAATGTCCAGTTCCCCATCAAGCCCATTTGACACACAGCTTTTGACAATTGATAGATACTCCTTGCCTGGATCAATAATTTATTTACTGGTTACAAAAAAACAATGTTGACTTTTAAATTCTATGATTCCTTTAACATTTATTAGCTGTCATTTTTCTGTAGAGTTTCCCTGATCATCTAGGATTTCCCTGAAATACAGTGCCTTATGGAAGGCAGAATAAGTGCTTAATTCTTTCTCTTTAATTATCTATTTTTAGAGTAAGGAGTTGATTTAACAGCCACCTCAATGGTGATAAATTTCCACTTTCTCTTTGAGTATCATCATGAACTCACGGATTTTAAAGACTCAGTATTTCAGCCAACTGCAATCATCATTCTTCTTGATGCCCAGGCTGTCACAAGTTTGGTGGGACCCTCCCTTTCAAGCTGGGTCCTATGTTCTTGTAATCTGACCTCATTAATCTTTAAAAGCTTCCTTGCTTCCTGGTACAAGACATCTCACTTTCAATTCTACCTTCCCTGCTCCAGACCTAAAATCTGCCACTTCTCCATTCAGCAGAGAATGGTATTTAGAAACTAAAATCTGAGCACCCAGGGTCCTCATTTGAAATATGTGGCACATCCTTTACAATATGGGGTGTTCGGGCCACACCAACAGGGTCACTGCTTTGTGGCCCAGAGGAGACAGCCTTGAAGCCAGTCTCTCCACTCAGCAGCCTCTCCAGCCTTCAGCCTTCTCAGCACCTTGGAGGAGGATATGGGAAAGAGTTAGGGCTCAACGTGTCAGGGACTAACTGGGAGCCCCAGTCCTCAGACTGGGGAGAGGGAGGCAGAAGCTCCCACCTGAGCTCTGCAAGCAGGTTGCGAAGGAGGGCCCAGCCTGTGCTGAGGCCCGGGCTGGCTCCTGACTCTCTCCTCTTGGCGGCAGAGGCCTCCGCCCCGTGCCAGGCCTTGGCCCCTCAGGCTCTCTGCTCCCACGCTGCTCTTCTTCCTCCTGTGGCCCTTCATCGTCCAGTGGCTCTTCCGACAGTTTCGGACCCAGAAGAGGTGACTCTCAATGGAGGAGTCTGCAGCCAACGGAGGAGACTCTGAGTCTTCCTAGAGTTTAGGAGAACGGCGTTAAACCCGGCTCCCACCCCCTTCCTGCCGCAATTAGTGTTTGCCTTGGCACCCCTCCCCTAATGGGGAGCCGGATAAGACCCCACTCTTCCTGCAGCTCCACAGGAACTCCCCTCCTCGCACCCCCAACCACCTCAACCTCCCTGGGGAGGCTGCACGTGTGGTGCACGTCCCCAGTTCAGGGTTGGCAGCTGATTCAGGGGCAGGGCTGCCGGGTCTCAGCCTCTGCCTTCCCCACCCTCTGGGTCACCTGACTCCTTTCCCACCCCAGCCTCTCCCCGAGGAGGCTCAGCTTGTGGGCAAGTTGGGACTTGGGCCGGGGCCTGGAAGAATGATTGGCTGGGAGGCCCGACCGAGCTGGGGAAAGGCGGAGAGAGCTAACCCCGGGGGAGGGGAGTCTGCTCCGTTTTCCTGGCCGCCCTACCCCCACATATACTCAGGACGTCTTCACTAAACATTAACTTACAAAAGAGTGTTTCACTAAATAAAATAAAACCTTCATCTTCTGCCGTCTGGGCTGCCACGGATTGAGGCGGGAAGCGGGTCCGGGGCGCACGAGCCCCAAGTCCCTTCCCTGCCCCTCCCCCGCTGCCCGTGGACGGCCCCGAGAGGCCAGCGGTTGGCGTCCCAGAAGAAGCATTTCCCCGCTCCCCGGGCCAGTGGAGGCAACAGCCCAGGGTCTGGAACGGAGGCGGAGGAGATGCAGGCGGAGGGGGCGGCGGGATGCGCCGCGGTTGGGGCGGGGCCAAGGCCGAGGCCCCGCCCCCCGGCCCGTCGTGGCCAGGGGGAGGGGGAACCGGCGAGCTAGGGGTGGCGGGAGGAGAGGAGCGCGGCGGGGTCCGGGCAGCGGCTCCGTCCACGCCCGAAGGGAAGGGCGGCTACTCCCTGCTCTGCGCGCCAGGCGTAGGGTCGGGGCCGAGACCCCGGACCCAGAAGTGCTCACTGCCTCTTTCCCCTCCTCAGCTGCTCGCTCCCCGTGCCCCCGCCCGGTGACCTCCGCGCTCAGGCTTTCCCAGGGAACTTTCTGGAAGGCCAAGGCCGGCGGGAGCTTCGTTCCCGCCCCTCCCTGAGGAGTGGGGGCGGGGCCCTGCACGGGAGCCCCGGTCGGGGTAGGCCCAGTGCCGGAGTGAGCAGAGACCTCCGGGGGTCGCTGGCTGCTGCAGACTGCTGGGGCTCCGAAATTTTGAGTTAACGCGTGTGTTAAGGATGGACAACTGGAGGGCAGTGGAAGAGGGACCAAATTGATGCTGGGGACGCAGGAGTGGGGCGGAAGCCAGCTCCACCAGTTGCACATACTAGCTGTGTGACCTGGGCAAGATTCTTAACTGCTCTGAGCCTGGGTTGCTTTGTGAAATAACGATGAAGATCTCTTCATCATAAGGCACTCCAGGGGTTTAAGTGACCAGGACAGGGGCTTCCCTGGTGGCGCAGTGGTTAAGAATCCGCCTGCCAATGCAGGGGACACAGGTTCGAGCCCTGGCGCGCCACAACTACTGAGCCTGCGCTCTAGAGCTTGCGTGCCACAACTACTGAAGCCCGCGCGCCTAGAGCCCGTGCTCTGCAATAACAGAAGACACTGCAATAAGCCTGTGCAGCGCAACGAAGAGTAGCCCCCTCTCGCCACAACCAGAGAAAGCCCGCGCACAGCCAACAAAGATCCAACGCAGCCAAAAATAAAAATAAAAATTTTTAAATAAATAAATAAATAAATGACCAGGACATGTAAAATGCCTAGCATAGAGTTAAACCTCAGCTAATATCAAGGTGCATGGCCTCCTTTCATAGAATTCTAGAATTACAAACTATCAGTCTGGCCACCCCTCCCCTAATAGGACAAATGAGTCCATACAGCTGAGCCCTGTCCAGTAGACTGAGGTTGGGCTCAGTTTACCTTCCAAACCCCCTAAGTGAGGGTACCCAGGAATCCTCAGGCGTCTGAAAATGTAACAGTTTGGAAGTCTGTGACTCCCAGTCGAGTTCTCTGCAAAGACTCTTTTCCTCGGGGAGCTCCCAGTGTGAGGGGCAGCTCTTGCTCCCGGGAAGCCTCCTGTGTGACTGATGAAGCAGCACAGAGGAGGGGCAGGCTTTTCAAATAGACCTGAGTTCTTGGAAGCCCAGGGAAAACAGGCTAGGATGTTCAACCTCAAAACACCTGGATGTGCCTCAGGGTCACTCTTGCTTGCCTCTCCCTCTGGGCATACCCATCACCACTTCCCCACAGAACCACTCCTGAGTCCCCAGACAAGTCCTGTCTTGGGATGAGATGCTTGCTCTTCATAGAATGCCCTACTTCATGCTACTCTGCCTGAAAATGCTTCATCTTTCAGAGACAGCCAAGAAGTCACCTCCTGCATGAAACCTGTCCACAATTCTCAACTCCTAAGCAACTTGGCTCACAAGATCCTACCAGGAGTTTCTTCACTTGCTTACTGTGGTTTGATGGCCTCTCTACACATTACCTGAGTAGCAAGGATGACATTTTATTCACCATTGTGCCCTTCTATCCGATGTTTGCTAAGTGAAGAAGGGCCTGGGGTACTTCCCTGGTGGTCCAGTGGTTAAGACTCCCCACTTCCACTGCAGAGGGCCAGGTTCGTTCCCTGGTTGGGGAACTGATATCCCTTATGCTGTGTAGTGCAGCCAAAAAAAAAAAAAAAAAAAAAGGAGGGGGGCGGAGAGGGTAAAAAAGGAGAGAGAAAAAGAAAGAAAGAAATGAGGACCTGAATTAGGCTGAAGCTGCTGGGGATGAAAAGGAACCAAATCTAGCGTTCTTACGAAAAAAAAGGAATTCTGTGTTTGTGACAGAAAGAAAAATGGCACGGGGTCACACACAAAGACCTTCGCTTTAGCTGAAATTGCCACTCAGTTGTCATGTGACCTTGGACAAGTCAATTTCTGAGATTTCTTATCTCTAAAATAGAGACAATAATCCCTACCTTGCCTAACTCACTGGCCTGTGGTGGGGCAAATGGTTGTGTGTGTAAAAGAACGTTGTGCGGTGGGAAGTGGTTGGAATGTAATACACGGCAGCTGAGGAAGAAATAGTAAGAACAGTAAGAATAGAACGGGTCACTGTGCGTGTGGCAAGTGGGAGACACTGAGATTTCGGGGAGATTCTAGGCCTAAGTGATTTGGGCGGAGGGTTTGGGCTACTCCCGGCCCCTGTCCTTTGGGCGGGAGCTTGGAATCTGGAGAATTTTCACAAGGAGCCTATGTCGCCGCCCCCCTCCACCCCGCCATGAATCTGTCCCACAGTTCTGGGCCAGAATCCCCCTGCCTCCATTTCTGGGCAAGGCTTCCTCCTCACGGAAGCCTCTGGCTCTGCTTCCCTCCCGGCGTTGCCCAGCGCCCACTGACGAGGAAGAGCGTCTGTGGATGATTCCCCCTTCTCTCTCGACTAGCCAGGGTTGATTATTTCAACTCAGTATTAACTTCGAACCCCTCCCCCAACAAAGAGGCTCATCAGCAGCCCTGGACTCTCCTGTCCGGGCTCAGGAAAATTTCCTGGTCGGTTCCCAACTGAAGAGACCAAGACGGCCCCAGAAGACCATTTTCTTCGATAGAAGCTGAGGCCCGGGGAGGGGGAAGAGGGGGCGAGGCCTTACAGGCCGGGGTCTCGGGGGAGCCCAGGGCGCACACCCGGTGCTTCCCGGCCCAGGCGAGAGCCTCGGTCACGGCCCACCATTTTGCACTGGCCCCTGGGGCGGCGGCGGCCCAGGACTACGCTGGGGCTGGGACTCGGCCACTTTCGGCCAAGGGTCCCGAGGCCAGTCCGAAGGCGGACGTCAACCGGGACTCGAACCTGCTTTCTCATTTTCCGAGGCCTAGTCCGAGGTTGCTGCCCTAACGCAGTCACACTGTCCCTTTAAGGCGGCACTTTTTATTCTTCATTTGTTTACTTCTTCATGCGCTTTTTTAAACAAAAATGCGTTCACAATATCCTTCCGCAAACGTCAATCCCAGTCACTAACCACACACCTTAAAGACATTCCTATAATTTTAAGAATCGAGAATTATTAGCCATGGGCCAACATCTCTCTTTACAGAATTAAATCCTCGTTTACACTTTAGGGACTACTTTTTAGGAGTAAACCATTCTTGCTTTAGCTAACAAGTGTTTATGACGTTCAGAACCTTTCCGCTGAGGACAGAATACAATAGTAGCCTTTAAGACGCACCTTTTCATAAAAATATTCTGTGCGGGCCCTCATAGGCCATCGAATCTTCTCTTATTCCTGAAGCACAATGGTATGGTCCAGAACCCGCCCCATCTTCTCTGCGATCGGCCTTCCTTCCTCGGCAAGACATGTGCCTCTTGACCAATGGGCGCTCACGTTTCTCTAGCGAGGGATAAGCGATGGAAGGAGGTGGCCTGGAAGGCGCCCCCGACGCGCCCTGGGATTGGCTACGTCGCACGGCGCGCGAGGACGGCGGGCCTGAAAGATGGGAACTACGACTCCCAGCTTCCTGCGATGGGGACTCCGTTACGCATGCGCGTGGGCGGGGCGCACCGTCTTCTATATAAAAGGGGCGCAGAGGGCTGGGAGGCAGCAGTTGGAAGTTGGCAGGTGGAGAGGCAGGTTGGGAGGGGAAGTTGGGGGAGGAGGCGGAAGAGGAGCTGTCGGAGGGGGGAGGAGGGAGGGAGGAAAAAGAGGAGGAGGCGGAGGAGAACTGAGCTGAGCAGAGCATCGAGCCAAAGGGGAGATGAGTTTGTCTGTCCTCGGCTGAGGCTCCGGCCGGGCCTAGGGAACTGGGAGCACGGGTTGGAGCGACACCCGTGGAAGTGGGAGGAGGTGGCTCTGGGACTTTAACCCCTTGTGGGCTCTGCGGCAGGGGATTTAACCCTTTGTGGATCCGGCCCCTCGGAGTCAGCGTCATCGGGTAGTTTTAACCCCTTCGGGGCTGGGTTTAACCCATTGGATTTAACCTAATCTCCTTGCCCACCAACTCCTTGATCGCGAGGGCGCTCTGCGGGGAGGCTTGAGGCCCACCCCTCTGCACAATACCTACTGTTCCTGCTGCTGCACCCCCTTGGACCCGCTAGCCGGCCGCGCTGTGGGCCCTTAACCCTTTACTGACTTGAGCGCCCCCAAATTGCAGTTGGAGTTTGCTGACAGAAGGATTGGCTGAAGGCATCACTGCAGGAATTACAGACCGAAGAGGACTGTGTTGGACATTTTTGAAAGAAAAGAAAACCCTTTTTTCCTTAAGGACTTACAGCCAAAATTCTTCAGACTCCGAGAAGAGGATTCTGTTAGCAATGGCCGAGCCACTCTTGTCAGAGTATCAGCACCAGCCTCAAACTAGCAACTGTACAGGTGCTGCTGCTGTCCATGAAGAGCCGAACTCTGATCGCCCCCCAGGCGCGGAGGAGCGGGTGCCCGAGGAGGACAGTAGGTGGCAATCGAGAGCGTCCCCCCAGTCGGGTGGCTCTCCGGGGCAGGGCGGGGAAGGGAGCCTGGAGCTCCAGCCGCCTCCCGTGCAGACCCAGGTCTGCCCAGAATCCAGCTGTCCGGAAGCGGGTGAGAACGGCCAGAATGGGGACGACTTGTCTGCTGGCGGTGCCCCCCAGCCGGCGGCGGGAGGGGAACAGAGGCCGAAGGCCAACAAGTTGGGGGCTTCTGCCGCAGGGGGCGAGGAGGCGTGGGGACAGCAGCAGAGACAGCTGGGCAAGAAAAAACATAGGAGACGCCCCTCCAAGAAGAAGAGGCATTGGAAACCGTACTACACGCTGACCTGGGAGGAGAAGAAAAAGTTCGATGAGAAACAGAGCCTGCGAGCTTCGAGGATTCGAGCCGAGATGTTCGCCAAGGGCCAACCAGTGGCTCCCTATAACACCACGCAGTTCCTCATGGATGATCACGACCAGGAGGAGCCGGATCTTAAAACCGGCCTCTATCCCAAACGGGCCGCTGCCAAATCTGACGACACCAGCGATGAGGACTTTATGGAAGAAGCGGGCGAGGAGGATGGGGGCAGCGACGGGATGGGAGGAGACGGCAGCGAGTTTCTGCAGCGGGACTTCTCGGAGACCTACGAGCGGTACCACGCGGAGAGCCTGCAGAACATGAGCAAGCAGGAGCTCATCAAAGAGTACCTGGAGCTGGAGAAGTGCCTCTCGCGCATGGAGGACGAGAATAACCGGCTGCGGCTGGAAAGCAAGCGGCTGGGCGGCGACGACGCGCGTGTCCGGGAGCTGGAGCTGGAGCTAGACCGGCTGCGCGCCGAGAACCTCCAGCTGCTGACGGAGAACGAACTGCACCGGCAGCAGGAGCGAGCACCGCTGTCCAAGTTTGGAGACTAGACTGAAACTTTTGGGGGGGAGGGGGGCAAAGGGGACTTTTTACAGTGACGGAATGTAACATTATATACATGTGTATATAAAACAGTGGACCTTTTTATGACACATAATCAGAAAAGAAATCCCCCCTGCCTTTGGTTGGTTTGGTAAATTTAGCTATGATGTAGCTTGTGTGCTTTCTCCTGTTCTTTAATTATGTGAAACTGAAGGGTTGCTTTTCTTGTTTTCCTTTTTAGGAGTTTTTTTCTTTTTTCATGTGTAATTTGACCAATTTATAAAGCATTTTTCTGTTAAAAATCCCCTCCTTAAATGGAGCTATAAGGTGGCCAAATCTGAGAACCATTAAATTCATTCTAGTTATAATAAATTTAATATTTGTAAATGTAATGTAGTTTCAGTGTGATTTCTAGAGCTAATTCAGAATAGTACTGATATATGTGATTGCGTTTTTGGGGGGGGTGGGTAAAGGAATCATCTAATTTGTCCATTTTCAAAAAACAATCTTTAATGGGAGAATTTTCAATTTGCCCAGTTTTCCCTTGAATGGGTTTTAGTGTGCTACAATACACAGTTCCGGCAAAATATAAAGATTTAATTATCTTCAATACTTAAGTATGCTTGTTTTCTAGTGCCTTGGTTTTCTTTCTTGATGCTGGAGAAATAAACCAGTGTTGGGTGTTTGGGGAGTAGAAAGTAACTACAATCAGCAGCTTAAAATTTTAATTCTGCTTCTCAGTAGCCGTTCAAAAGTCTATTAACAAAAACGTAAGCCTAATTTGGCAGTTTGTCAGGTTAGACAACTGACAGCCTCATTTCATTCCTACAAGTGTGTTTTTAGTAATTCCCCTCTCCTCCCAATAAGGCTGGAAGGAGTTCTTGGATGCCTGGAAAAGGCTCTTCGTAAACCTCTTGCTTTCTTAGTGCAAGCAATGGTTGGATAAACTTGTGAGGCAGCTCTATATGTTAAAATATTCAGAGGTAGAGAATATTATATTTATAGAGGAAATGGCCATTTGGGGCATTCCAAGGACTTAACCTTAATTGTCCAATACTTAGGTGCTCCCTATACCAAAAAAAAAAAAAAAAAAAGGAATAGAAGCTGTCCACCTTTCCATGAGAGTCAAACTAAAATTAGAAATGCCCCCTCACTGCAAACCAAATGTAAAGCTTCTGGTTAAGGAGCTAAATTAAGTCCTTAGGGGCCAAGTGGGAACCGTGCACCTTCCCTATACAGCCGCTATTCTCTATCTCCTAAACTACTGATAGCTGCTTAGTCCTTGAGTAGTTATGCTCTTGAAAATGCAGGGAGGCCCTGGGAATTAATTTCTGCCCCCAAGTCGAAATTGTAAGATTGTTCCCTCCTGTCACCACGATTAACCCAGCCCATCTTTACCTGCCCTGTGTCAGTGTTTCCCTAGAGCAACTGCATTGTTCAAATCACTAGCACAGGGGTTCCTTCACATGGGGCCTTAGAAACCATAGGGGGCCTTGGGCTCCATGAACCCCATGCAATTATATGTAGACTTGTATTACGTGTACATTTTTCTGGGGAGAGGGTTCGAGAGAATCATGAAATTATCAAACTCCTTGAAGGTTAAGAACCCCTGGGAATAAAACCTCCCATTGGGAAGCTTGCTTTTGCAGCTAAATGAAATAGTGGAGGTGGTGGGAATGTCAACAGTGAAATGCACCTTATGATGCATGAGGAGCATACACAAATCCATGAATCAAGGGAAATTATGGCAGTTAAGACTGACTCAGAGCCTTCAAAGCTGGACTGAGCTGGCCCTATTTTGGCAGATGGTCCACTGGAGGCGATGTATGATCAGCTTTTCCTTTGGCCTAAAAATTATATTAAAAGTCTATTTTGGGGACTTCCCTGGTGGTCCAGTGAGTAGAACTCCTTGCTCCCAATGCAGGGGGCCCGGGTTCGATCCCTGGTCAGGGAACTAGATCCCGCATGCATGCCACAACCAAGAGTTCACATGCCACAACAAAGAAGGCTGCATGCCACAAGTAAGACTCGGCCAGCCTAAACAAATAAATAGAAATAAATCTTAAAAAAAAAAAAAAAAAAAGATTAAAAAAAAAAAAAGTCTATTTGGAAATAGTTTTTGTGTTTTTAATTTTCCTTCTGCCATGACGTCATGCAGCAGTCCCAGAAGCAGCAACACTGCCCTCTGCCTTTACAGTGCACAGCAGAAGCCTCATTTTGACTGAACTATATAGGTTGCAGCAGTGATGACCTCTGATTTCAGAACCTCTTCTTACTTAACAAGATGGATTTAAATATAACCATCTTGTTTCCCCGACTATTAGAAAGACTCTTAGTGCATTTATCATCAGGAAAAAAGTGTAAGCTTTAGGAGACATTCAATCCAGTCTTGAAAAATATATATTTAGTTTTAAGTAACTGTCATAAATTACTTTGATTTACCTTGAGATATGCAACTTTCTGTCTGAATTTTGCTTTCAAAGGCACCGACATTTTACTGCGTTTATTGCATTTATGTTCTTAGAATGATGAGATTTGTGCAAAATTTCAGTTTTCTATCAACAGTTTCTAGACTGAAACACTTGACTAACGTATTGCTCTAAGGGCAGAGAGAGAAGACTCTGAATTACCTATACTAACAGGATCATGACAAATGATCCTCAAGTCCACTCTAGCCTTTCACTAAAGGCTTTTCTGCTAAACATTTTAAATGAGCTGCTCCAAAGATCATGCTTACACATTAGCAATTTCAGTTCTCTTTCTTATACTGGGGCCTGGATATCCAGCCAGGGTAAAGCACTTCCCAAATTTTGGAGACAGCTGGCTGGACTGCTTAATCCTCCTTTGAGTAAGGAAAACTTTTCTTGGGCTAGCCTATAACCTAAAGTGGCCCTCAAGAGACAGAGCCCTTTAGATTTCAGTTTGCAGGGGAACAAGCCAAGGAGCTCCAGATTGGTTTAGTTCTGAAAAATGGACTAGGTATCTCTAAAGAGAGGAAACATTATAAAATTAGACCAGACTAGGAGTCAAAAACCAGGCTCCTAGTTATACCTTTGACAAATACTAGCAGTACAACCCTGGACACATCTCTTAAACTCTCTGAGCCTCATTCTTCATCAGCAAAATGGGGCCGTGCCTGCTTCACGTAACTGCTGTTAAGTATTAAAGGAGACAGAATGAAAATAGGCTATCCAAAAGTAAGGTACCATTGGTATTATTACTCGTTCTTTTTAAGACCAGAGCAGATGCCCATTTGATCAGTATTTTAATTTTCACTTTGTCCAGAGTAAAATAAAAATCCTTTGCTTGGGGAAATATAAATAAATATACTTTACCCCAGTGACTTCAAAAGTGAGAGAAATCAAAGAAGGAATCTACAGAAATAAACAAAATCCACAACTAAATAGTCTACCTTCAGAAAACCACTGTTTAGTCAAATATTAGGTAATGTACTACAGGTGTCCCCCTGTCCACTTACACCACCAGCAGGAAACAAGTATTCACAACAGTGTGACAGAAAAGCTGGCTAGAGTTAAATAGCACTGTACTTGTACCTAAGTACACCTGAGTTTGTGAGTTTTTTTAAATGATTTTTCACATTTCTCAAGCAAGATTATTGGAATAAAATTCCACTATCCTTTCTCATGTAAAGTGTAAATGGTTGTTGCTAGAAAAAAAAACTAATTTTTAAAAGTAAGTATCAAATTCAGGCCCTGAAGAGTGGGATCTGCTGACCAAAGGGTAATAGTCATACTCTGTAAGTAAGACAAAATATATGGTCTAAGAGGCGAAGATTCACTATTTGGCCAATTTCTGCCAGTTGTCTTTGAATGCTGGAAAGCATACAACCTCATTTCATTGCTTGTTGAAAAAACAAAGGCTGGTTTTAGACAGATCAATAACACAGCTCTCACAAATCCTCCTGAATAAAGTTTTTCTTGGGCTTTACTTAGAGGCAGTTCAATTATGACAAATGATGTAACATGCGTAACAGCAGGAATAATCCTAGCAGTTTACTAACAAACTTCTGCACACCAACAAAATTCTTTCAAATGGTTGAGCTGGTACCAGGAACTGTTGGTAAGTCTCCTGAAACAGCTAGTGTGATTCTTTCCCTCAATACAGCACCAAGAGCAGTTACATTTGGCTTAAAATTTTCCAAAAAGAGCAAAAATTCAGAAGAGTGTTGTAAACCCTCATCTGAAGGCACATTCTATTTGATACATCCACTGACTGTGTGTGAAGTGTTAAAAAGCCCTGGATCTACGGTGAGCAAAAAGGATATTCCTGAAGGAAAATGTGGGAGTTGTAGAGTGTTCCATGCACAAGAATTTGAGAAAATGACAGCATCACTGCTCTCGTAAACCACTGAGTAGAATTTGTCCTAGACTCCAGAGCGTCAGAGGAGAAGATTAATTTGAAGTTCTGAAGTCGGCTTTAAGCACGCAATTCTGCATACCTGGATAACTCCAGGACAACTTTCAGCAAAGGCAGAAGACCAACCAGAGGATGGAAGGGAATGTCTAGGAGGTTAGTTCTACCCTCCTCTCTGGGTCTTACTAAAAGTGCATTTAAAACGGCAAACATTTGAATTTAAAAAGAGAAAAGACAGAGAAGAGGATGGTGAGGGCTAAACAAAGTAAAAAACTAACTGGAAATCACATAGTTCAGAAGCAAGTATCTTCATCCTGAAGAGGAGGACTGCTGCAAAGAATTACTCCTACCTCTGTCAATGAATGCTGCTCACACATGGCCACTACTCCCAGGAGGTGGCCATCAGGCAAACGTAAAACATCCAGGACTTGCGGTAACAACTGCTTGGTACCCTGAGACTGACCCTCGTTCAACCTATTTGGATGGCCCATGGCAACCAAGGCCACACTTTGGTAAGGCAGGCCTCCCAACTGCCCCAAATAACCTTTGAAGCAGAAGTCCTAAAGTTCCCAAGTAAAGTTAGAGCAAGTAAATGTTTACATAGCCACTGAAGAGTAGTTACTCAAGGTATTTATGAGGGAGGCTGCATTGATACCATTTTCAAATTAGGAAACTGAGGCATATAGGGTTTGTAGAATTTGTCATAAACCACAAAGCAACTCATCTGAAAGAGGAGAGCTGAGGAGGAAGTTGAAGGTCTAGTTGAAAGTTAGACGCACATTAGACTCAGCAACAAAATGGCCAGTTTGGCCTCATCTTCAGGATTTGGCCTCTAGCCAAGCCAACCAAACCTGTGGTAGCACACACAGAAATAGAACTTGGAGTTCCTAACTTCCAGTGCTGTGTTTTGCTCAGTAGATAACCAAGGGACCATTGATTAACTGATTTTACTCCCAACTTTTCTTATCAAGGCATGGAAAAGCTTACGGGTCAACCTTAAATATGATAAGCTTTCATCTTTAAAAATGAGTACCAAATTTCTGCACCTGGTACAGTGTTCTCCACTTAGTAGCTTCCAAAGGTTTAACTAGATTAATCCACAATGGAGGATGAATCACAGTCTGAGATCCTCCGCCATTAAATTCTTGACAGAGGAACCACAAAGATAATCTTTAAAGCCCCTTTCAGCTATAACTATTTAACTCCTACCAAGTTAGTGTCAGCTTTTCCTAACTGGCATATTCTCTTGATCTGAACAACAGTGTGAAGTGAACATGACATAAGCCAAGTCAACCCACAGCATGAATCAAGTGTCCTGAAGCTTTATTTAGGATAAGTGGTTCAAATTTTAGATTAACCTGAGTCAAAGGTGATCGTATTTTTGCAATCCAGTTCTAAGACTTTCTCTGAGAACATCTTGGGGGCAAAGGGAGAAAACAGTTAAAGCTATGGAACTGTCACTCTTACAACTTAAAAAAAAAAAAAATCACTTTATTAATAGGAGGAACAGGGCTTCAGTTCCGAAGAAACTTTGCTATTAAGGCCAAATGCTTAGGAACGATTTGACCATCTGTAATCAGCAATGAGACGCATCACAAGGTACCCTCTAAGATAAAGCTCACCGCCCACTCTCCTAATTCCGAGTCTACCTAGGCATAATTGCAAGTGACCTTTTAGCAACATTAAGCTACCCCTGACCTATGAATCTCTCTGAATTTAGATTTCAAGCAGTAAGAAACAAAATGGTTTCATCTGCAATTCAAGAAAAGAATTTCACATCAAACTTCAATCCTTAAGAAGCTGCTACAGCTATAAGGTTGAGTGTTTATTTTTCTCAAAGTAGGTTTCCCCTGCTCCCCCAAATGCCACATATATGAAGTAGCTCAAAACTGCAATTTCTATTTTGGTGGCCATCTGGGATCCACAGAAGTGACTTTCAATTACTTGGAATTTCAAAATAGAGGTTCCCTAGTAACAATGCACCAGTGGCAAAATACTCCCCCATTTTGTTTCGTCTGTGGGAGAAAAGTTCTTTAAACTGGAAAGAATTTGTAGCCTTATAAAGACTACATTGGAATTAGTTCGTTTTTTCCTTTAGGAGGGCGGCCATCTCCAAAAGTTTTGGTAAAAGTTATGGCTCAGATTTCAAAATGCAAACAGATGTTCCTGAAGCATCCGAAATGGGCCACTCCATGTTTATTCCCAGAACCGTGGCGACTCCAAGTTGTTTTGTGTCCCAACTCTGCAAAGGGCAAAAGCCCAAACCCCTTTGGTGTCAAACTTTAAGAGAAGTGGAACAGCACACTTTTGGAGTTTCCCAAAGCGGCTGGCGACGTGCGAGATCAGGTCGTTCTGAGAATCGGGGCTGGACAGGAGAGATCTCGAGGGCAAGAGCGCTCAGAGATTTCCACGTGCCCCGATCTAGCTGGTCCCTGGGGAGAATCAGTGGTTGCTACAGTAGGAAGAAGGCTGTTCCTGTTCACAGCCCTGGCCGCGGGATGGCCTTGGTGTACGGGGGGGAGATGGTGGGTGCACCTGGCTCTCTGCCCTCGGAACCTCCAGCTGACTGCCACGCCAGAGGGGCGCGCGGCCGGAGCTGCGACCTCCACCCGCCCCCGCGGCGCCCATAAAAGTGGGGGTTCCCGCTACGCCGGGCCTCGCCGCTATACCCAGGCCGCATGGGGGTGGGGAAAGAACTCAGCGGAGCTCGGCCTCAGGATCTGCGCCCCCGTGGAAAGAGCAGAGGGGAGTCATTTCACCCGGTCTCTCCTCAGCTGGGGTCTCGGGAAATACGCGGTAATTACCCAAGAACCCCGCCCTCTGTGAGAGGCGAGGCTGCGGGGCTGCCGGGATGGTTTGAGGACCGGGCCCAGCCAGAGAGACTCCAACCTTCACCCCCCCGCGGTCCCCGGTCCCACCCCCCGCCGTCTCCCGGCGCCGCCACTTCAGGCAGCCCACTCGGCCCGGCCTCTCCCCGCGCCCGGACCACCCCCCATGGGGTGCTCTCACTGCGCAGCGAGTCCCTCCGCTGCCTCCTCCCAGCCCAAAATGGCGGCGGCGGCCACCGATCCTTCTCGTCGCCTTCCTCTAGGGCCGAGGATCCCTCCGCGTCCAAGCCCCTCCCCTCTCAGCCGGATCTGTTTTCTGCCCAGTAAAGATTAACGCCATCAATGAACTCTTTAATTGAGCTCGGATAGGTGGATCGACTTGTGCTTCCGCACAGCTAATCGTTGACGAAAAAGGGAATATTGGCAGGCGAGTGGGCCAATCAAAGGAGGCATCGGTGAGCGCGGGACGCCGCTCGCGCAAGGGTAGATGGGTTTTAGAGTTTTCTGTGTGCTTGTTGACGTTACAGGCTCTTGATCCGCCTTCCCCAGCTAGAAGAACTACAATCCCCAGCAGGCACCGCGCTGCCAGGCCGGGGTGGGGGGGCCTCCCCCCAACCTCAGTGCCTGAGCGGCTTGACCAGAGCTGCAGCAACTGCAGCAAGAGGTAGGGCTGAGGCGTTGGGAATTGCACAGACAGGCGGTCGCACAGAAAGACACACAGATGTAGTCCTGTGCATAGCCCCTGACAGCAAATAGGTCAGTTCCGCCTTTGCAAAATCTCCTTCCCGGATCATTTCCCCTCTTCCAAGGAATCCTTCCTTATCCCTGTTGGGTTTCCCTCCCAGCTGCCTGTAGTGCGAAGACTTCTCCTTACCCTTTCCTCCGTTTCCCATCCTGAGAAGAAGGAGGGAGGCAGGCCAGGCCCTGTAGATGAAAAGGCCTCAGCCCCAGGCTGGGCCCAGTCGTGTTTTTTGAGGTGTTGACTTCTGGAGCCCAGCCTGGGGAGGAGGTGGGGGCCTGCAGTCAAGGTTGGGGCCTCTGGAGGCAGTGGGGAAAGGACTCCTCCTCGGGCTTGTCGGAGCCACCGACCCACTCCACTCCCAGCCTGACCAGGTCATTGCTGTGTCTTCGCCTCCCCAGGCAGTCTTTTCCCCTCTTTGGTTGCTGGGGGAACAAAGCTTAGGCCTAGCTTCCTAACTGCCAGCCTGCCTCAGTGAGTTTCAGGAGAAGAGTATAGGATCTAAGCCCTGGCCTGGGCCCTGAGGAACCCGACTGGGAAGATGGCCCCTTAATCCCCATTTGACCCCTTGCTGGCTGGAGGTGTGAAAACCAGGCTGCAGGCGGCCCTTCATTTGAAAATGAGGGTGTGCAGGTCTGGTGCTACAAAATGGCTGCTGCTGCCTTGGTAAAAATTTGCTGGGTAGCCAGAGTCTTCCTGAAAATTCTCCCTCGGGACTTAGGTTTCTATTATTTAAAGCAGGTGTCACTAGTTAAAAGGCATCTGCTGAAAGATTTGGAACAGAAGAAGGTGGCTACTCCAAACCAGACCAACTATAACACAGAGTCACCAGCAGCCCTGGAGGAGGCTAAGGTAAGCCCCACTCTCCCAACCACCTGAGTGCCCTGAACACGGGTCCTGCCAACTGGGATCCTGGCTTCTTGTCTCAGATGTGTTAGTGGATTTGGAAAACCAGTATTTTTAAATGAGTCCCCACTATGCGCTGAGCAATATGGCAGATGTTAATTCTGCGCTATCTCATGAAATCCTAGTAGCCATTCAGGGTAGAAATTACTATTTCCATTTCAAAGAAGCTGATGTTCTGAGAGCTGACATGCCTTTTCTAGAATCATGCAGCCAGCAAGCAGAAGACCCAGGGTTTAAACTTAGCGTCTTGAACAACAGAACCCTGCCTTGCATTTTTGTCTAGGCTGAGAACCAAGTCTGAAGCAGGGAGAAGAGTTTGAGCCATCGGTTCATAATTTAGGATGGAGGTTAGGGGGTAGGAAATCACCCAGGAGAGAGGGGAGAGACAGATTGTATCAGGCCCTCAGAGAACATCACCTTCTGATCTGGCAACAGGAGCCCAAACCCTCCCACCCTGTGCTCTCTCTCACTGGCCCCCACCTTGCCCATTCTTCTCCCTTAGTCCACAACTCCCTATAGGTAAGGGGGGAACTCTAGTCCTCTGATCCACCCTACCTAGCTACTTCCAGTAAATTTTCTAGATTTATTTAACTTGGAGTTCATGGCATGTCAGGGCCTGAAGGTTCAGAGAGGGCAAATGACTCACCCGGGATCACACAGCTTATCTGCAATAGTGGTAATGGTGGAAAGGGGACAAGCCTTCAGGAGGGAGGCAGCATGTGGGGCTGAGGGGCAGGGCTGGCTTGGGTGGGGGGAAAGATCATGGGGGACATTCGCTGAGGGCTGGGAACGGGTGAATGATGTGCGCACCGAAGCGAGACCCCCTGCCTCGGACTTCCCAGCGGCCTTGCCTCTTCCTGGGTGGGGCAGAAGGTCTCCTCAGTTGGCCCAAGACACTGGTGGAGACAAGGCCTGTCACTCTTGATTGTATTGTTACTTTATGACATTCTCCCTGCAGGTAAAGTAACAATACAACACAACAAACAACACACATGTACACACACTCCAACGTACCCCATCCCAAATTATGAAGAGAACTTTGGGGTCTCCAAAACGCACATTAACACACCTCCAACTCTTACAGGGCTGCATACACCTCTCAGTACACTCCCTACACTCGTGTAGACCCATGCTCAGATGTCTCTGAACCGTGTTGAACATTATAAAACACTGTGCCAGTGGTGGTGGTTATTATTAGAATTCCCCAAACCACAAACTTCCAGCAATTCATTCTCCTCCCCCAGACTCAGTACTCCCACCCTCACCACGGCAGAGATAAACAGATGCCCTGAACACACGCACTCTTGACAGAATCCTTTCCGCCTCTTAGATAAGGTGTAGAATTCTCTGGGCTACAGACTGGAGATTGGCCCTTCCTCTCCCTAGTGCTTTCCTGCCCCTCATGTAGAAGAGTGATACCAACTTGTGCCTGGAATAAATACACTCCATTCACCCTAGAATGACAGAAGCGAGAGTCTCATGTTCCAGTATCTTTTGGATCCCCCCCACTTCTGGGCTTATGTCATTTAACATATATTTATTGAACACTCACCTTGGGCCATGCTTAGCGACACAGTGGTGAGCTGAACAGACAGGACACATTCTTCTAGGAGAAAGACAAGTGGTAAATGGTAATGTGCTAAATGCTAAGTGGGACATTAACTGTCACATGACAGGGAGTCACTGGGAAGGGGAATGGGGGCTGCTTAGATAGGGTGGTCAGGGAGGGCCTCCCTGAAGAGCTGACATTGGAACTTAACCCTAAAGGATGAAAAAGAATCAGCTACGCAAGTAGCTGGAAGCAGGATTGGCAACATGATTTGTGGGGTCAGTGCAAAGGGCTCTTAATTCAAAAATTACTAAGAAGTTCAAGACAGTGACAGCAGAGCATTAAGCAAAGCATGGGGCTTTTCTGAATGGGGGCCTCTGTGGGACTGTACAGGTCACTTACAAGGAAACCAGCTCTGTCTGAAAGATAAGCTTTCTAGGAAGAGGGAAGAGCAAGTGCCGTTTGGGCTTCTGATCAACCAATAATACATCAGGAGCCACTTCCCATCTCATTTGAAAGAGTATTTATTGAATGTCTACTCTGTGCCAGGTACTGTTCCAGGCATTGAAATTACAGAGTGAAATACACAGGCAAGATTCTGGCTCTCACCATGAGTTTGCTTGGGGAGGGTTGGGGGACAGACAGTAGACAGGTAAGCCCAGAAACAGACAAATGGTTGTAGAAGGTGTGAGGCTAGAGAGGGACCAAGTGAGCTGGGTGCGGGCAGGTCGGCTTCAGGCTGGGTGAACAGAGGATTCTACCATGGGACGGGCCATCTGTGATCTGTCCTCCTTTTTTCCTCTCTCTTTAGATCTCTCGTGTTCCTGGGAGCCCCAAAACATCCCCTGAGCCTCATGACCCTGGAGGTTCCCTGCCCCTGACACCCCGGATGGAGAGCCACTCAGAGGAGGAAGATCCTCCTGGCAGTGGCCTAGGCTGGAACGGTAGGGGTCCCCGGGCCCAGAGCCCAGGGAGCTGCTCAGTGGAGGCCGTACTGGCACGGAAGAAGCACCGCCGGCGGCCTTCAAAGCGCAAGCGGCACTGGCGGCCCTACCTGGAGCTGAGCTGGGCCGAGAAGCAACAGCGGGATGAGAGGCAGAGCCAGCGGGCCTCCCGGGTCCGAGAGGAGATGTTCGCCAAAGGCCAGCCCGTGGCACCCTACAATACCACCCAGTTCCTGATGAACGACAGAGACCCCGAGGAGCCCAACCTGGATGTGCCCCAAGGGGCCTCCCACCCAGGCTCCAGTGGGGAGAGTGAGGCCGGGGACAGCGACTTGAGGGGCCGAGCTCATGGGGAGTTCCAGCAGAGGGATTTCTCTGAGGCCTATGAGCGCTATCACACTGAGAGCCTGCAGGGCCGCAGCAAGCAGGAGCTGGTGCGCGACTACCTGGATCTGGAGAGGCGGCTGTCACAGGCCGAGGAGGAGACGAGGAGGCTGCAGCAGCTGCAGGGGTGCACCAGCCAGCGGCCCTGTCGCCAGGTGGAGGAGCTGGCCGCTGAGGTAGAGAGGCTCCGGACGGAGAACCAGCGGCTTCGGCAGGAGAACGAGATGTGGAACCGAGAAGGCGGCCGCCGTGGTGGGGAGCCGGGCACCTAGGGGTGCCCCCCCATCCAGGCTGACCCAAGGAGAAGGTCCTGTTTTGTACACACTCAGGCCAGCCGAGTCTCAAGGAGGCAGGTCTCAGCACCCCTGCGCCCCCTGAGAACAGCTAATTTAGGTTCCGGCTTCCATCTTGTCATTTCCACAGTTTGTTCTTTGATGTCATCTTATTTTTCACAAAGGAATTAAATGATTTTGGTGAGATCACATGGGAGTGGCTAGCATTGATTTCACTAGGGCTGCTCTGAGAATCAAAGCACTTCCATCGCAGAGAGGCCTGGGGCTGCCCCCAGCCTGGGAGGACAGCAGACCCCTGCATTGGGGGCTTCTCAGCGTCTCCAGAATGTCTGAAATCTGCTCTGTGTATCTGGGGGCCATCAGACTGCTCTGAAGGTTTTAGAGAGGGGAAGGCAGAGGCGGGAGGGGTCTCAGTCAGGAGTCACCAGGTTCAGCCAGAGCCTGACTTAAGATGCAAGATTGCTGTGAGGAGCTGGGAACTTCCCCTGGAGGAGAGAGGGCTAGGCTCAAGTCCAGGGGTTTCTTCAGGGTTTGTTCCCAGGCTCCCTGTATTTTCTCCTATCCTCCCCGCAGTGTAGAGGGCTGGGCTAGACAAGGTGCCTTGTGTCTCTTTGTGCTTGACAGCCTCCCCACCCGCCCCCCATCTCCCAGCTGGGGGTTGGGCAGGAGGTTAGTTGTCAGGTTTGCCCCCTGACCTCCTAGAAGAGCACTTACAAGTAAGCGCTCAAGGGGAGTTTTCTCCTGATGGAAAATAAGCCCAAGGCTGGTTGGACAGGGGATCGATCCTTAGCAGAGCTGGAGGCTTGGCTTTCGAGGTGCCTGCCATGCGTCTGTGCATCCTGCTCCTTTTAGCCTAATCACCTGTGTGGTTAATTCCCTCTGAGGTGAGCCCCTCACCTGTCTGTCTGATAGAGAGCTGAGTCAGCCCGGATATTGCCACCAACACACCAGCAGTCTTGGGCTCTGAAGCGAGCTCACACACCCCTCACACTCAGACCCACCTCTCCCCAGACACCTTGTCTCTTGTTCTTGTGGCTGCAGAGTGTCAGGCTGCGGTGGTGGAGGGGAAGTTAGTCAACTCACCAATGAGCCTGTATTGGCTCTGCCACTGTGCACAGGGAGGGGCAGAGGCCTGGCGGGCCCAGCCTAACCTCCGTTCCAGGAAAGCTCATCTTGACAGGCCACACTGGGCGAGAGAAGGGCTCAGGCCTGGGAGCTGCTGGGATGGAAATGTTGAAAAATCCTGTGTGTTGCCAGGACAACTTTCATTTCTGCCCTGTCACACCCAGACCTCTCCAGCGTCTTCTACAGCGAAGTAAGGCCAGAACAGATTCTAGGAAGGGATGGGTTTTAAGAAAGCAAAATCTCCCATCTTTGGGGTCTCCCCCAACCCAACCCTGGCTGGGAGTCCTAGCCCCCTCCCCTTTGATCCCAGACACCTCTGTCAGGAAGGGCTAGAGGAATGATTGTCCCCACTTTGCAGATGGAAAACCCAAGGCTCAGAGAGGAAGCGGCTTTTGGATTCCAGGAAAGCTGGCCTTAGGCCAGCCTTCCCCTGTGGGGTGCTAGCCAGGGAACTGAAGGCCCCTGGGCAGGGCGCAGGCAGCCTCCCAGCTGCTGCATTCCTCAGCATGGAGCTGGAGGGAGAGGGGAGGGCCAGGGCCAGGACAAGGTTGTTTACCAGGAGGCCTCTGTGTGTGTGTGTGTGTGTGTGTGTAAGTGTGTAAAAGTAACTAGGAGGGGAGAGAAGATTCCAGAGGGCTGCTGGAGTGTGGGGGAGGGGTGTGGGTGCAGTGTCGAGGGAGAGGGTGCTGGAGGTGTGTCCAGGAGGTGGCTTGGGCAGCATGTCCCTGAGCAGGCAGGAGCTGCACACGGGGGAGGGGACAGGTGAGGAGCTTGGCCTTTCTTGGCCAAGGAGCTGAGGAGCCTGGAGACAGGAAAGCTGCTGCAACCCCAACAGACACACACACACACACACACACACACACACACAATGGCTGAAGGGCTCTGGGTCAGGGTCACACTGAGGTGGGTTAATTTTCCCAAGGCTGGTGGGGCCCAGGATGGGTCAAGAAAACAGAGGAGAAAAACAAAACCAAAAACAAAACCAGAGGAGAAGGGTGTGGGATGGGAGAGTGTCAGGCGGGGCTGAGAGGGATCAGTGAAGAGTCAGTGTCACCTCCTTCCCCCCACCTGGGTCCCTGACCTCAGTGCCCAGAACCCAGGGTAGAGCTGGCGTGACTCGGGGCTCAGCACTGGGTAGAGCCAGCTCAGCCCCGGTGGCCAGATGCGGGTTCTTTTTGCTTTTCCCTCTCATGCTGCCTGGTCGTGGGACCCCACCTCAGTGAGGAAGCTCCAGTTTACAGCCTTCACCACCCTATCTGCTGGGGAAGCCGGGCTTAGACACACTCCCCTTTCCTCCCCAGGCCTTTCCAGAGCAGATGCTCAGTGCCTCATTCCCTCATGGTCATTTGCTTTCCAGGACCTTCTCGGTCAGCTGGGCCGGGGAAGGGAGGCCCAGAGAGGCAGGTAGTTCCCAGGGGGGATTTCGTACCCTGGTCTGGGATCCTCCTTTCTTCCCCACCCCAGGTGGACACCCCTGTGTCCAGTGGACAGTCCCTGCCTGCAGTGGGGTCAGGGAATGAGAGGTGATGGGGTGGACAGAGCAGCTGAGGGAGCGGAAGGAGCCTGCCAGGACGTGGGGAAGGGGGTCTGAGGTGAAGTAGTTCAGTATGAGTGAAGAGGGTGGCCGGCTCCCATTGCCCCCGTTCGGCGCGGACAAGGATGGCACTGGCCCTTT
The DNA here is from genome assembly GCF_009873245.2 of Balaenoptera musculus. NCBI lineage: Eukaryota > Metazoa > Chordata > Mammalia > Artiodactyla > Balaenopteridae > Balaenoptera > Balaenoptera musculus. The sequence goes on from NC_045804.1 coordinate 23,122,815, forward strand.
AAGTGGGGATGCCAGTCAAGGCCCTCCCCCAGCCAACCCAATTCGAGGGCACACTGAGCATGTGCGGGAGCTGTGGGAGCCGGAGGGGAGGGAAGTAGCTGGAGAGATTCCGGAGGGAGCGCCTCACCCCCCCCTTACTTCCTGTAGCTGCCCCCTCTCTCCTTCCTGGGTCTGACAAAGGAGCCCACGGCGCTCAGCCAATCCCTTCCCCCATCCCAGACCCCCGGTGGTGCTGTCCTCTGGGGGCTCTGGGGCCTGCAAGGGGGTGACAGGTGGCCTCTCAGCCCTGGGAGGTCTCGGCAGCCCCCCTGCTGCCCGGAGATGGCACCCACACGCAGCTCAGTGCCATCCTCACTTCCCCGCTGTGGGCGGGTGGTGGGTGATCTTCCTGCTGCTTAACGTGTTCGATTTCATTCCATTGGTGCCAGGGTTTCTAAAGGAACTGCCTACCTTGATGACGCTCTGCTCTGAAAATTAAAAGCAGCTAAGAAGATGAGGTCCCTGCCCCCACCCCCGGGAGCTTCCAGTCTAAAGTCTGAGAGGAAGCAAACTGCTCAGAGGCTGAAAGCGCCTGCCCCGCTCCCTCTCCTGGTTCTCCCTCCTTCCTGTAAAGGGCAGGGGCTCCCAAGTTCACAGGATCAAACTCTGCTTCCCCAACCAGCTGCATCCTCCAGGCCACCCTCCCCTGCAGCCTAGGAAACCACCCCCCTCAAGCCTTCCCCCCACCTCCAACTTCCCTGTTTCTGCAACGACGTCCTCCTTCCTCCCTCACCTCAGACTCTCCTTCACCTTCCCTTCCCCCTTGGGCACTTGCCCACTCTTCTTCCTGTAATCTCTTATCTTCAGGTACCCTTTTTTCTTTTTTTCTAATTTCTTTATTTTTTGGTCGTGCCCCAGCGGCTTGCTGGGATCTTAGTTCCCCGATCAGGGATCGAACCCACGCCCCAGGCCGTGAAAGCGCAGAGTCCTGACCACTGGATGGCCAGGGAATTCCCCAGGTACCCTTATTTTTAATTGAGGTGAAATTCACATAACATAAAATCAACCTTTTAAAGTGAACAATTCAGGGGCTTCCCTGGTGGCAGTGGTTAAGAACCCGCCTGCCAACGCAGGAGACACGGGTTCGAGCCCTGGTCTGGGAGGATCCCACATACCGCGGAGCACCTATGCCCGTGCGCCACAACTACTGAGCCTGTGCTCTAGAGTCTGCAAGCCACAACTACTGAGCCCACGTGCCACAACTACTGAAGCCCGCGCGCCTAGAGCCCGTGCTCTGCAACAAGAGAAGCCACTGCTATGAGAAGCCCGCGCACCACAACGAAGAGTAGCCCCCGCTCAGCACAACTAGAGAAAGCCTGCGTGCAGCAACAGAGACCCAACGCAGCCAAAAATAAAAATAAATAAATTTATTTTAAAAAAAAAAACCTTAAAAAAAATAAATAAAAATAAAGTGAATAATTCCGTGGCATTTAGTACCTTCACAATGTGTACAACTGCCACCTCCATTTAGTTCCAAACATTATCAACCCAAAAGGAAGCGCCATACCCATTCCTGCCCAGGCAACCATCAATCTGCCTTCTGTCTCTATGGTTTTACTTATTCTGGGTATTCTGGTGGTAGAGACAAGAGGGAAAGACTAGTCTTCTGGGGCCTGTATGTGAAAAGCACAGATTCCCTGAGGGCCTACTGTGAAGGGAGCGCTGGACCAGGAGTCCCGAGACCTGTGATCCATCCCAGTTCTGCTTCTAACTCAGGAGCCTCCTCTCCCCTGTTCAAGGGGCTGGGGGGGCTTCAGGCCAGGATCCTGGGCCCTCCAAGGGCTTACCCCTGGCTGGGAGCTTCTGTCCGGGATTGTGGTGCCGGGCCTGAAAAATCTTCCTCTTTAATACTCTTGGCTCCTCGCTACCGGGTCCAGGCAGTGAAGGTGGCCCCAGGGGACCGTGTGATTAATACCGTGGGGTTTGGGGTCAGAGGCATGAGATGAGGAAACTTCGGCTCAGAGAGGTTGAGAAACTTGCCCAAGGTCCCACAACTCCTGCTTCACTGGAGTAGCAGCCGGTTCTGTCTGATTGTATTCGAGCTCTTGACCACTGTGTTCTCCTATCTTCAGAGAGATGAAGTAAGTTAAGGGCTTAGCAGAGTGCCAGCTGTGTGGGAAGTGCTCTCAAATGGAAGCCGCCATAAATTTTACTATTTGCGGAGACTTGCATAGTCCTGAAGTGAATAAATCCATTCCAAGGTGGTTCTTGGGAGTTCCCCTCGCCCCCCCTTACCTTATATTTGTCCTCCACTGGCCTCCCTAGGAGGACAGCTTCTGTGGGGACTGAGGGGCTGCCTGGACCCTGAGCCTTTAAGGCAGGTGGGAGTGAGAAGCGCAGCTCCCCTCTCCCCTAGAGAAGGAGGTGTTACTGCTGCCTTCAGCAGAGTTCAGTTCACCCATTTCTCCATGGCTGAACGTCCACCCCTGCCCCGCAAACAAAAAGGACTTTGTGGACCCAGGGGAGGGAGGGGACTGCACAGGCCTGGCCTGGCAGCGGACAGACTGAACAGCTGGCTCCCCAGTTGGCCACTGTGTCCAGGCTGCCTGTGGGCATGGACATTCCAGAGACCACCTGCCCCAGAGATCCCCCCGGGACCCCATCCAAGATGGAAAGGCCCAGATCAGCCCCCTGGGCACCTGCTGTCTCCTGCCTCAGGACAACCAGGATGGGCCCCCTCCCCTGCCCCATCCCTACCCCGGTCCCGTGGCTCTGAGAGGAAGTTCCCAAGGAGGCTAAGTTGTGAGGAGACATGAAGAGCGTGTCCAGAGCCTACCTCGGCCACAGCCCAAGGTTCCACGGAGAAGGAAGGGAAAGGGGTCTTTTGGGGCCTACAGTCTGTCCTGGCTCTTGATCCTTCCAGCACCCTCCTTGGGGTTCTCCTTAGGCCCACACACACCCAGTCAGCCATTCAGACTCCTTTACCATAGTGAGAGGACTTGGACACAGGGAAGCTGCAGGCTTTCTCACAGCCGTGCCCGGAACCAAGCCCTGTGGCTGCCTGACTGGCCGGCATCCTCTCTTACTGTTGGGCCCTCGGGCCCCACTGTCCTCACTGGCTAGACCTCCCTTCCTTGGCTTCTCCGTCCCAGCCTCAGCCATTTCCCTCTTGGGCCTTTGATAAACAGGATCTTTTCCTCTGGGCCCCTCGTCCAACTGTCCTCACTTGTAATCCACATCAGCTGTGTTTGTAGCCACAGGCAACACCCCTCCCTGGATTCACCCCACTTCCAGGATCCTTCTCAGATCCCCCTCCTCAGCTGCCTCTCCCCCCTCCTCCCCTGGGCTTCAAATGCTAGATGCCTTTTTTTAACCTTCCACATGAATTCCCCAAATCTTAACACTATTGAAAAATTCTTTTCATCACGATTTGAAATTCCATGCTTGTCAAAAACTACCTTCACAAATGCATTTGTGAGTTTTCTATTCCACTAATTTTAAATCTACCTCATTTATTGATAAACTAATCACAATATTGCTACTTAATACGCTTTAATAACTGATAGCTCTATTGTCTCTCCTTACCCTTCTTTTACTAAAGATTCCTGGATATTCTTAGATTTTAAATTTTTCTAGAGTACATTTAAAAGCAGTATGTCCAGATCCCCTCCCCAAAGCATATCTTTATGTATCTATATATAAAGATATAGATAGATAGATATGCAGATATAGACACAGATATAGGTATCGTGGAAGGAAGCATGTGAGAGAGTTCTAGATGTTATCTAGTTCAATATCCTCTCTTTAGGCTGAATTAAATATCTTTCTAAATCTGTGACTCTCTCTTATATTATTATTATTTTTTTTAATAAATTCATGTATTTATTTATTTTTGTCTGCTTTGGGTCTTTGTTGCTGCGCACGGGACTACTCTTCATTGTGGTGCACAGGCTTCTCATTGCAGTGGCTTCTCTTGTTGCGGAGCCCAGGCTCTAGGTGCATGGGCTTCAGTAGTTGTGGCTCACGGGCTCAGTAGTTGTGGGTCGTGGGCTCTAGAGCACGGGCTCATTAGCTGTGGCGCACGGGCTTAGTTGCTCCGTGGCATGTGGGATCTTCCCAGATCAGGGCTCGAATCTGTGTCCCCTGCATTGGCAGGTGGATTCTTAACCACTGTGCCACCAGGGAAGTCCCTCTCTTATGTTCTTTAACCACTTTTTTTTTTTTTTTGGCCACACCACGTGGTTTGCAGGATCTTAGATCCCGGGATCCCATCAAACCTGCGCCCCCTGCAGTGGAAGTGTGTTGCCTTAACCACTGGCCCCCCCGGGGAACTCCCAGTCATTGGAATTTTTAAGACTCGGTGCTGGGGTGGGGGGTGGGCATGATCTGCAGGTTCAGCCAGGGCTGAGAGCTAGAGTTCTAAGAGTTCCAAATGTTCTCTCTGCCCAGCTTGCCTTGGCCAGGTGTGTGGGTGCCTGGCATCTGTCCACATCCCTAGGAGACTCCGAGATGGCATGACCTCCAGTGAGCAGATGCCAGCAGTGAGTCAGGGTGGCAGGGTGTTTGGGGAGCCTTGAAGGGCAGACAAGGGGATGGGCAGAGCTCAGGTTAAAGAGCAAGGAGGAATTTCCACCAGTCAGTGGAGGGTCCAAACTGTCCCTGGAGACTTGCAGCCTCCATCACTGGATGTGCCAGGGCTCATGAGGAAAGGCAAGAAGTGAGACCAGAAAACATGCTGAAGGCCCTCCAGCAATCAGATTCTGAAATTCTGCACAGAATCATTGCCTCATGGCCACAGCAGCACAACCACTTGTGGTTTGTGTGCGATGACGATTCTGCCCCATCTGGGCGGGGGTTGGGTGGGAGCTCTGGACTGGGGATTACCCGGCCTCCTGCTACTGGCATCCATCTGTGAGCAAGTGTTGTGTATGAGTCTGCCTGAAGTTTCAGGATCATATGCTATTCTTGCTTCCCTTTTTAGTGCCTTCTTGATTATCTCCTGTCCCATTTTTCCTTGCTTACCCAGAGCAGAGGTAGGGAGGGAGGAGGCCACTAGGAGGCTGGGCAAGGAGGGTTCTCTAGGGCCAGCTGGGCTTCTCCAGTGCAGAGGTGAAGAGCACAGACTCTGGCATTGGACTACTCGGGTTCTATCCTGCCTTATTCTGTCCACCGCTGCTCCCCACCCACTGCAGAATAGGAGAGGCACCTTCCCCATCACCTCTGTGGACACATACGTCCTCCTCTGCTGGTGAAGAGATGCCATGTCTCACTAGAAGCACCATTTTTTCATCCAACAGATATTTACTGGCTGCGTTAGTCTTCTAGGGCTGCCATAACAAAGTACCATGAACTGAGTGGCTTGAGACTGTGTCGTCTCACAGTTCTGGAGGTTAGCAGTCTGAAACCAAGGTGTGGGCAGGCTGTGCTCCCTCTGAGACCTGTAGGGTAGCAGTCCCCAACCTTTCTGGCACCAGGGACTGGTTTCGTGGAAGACAATTTTTGCATGGTCGGGGGGCATGGTTCAGGTGGTGATGTGAGCAATGAGGAACGGCAGATGAAACTTCGCTCACTTGCCCACCCCTCACTTCCTGCTGTGCAGCCTGGTTCCTAATAGGCCTCAGACCCGTATGGGGCGGTGGGCGGGGGGTGTAGTTGGGGACCCCTGCTGCAGGGGAAGAAGCCTTCCTTGCCTCTTCTTAGGTTCTGGAGGTTTGCTGGCAATCTCTGGCATGCCTTGGCTTGTAGATGCATCCCTCCAATTCTTTGTCTTCCCTCTCTGTGTGTCTGTCTCTGTGTCCAAATTTCCCCCTTTTATAAGGACACTAGTCTTGTTGGATTAGAGCTCACCCTGATAACCTCATTTTAACTTGATTTACCTATGTAAAGACCCTATTTCCAAATAAGGTTACATTTTGAGGTATTGGGGTTCGGACTTCAGCATATATTTTTTGTAGGCGGGGGACACAAGTCAGTCCATAACAGTAGGTGTCTGTGCTGTGCCAGGCACTATGCCAGGCACTGGGGGGTAGCACAGTGATGGACACAGCCCCTGCCCTCATGGAGCTTACCTGCTCTTGTGGTCTTTTTTCCCCTATAGCTTCTTATTTATGACTAACTCTTGTTGATGAATCACACTGGAGTGTTCAAAGCGCTTTCATTCACATGAGTTTCTTTGGGCGTATGACGAGGTCCCCACTTCACAGATGGTGAGACTGAGTTTTGGAGTGACTTGTTCAGGGTCATGTGACTAAGCAGTAGTAACGCAAGTAATGACAATATTCAGCAATTGCTAGATTCCAACCAGTGCAAGTGTCACACACTGCATCACACACTTGATCCCCTCAAGCATTTTTCAAGATGAGGAAATTGAAGTCAGTTACCCAATGTCATGGGCTGATAAGAGGTTGCACTGGGACTTAAACCCAGATGGTCCAGTTCCAGCGTCCATGCTCTTAGCCACCACCACATGGCTCACTACAGCGAGATGCAGCCTTGTGCCTTTTTCGCTGCCCTCTGCTCCACACCAGCAGGTCAAACCTGATTACTCAATGTGCCTTCCATGCCTAGCAGAGAGCAAGTCACCTCTGCTCTTTCTTACTGAGCTTCTCTAAAGCTCTTTCTCCCTTCCTGCTTCCTTCTTGTCCATCTCACTCTGGACACAGTTTTTTTTTTTTTTTAAACATTTAATGTTGCTATCCATTTATTTTATTTTATTTTATTTTTTTAGAGATAACATACATATTTTATTTTATTTATTTATTTATTTATTTTTGGCTGTGTGGGGTCTTCGTTTCTGCGCGAGGGCTTTCTCTAGTTGTGGCAAGCGGGGGCCACTCTTCATCGCGGTGCGCGGGCCTCTCACTATGTTGCGGAGCACAGGCTCCAGATGCGCAGGCTCAGTAATTGTGGCTCACGGGCCCAGTTGCTCCGCGGCATGTGGGATCTTCCCAGACCAGGGTTCGAACCCGTGTCCCCTGCATTGGCAGGCAGATTCTCAACCACTGCGCCACCAGGGAAGCCCCACAGTTGCTTTTTTTTTTTAAAGCTTATTTGTTTATTTATTTATTCATTTATTGATTGATTGCTGTGTTGGGTCTTCGTTTCTGTGCAAGGGCTTTTTCCAGTTGCGGCAAGCGGGGGCCACTCTTCATCGCGGTGCGCGGGCCTCTCACTATCGCGGCCTCTCTTGTTGCAGAGCACAGGCTCCAGACGCGCAGGCTCAGTAATTGTGGCTCACGGGCCCAGCTGCTCCGCGGCATGTGGGATCCTCCCAGACCAGGACTCGAACCCGTGCCCCCTGCATTAGCAGGCAGATTCTCAACCACTGCGCCACCAGGGAAGCCCCAGTTGCTTTTTTAAATGTTTAATTTATTACATAATATTTTGGACATAAAACAAACATCTCACCACCCAGTTAAGGAAATAGCAGTATTGCTATTATTGTTGAAGCCCCACCAGCAATCACTCCTCAACTGCATTCCATACCCTAAAGGGAACCAGGATCCTAGATTTATGACAGTCATTTCCATACATCTTTAGAAACACAACGTTGCTTTTGACTGACAGTAAGGGATTTTTTGAGTTTGATTCTTGACAAGGAAACATAGCAGGAGGTGGGGATCAAGGTGGACGTGTAGCTTGAACTGACTCTTTCTTTTTTTTTAAATAAATAAATTTATTTATTTATTTATTTATTTTTGGCTGTGTTGGGTCTTCGTTGCTGTGCGCGGGCTTTCTCTAGTTGTGGCACGTGGGGGCTACTCTTCGTCGCAGTGCGCGGGCTTCTCATTGCGGTGGCTTCTCTTGTTGCGGAGCTCGGGCTCTAGGCGCACGGGTTTCAGTAGTTGTGGCTCGCAGGCTCCAGAGCGCAGGCTCAGTAGTTGTCGCGCACAGGCTTAGTTGCTCTGCGGTATGTGGGATCTTCCCGGACCAGGGCTCGAACCCGTGTCCCCTGCACTGGCAGGCGGATTCTTTTATTTATTTATTTTTTAACATCTTTTTTGGAGTATAATTGTTTTACAGTGGTGTGTTAGTTTCTTCTGTATAACAAAGTGAATCAGCTATACATAAACATATATCCCCATATCTCCTCCCTCTTGCGTCTCCCTCCCACCCTCCCTATCCCACCCCTCTAGGTGGTCACAAAGCACTGAGCTGATCTCCCTGTGCTATGCGGCTGCTTCCCACCAGCTATCTATTTTACATTTGGTAGTATTTATAAGTCCATGCCACTCTCTCACTTCGTCCCAGCTTCCCCTTCCCCCTCCCCGTGTCCTCAAGTCCACTCTCTACCTCTGCGTCTTTATTCCTGTTCTGCGTCTTTATTCCTGTTAGGTGGATTCTTAACCACTGTGCTACGAGGGAAGTCCCTGAACTGACTCTCTTTTGAAAATGCATGCCGGGGCTTCCCTCGTGGCGCAGTGGTTGAGAATCCGCCTGCCAATGCAGGGGACACGGGTTGGAACCTGGTCCGGGAAGATCCCACATGCCGCGGAGCAACTAAGCCCGTGCGCCACAACTACTGAACTCGCGTGCTGCAACTACTGAAGCCCATGCGCCTAGAGCCCATGCTCCGCAGCAAGAGAAGCCACCTCAATGAGAAGCCTGCGCACCACAACGAACAGTAGCCCCCACTTGCCACAACTAGAGAAAGCCGGCGCGCAGCAACGAAGACCCAACACAGACAAAAATAAATAAATAAAATAAATGTATTAAAAAAAAAGAAAATACATTCCGATGAAATATTTTAGACACAGAAAGGCATATAGGATGATAGGCTGAACCTCCTCCTTAGGAAATAAAACATTAAAAAGAATCCCCAGGGTTTTCCTCCCTGACTGCATCCTCCCAGATGAACCACCCACCTGAATTTAGGGCTTATTTTGAGCTGAATCCTGGGGGAGGAGCAGGGGCTTGCAGTCAGGTGGGGGTGGGAAAGGGCATCACTATCAGAGAGAATGGCAAGGCAAAGGCTCGGATGAAGGAGTTTGGGAAGCAGTTGTTGGGCACAATGGCAAGCTGGGTACGGGTGGGGGAGGAGGGAGTTTGGGAGGTAGCAGGCAGCCCCGCCCTCCTCGGGGACCTCACTTCCGTAATTCCCTGTCATTGCCCTAATTACATGGACTCACAGTGAGCTGTTAGCTTCACTCTGAGATCCTCAGGGTAGTGACCCTTTTAGTCATCTTTGTCACCCCTGCATCTAACACGATGGCTGGCACAAATGGGGATTTTATTAAATTTATTAATATATTTATTTGGTGGCGCCGCACATCTCGCGAGATCTCATTTCCCCGACCAGGGATTGAACCCAGGCCACAGAAGTGAAAGCCCAAAATTCTAACCACCAAGCCACCAGGGAATTCCTTATTAATTTCTCTCTCTCTCTCTCTCTTTTTTTTTTAAGCCCACCGCGTGGCACGTGGGATCTTAATTCCCAAACCAGGGACGGAACCCGTGCCCCCTGTGGAAGCACGGAGTCTGAACCACTGGACCGCCAGGGAAGTCCCCCTATTAAATTTAAATTGGTAACTGAGTGAATGAATAACTGTTTAACTGATCGCAGCCTGCCTTGGTCGGGGGTGCTGGTGGCAAGAAGACAGTCTGAATGGAAAGTTTGAATGAGAGTTTTTGAAGAGAATCGTCATTTTTTTCCCTTTCAAGTACAGCGTGGCACTGCCTTCATCTATGTTACCAAGCAGAGACCTTGCTGGAAGGCACATCAGTGAGGGGGAGACATCTGCTGTGCAGACAGGTGTGTGATGATGTGATGGATGACCAGACGGGCTTCTCCCAGCTCTGGCCACCACCAGTGTCACTCACAACCCTTCAAAAACTGTTAGCTCTGGAGGTAAGTGAATAATCAGTCTTCCACAGGAGTAGGTAGGACCTACTTCTCTTCCTTAAAAATAACCCCCTCCCCTGTGTTCATCAGGCGGTTAAACTCTGCTGATTGCTGTAGAGGCAGACGCTTGTTTGCATTCCTAGAAGCCCCTCTCAGGGCTGGGCATGCTTCGGTGGGTTTTGAGTGGTGAGAAGTGCTTTTCTCAGAGTCTGCATTCCACAAGGGGACTAACAAACAGATAAAACGCGTCTGCAATTAGTGGCATCTCTTCACACACAAAGAATTAATGTGCTGAAGGCTGTTTGTTTATTCTCTTGCATGCGTCAAATATGCCCCACAATCCTGTTTTGGTCAAACCTTGGCTTAGAAAGCCCCCTTTTTCTGTTCCATGGAGAGATTAAATGCACTAATACAAAAAAAAAAAAAAAAAGAATTGAGCAACCGTATAGATAAATCTTAAAAGGTTTCGGATAAACAGCAAGTTATTAAAAGATTTTGGCAGTATGATTCGCAGAAATTTAGGCCACCAGATTCTGAATTTGCAGAGTTCCGATTAATGAAGCCGTTTTGTTCCTTCTCTGTACCCTGTAATTCAGTAATTCTGTAATTCATCTCAGGTACAGAGAGTGCTGAGTGAGGCTGGGGCCTGCATCATGGCTGTTCCCTCCCAGCCTCCCCCGACTTGAGGGGTGGGGAACAGTGTGTGGGGTGTGCCCTGGACTTGGGATTTGGCATGGGGAGACCTGACATTGAACTTTGGCTCCGACGACTTTACTGGGCAAGTGATCTTTCATTCACCAACATTTGTTGAGTGCCAGGCACTAGATCGTCACCAGAAAGACAAAGATAAATAAGACACAATTCCCCCCCAACACTTTTGTTTTTGTTTTTTTTTAATGCTGAGGAGTACTTTTAAATATGTCAGGCAATCAGAAAAGTATAAAGGATACAGAATAATAAAATGAACACCCATGATAAGAACAACCTAGCTTCTGAAAGAAAGCTAGAAAAACATTTGAAGTCCCTTGTGCATAACTGAGTCCCCTCTCTCCCCCTAAAATGGAGCCTCTGTTCTGCATTTAGGGTTTATCATCCCCCTGCATGTCTGTTATTTGTACAACCTGGGTATGTATGCTTAAACAAAATGTAGTGTTAGGTACTTTAAAAATTTCTATGAATCATACGACCCAAATCTTTTCATAATGTGGTCTTTGCACAAAAATGTTTTCAGATTTATTGATGTGATACAAGTAGGTCAATTCATTTGTCTTTTCTATCTTAGTGTATACTTTTTATTGAAGTATAACATTTATACAAACAGGTGCATAAATCATTTGTACAGCTTAATGAATTTTCATAAGGTCAACACACCTGTGTAACCACACCTAATAAAGAAACAGAACACTACCAGCACCCCAGATCTCCCCAAGCCTCGCTTTTAATCACCAAGGGCAACCTCTATCCTGACCTCTAACGTAGACAAGTTGGCTGTTTTGGGACCTTCTGTGAAAATAAACATGCTATATGTACCTCTTCTGTGCTCGGTTTCTTTCCACCAACATTATGTCCGTGAGATTTATCTATGTTGCTATGAGGAGCAGTGTTCGTTTTTTTCATTGCTGTATAGTATTCCATTGCATTAATATCCTAAAATGCATGAATTCATTCTGCTGCTGCTGTACATTTGGGTTGTTTCCAGTTTTGCGTGGATTATGATGAGTGCTGCTATGGAAATTATTTTACATATCTTTTAGTGCCCCTGTGCACACATTCCTCTGGGGTATATATCTAGGAGTGAAAGTGCTGGGTCGTACTGTATGCATATAATTAGCTTTGACAGGAACTGCTAAATGGTTTTCCACTTCTACCAACTGAGTATGAGAGTTCCTTTGCTCCACATCCTTGGCCAACACTTGGGGTCTGCTCTTTTCATTTTAGCCATTCTGGTGGGGAAGGACTTCCTTTTTTAAGTTAAATGTACTGTGCTAAGCACTTTCTATGCATCTTCTTATTTTACTGTCACGTCAACCTCATGCGGAGGGTACTGCCATTAGCCCTGTTTTATAGATGAGAAAACTGAACTTGAAGAAATTAAGGAACTTCCTTAAGGCCACATAGTGAGGACTAGAGCAGGGCTCCCAGGTTTCACTGTCTCCCATCAAGTGGTCTGGAACCCGGTCTGGCACGGGTGGGGGACCCATGAAGACAACTGCAGTAACTGAGACATCATGTGAGGTGCAGGGGTCACCCCAAAGCTGAATGAGATCAACCCCACTGGGAGAGTCAGGAAGAGTCACAGAGGAGCACTGGATTGAAGTGGATCCCTGGACAAGCCAACTTAGAGTAATAGTGCCCGTCTCCAGTGGTCCTAGTGAGGATTTTTTTTTGGTTGTGAGGGCGGATTTAAAGTGCTGGCATTAGCTAAGGCTCCTTGTACCTTGCACAGAGCTGGTGCTCAGTGAAGGGCTCTCGTAGGCCTTAGTGAACACACAGGATTCGGAGAACTTCACACAGTTAAATGGTCCTTCCTGCAGCCAGAGGGATGGACCAAATGACCTCGCTAGGCCCCCTTCACCCCGAGTCTGGGAGTGCTGGGGAACAGTGGGAGTAAAGGGCCAGCTCCACCTCCCAGGCAGGGAAGACCTCCGCACACCCACCCCAGCCCCCTCTACTGCAGAAGGGCTGTGAGAGCAACTCCCTTCCACACAGGAAAAAATAACCTCACTGGGCATCAGGGCATCTCTCCACCCCCCTCAGCACCCTGTCACCCCCTCTCCATCTCCATCCTGATCCCTGGACCCAGCAGAAGGAGCTGGAGTCTAGGAAAAACAACTCCTGGAGAAAGGCCCAGGGAGGCTGGGGGTGGGCTGAGGGGGTGCGCAAGTTTTGAAAGCCCTGGGGCCGCTCTAATGGGAGGAGGAGGAGGGGAGTGAAAGGAGGCGAGTGAAAGGGGGAGAAGAGGAGGAGGAGAGGGAGATGGGGCAGAGAAAAGGGGAGGATTAATTTGCAGCTCGGATTCTAGGGCCGAGGACTGAAGCCTGTTCCTGCTTATCCCCTCCCCTCCTCCACCGGGCGTCATCCAAGAGAGTTGCCTTGGGACATCCAAGGTGGGGGAGGGGGTGCGGGGAAGCTGAGGCCCCGGGAGTGGGAAGTGCAAGGATGCAGGGGGAGCAAGGGTGTGCGAGGCTGCTTACAGACCCCAGTGGGCTGGGTTCTGGAAAACACCCCACGGCTGACCCTCTCCAGGTGCCGCCTGAGCCCCTGCCAGGTTCTGCCAGCGCTGGCTCAACAGCGACACCTGCTGGCCGGACCCCTCCCTGCGGGGCGGGGCTTCCCCTCCGCCCAGGGAGCCCAGCGGGTGAGTCACTCCTGGCTGGATTGGCGACCGAGCGCACCAGCTGTCGGGTCAGAAAATGTCGCGGCCGAGGCGTGTCCCCCAGCGGCGGGCCTCGTCCCTTCGGGTCGCCGTCCCCGGCCCTAATGCTGCCCTGTACACCCAGGACACCGACCGAGGGTCCGCCCTGGGCCAGCCCAAGGCCAGCGTTGGAGCAAAAGAGAAGGATAAAGGGCCCTAACTTCAGGAGGCTCCTGGTTTGGGTAGAGTTTTTAAAAACTTTTTATTTGGAAAAATTTTAAGCTTACAGAAGAGCTGCAATAAGATATAAAGATCCTTCATATACGCCTTACCCAGATTCACCAGTTGTTAAAATTTTGTCCCAATTGCTCCCTCTCTTATTCTCTGTGAAATATATATTTAATATTTATTTATTTGTTTGTTTATTTATTTATTTATTCCCTGAGCCGAGAGTAGTAAGTGGCAACCGTCATGCGCATTTACCTGTACATACTTTAGCGGGTATTTCCTAAAAACAAGGACATTCTCTTGCATAAGCACTCTTTTCAACTTTGGGAAATTTCAAGTTGATACAATACTTTCATCTAATTTACTGTTCATATTCCAATTTTACCAGATGATTCAATAGGGTCCTTTAGAGTATTTTTTTCCCTCTAGTGTACGATCCAAACCAGGATTACAGATTGCATACAATTGTCATGTTTCTTAAGCTTCTTTAATCTGGAACAATTCCTTATCTTTTTTCATCTTTCGTGACATTTTTTCAGAGTAGACCTCCCTGCCTTTTCTTCTTTTAATTGAGTGTTCCTCATTTGGGGTTTGCCTGCTGTTTCCTTAGGGGTAGATTCAGTCTACACGCCCTGGGAGGGAATACTACGTAAGCAATATTTTATGTTCTTGAGGTGGGATTCTCCACCTTAAGGAGTTCATGGAACTCCTGAACCTCTAAGGATTAACCCATGAGTTATCTGTAAAAACTTGAACCAGATTTTCAGCACAGGTTAAGAATGGCACCATTAATTATGTGTGTGTGTTTTCTGTCTGCTGGTGGCTGGCTTAGATTTTTGACCCTCTCTTCTCCCCTCATCTCCCTCCTGCTGCCAAACTTGCCCTTGAAATTCAGAGCTCCCATGGAAAACATTATTTTTTTTGAAGGCTACTAGGGACACCCTGATTGCCCAACTCAGTCGTCTTCATAGTCCTTACCCTCTTGACCTCCTCCCAGGGCTGGAATCTAACCCTCCTCCCTGAAACCTCCCAGGCCCTGCTTCCCCAGTCTCTGCCCATCCTTCCTCCTCAACAAATGATGGAGTGCTGGCTGGGCCTGCTGGCTTCTCTGGGAGTCAGCCTTGCAAGTGTGGTTTATCCGGGGAAATCTGCAGGTCCTGGTCTTTGTTGTAGCCTCCCCACACCCCAGTGGAGACATTGTCCCAGTTCTTGTCCTCAGATGGGTCTCTGGACTCATTCGCCTCCCTGCAAGAGCTCAGCCTTCTCACGGCGTCTACATCCCCTCTCTTCTTCACTAACATAGGAGGGCAGGACTGGTCCAGTGTCCACCGCCCTGTCTGGACTGGCCCAGTGGATGCCCCTCAGAGTCTAGGAATCCCAAATGGAACTGTTTATTTCTCTCCCAATATGTGACTCCTCCTTCGTCCTTGTCCCTGTTGTGACCCACCATCTCCCCATCACCTCCTCCCCAAACATGAGCTGTTTTTCACCCTTACATCAAAGCCACGTCTTCCCTCTGAAAGATCTCTCCCTCCCCACCCCTCTGCTTCTCTCTCCTGGTCTGTTGTTCTGTTTTGTTTTGAAATCCCTAACTGGTCTTCAGTTCTTCCTTCTCTTTCTGATGTGCCCAGCTGGCCATGTCCCTCTTGCCCCTCCTGCCCTCATCAACCACCAGCTCAAGTCTCATATCCTTAGCATGTCCTCCAGGACCTTGAGGATTGGGCCTGTGGATCCTTCCAGACTCCCACCCCCCTCCCCCCTCTAATCCCATGCCCCTCATTCCAGTGGCCACTGGACCTTTGCATATGCACATGCTGTTCTCTCTGTTTGAATGGCCATTCACATTCCTTTTTCCAACCCCTCCCACTAATTTGGTCAAGTGCTCAAATGACACCCTCTTTGTGAAGACTTCCTGACATCCTCAGGCTGTGCAGCCTTTACATCTGGGCAAGATGGGTGCAGCTCTGACCTCTTCCAGGTGAGGAGCTCACTGGGAGGCCTGCCTCACCGTCTAGACCAGCGCTGTTCAGTAGAACTTTCTGCGGTAATAGAAATATTCTCTATCTGTGCTGTCCAGTGTGGTGGCCACCAGCCACATGTGGTTATTGAGCACTTGATATGTGGTTCAGTGGGACTGAGGAATTTTATTTAATTTTAAATAGTTTAAATCAAAATGTAAGTAGCTACATGTGGCTAGTGGCTACCATATTGGATCGCCCAGGGCTAGCACATGCCTTAGGGACCTGTTATCTGTGGCTCCCTGCTCAGAGGGTCCCAAGCCTGCTTCCAGGGCCTACACAGGCCACCCTCCAGGTTTATTCTCCTAAGGGCAGACTGTACAGCTGGTGTGCACAGCTCTAGTTGTACAGGTGGGTCAGGGTGCTTGGAAGGGTGTGGGTGTGGAAGGGGCTTGGCTATGCAGCCTGAGGGGTGTGTGTGTGTGTGTGTGTGTGTGTGTGTGTGTGTGTGTGTGTATGTGTGTGTGATTGTGGCTCCTCTTAGTGCAGAACAGAGCCGGGGGTGTTCCAGTGCAGAGCTCTAGTTGGAGAATTTATTTTTATAACTGGCTTTCCAGGTCCTCTTGAAGGTATATTTATGAGGGTAAGAGGATAGAATGTACTTATCTGGGTTGGCTTGCTGTATTTATTTATTTGTTTGTTTTTTAATTTAATATTTATTTATTTGGCTGGTTTGGGTCTTAGTTGCGGCATGCAGGATCTTCGTTGCCGTGTGCAGGACCTCTGTTGTGGCGTGTGGGATCTTTAGTTGTGGCATGCGGGATCTTTAGTTGCGGCATGTGAACTCTTAGTTGTGGCATGTGGGATCTAGTTCCCTGACCAGGGATTGAACCTGGGCCCCCTGCATTGGGAGCATGGAGTCTTAGCCACTGGACCACCAGGGAAGTCCCTGGGTTGGCTTGCTTTATAACTGTTAAACATTTAGATGAATGGTAAGTGGGCTCCAGTTGACTTCTTGTCCTGAACCCACAAGTGTCAGGAGTGGGGCTGGGGTTAGTTTCCTCTTCTGTGGCCCCTGGGGCACACAGAACCTCCCTCATGCCCCCCACTCTCAGCTGTGAGCTCTTCCAAGTCAGGCCTAGTGTTAATTCTTCTCTCTTCCCCGGTGCCTGGCAGGCTGTGGGCTCACCAGACAGGCTGTTGGCTCACCAGAGATTGTTATCGAGTAAAGCGGTTCAGCTGCTTGCCCAAGGCCTTGCCCTGATCTTGGCTTTCATCACAGTGACCTCTGGGTCGGCAGACTGGCTGAGAGGGAGACCTTTGAAAACCAGCTGTCCCTGGATTGGGAGACATGGTAGGGAAAGCAGGGCCCCCAAACCTGGATTCTTGTCTCTGCTCTGCCACTTTCTTGACCTTGGACAAGTCACATAATCTCTCTGAGCCCTAGTCCCCTCATCTGTAAAAAAATGGGGATAATAACACCAACCTCAGCATGTTACCATGAGAATCAAACTAAACTAAATGAGACCTTTTCACAGACACTGTGCCTGTATGCAGCAGGTCTTCCATAAATGTCCCTCAGTCAGCATTCATTAAACAATTACTGTGTGCCAGGCAAAAGGCTTTGTTCCCCATCATAGGTGAGGTGACCTCTAGCCTGGAGGGTGGGTCTGGGTGCTCCCTGTGGCTCCCTCAGGCCGCCTTCGCCTCTCAGGTCGGCAGCTCTGGGCACCTGTGTGCCCCACTTCATTTGGCCGCTGGTCGAATGGGGCCCCATCTGCCCTAGTTTGTGTGGACTTCAGGGCCCTGCATGAAAGACCACGTTTTTCACTTCTGGCTGGGCTAGCAGAGCTGGTTGAGACAGACCAACCGACAGACAGACCTATGACGGCTGTGGTTTGTGGGCTCTCGGCTCAGCCAGACAGCTTGGAGCTTGAGAGGCGAGCAAATGCCTCCTTGGCAGACTATTTCGAAGATTAAGACAGTTGATCTGAGATTGAGATTTATTGTTAACTGACAAGCCTGTCCCTGCCTCCCTCAGCTGTCCATTCAGGGGCACCATGAAAGTGAGAGAGCCAACCTGGGTCTGCATCCCGGCTGTGCCATTTTCTGACTAGGTGACTTGGGCTCCCTCACCATTAGCAGCCTCAGTGGCCTCATTAGGAAAATGGGACCAGAATAATCCCCAACTCACAGGGTTGTTGTTTGTAACTCATCCTTGGGGTCTTCCCTTCCCAGACTCAGTGGTTACCTTCAAACTCAGCCTTTCACACTTTCTCCTCCTCCTCTGACCTCAAGACTGACTAATGGGGACTTCTCTGGTGGCACAGTGGTTAAGAATCTGCCTGCCAATGCAGGGGACACGGGTTCGAGCCCTGGTCTGGGAAGATCCCACATGCCGCGGAGCAACTAAGCCCGTGCTCCACAACTACTGACCCTGCGCTCTAGAGTCCGCGAGCCACAACTACTGAGCCCGTGTGCCACAACTACTGAAGCCCGTGTGCCCTAGCTCTCATGCTCTGCAACAAAGACAAGCCACCACAATGAGAAGCCCGTGCACTGCAATGAAGAGTAGCCCCCACTCACGCAGCTAGAGAAAGCCCGTGCGCAGCAACGAAGACCCAACGCAGCCAAAAAAAAAAAAAAAAAGACTGACTACTGCCAAGTTTGTTTTACAGAACCCCCCCCCCCAAATATTCTGGATAATTTCTAATTTCTTTTATGAGTTCTTCAACGCATAAATTATTTAGAGGTGCGTTTTGACATTTTCAAATTCATGGGGTTGCCTTTTGATTATTGATTTCCTTTTTTTTGGCCGCTGTGGCTTGTGGAATCTTAGTTCCCCCACCAGGAATTGAACCTGGGCCCCCTGCAGTGGAAGCAGGGAGTCCTAACCACTGGACCACCAGGGAATTCCCAATTGATTTCTAATTTAATTATATTGCTGTCAGATAATGAGGTCTGAATGATTTTTTTGAATTAGTGGAGACTTGCCTTATGATCTGATATGTGGTCATTTTTGTAAATGTGTGACTGAAAGCAACAGTGTGTTCTCCAGTAGTCAACTGGAGTATTCAAAATATTCAATTAGGGACTTCCCTCGTGGCGCAGTGGTTAAGAATCCTCCTGCCAATGCGGGGGACCCGGGTTCGATCCCTGGTCTGGGAAGATCCCACATGCCGCGGAGCAACTAAGCCCGTGCGCCACAGCTACTGAGCCTGAGCTCTAGAGCCGGTGAGCCACAACTAATGAAGCCCGCGTGCTACAACTACTGAAGCCTGCACACCTAGAGCCCGTGCTCCGCAACAAGAGAAGCCACCACAATGAGAAGGCCGCGCACTGCAATGAAGAGTAGCCCCTGCTCGCTGCAACTAGAGAAAGCCCGCGCGCAGCAATGAAGACCCAACGCAGCCAAAATAAAGAAAGAAAGAAAAAAAAAAATGCATTGAGAAGTCTTGCTCCCACCTCTGCCTTGTTCACCCTGTTTCCCCAGACCTTATAGGTTACCACTTTTATTACCTTCCCTACGTAAATTCAAGCAAATACAAACATTTATTCTTATTTCCACCTCCCTTTCTTATACAAAAGTTAACATACTATATATACTGTTCTGCACCATATTTTTGCTTCAAAATATATCCTGAGGATCTTTCCATGTCAGTCATTCTCTCTTTTGTTTTTTTTTTACAGCGGCATAGTATTCCACTAGGGGGATATACCATTTTACCGCAGTTTATTAAACCCTTCACCATCCAATATAGTAGCCACATGTGGCTATTTACACTGAAAATTGCAATTAAGTAAAATTTGAAATTCATTTCCTCAGTTGCACTTAGTAGCTACATGTAGCTAGTAGCTACCATATTGGACAGCACAGAGAACATTTCCATCATCACAGAAAGTTCTATTGAGTTGCTGGTTGAACTAATCCCCTATAGCTGAGCATCTGGCTTACTTCCAGTCTTTAAGAGCTGAGGGATGATGAGTCCCATCCCTGGGTTGCAAGAGAGCTAAGTGAGAACTGCCTAGGGAATGCTGGACCTTCAACCTCAGATCTTGAAATCTTGGAGGCTCCTGCAAGAGAAGCACTTTTGTTTGTTTGTTTGTTTTTGGCCGCACAGCGTGGCTTGAGGGATCTTAGTTCCCTGACCAGGGATCGAACCTGTGCCCCCTGCAATGGAAGCACAGAGTCCTAACCACTGGACCACCAGGGAATTCTCAAGATGAGGGCTTTTGGGTTTGAGGCAGAGGCTTGACCAGGGCCTGGAAACAAGAGTGACCCTTAAGGACAGGCTTCATGCTTAACCCTAACCCTCTACTTCCCTCTCCAGTCCTACCAAAATGCAGTCCTATTTTCTTTCATTTAATATTTAAGTCCTGTGCTGGGGAGACAGGTTCAGAAAAGACACAGTCTCTGTCTTGAAGAAAGAGAAAGATCATCACCTGCCTTGTGACAGACTTTCAAGGAGGCCTCATCAAAAACCAAAAGGCCTGAAAATATCCTCTGTTAGTTAGGATGGTTGAAACAGGTGATCTCATCCATTTCTGGAGGTTGCAAATTGGTGCAAACTTTTTGGAAGTCAATTCCAAATCTATCCAAATTCCAGTGAAAATCTATCTGAAATTTAAAAGCACATAACCTTTGACCCAGCAATGTCATATTTATAAACTTGTCTTACAGATACACACATAAGTGCAAAACAATTATATGTACCAAGATATTTCCTGAAGGCACCATTGTTTATAGTAACAAAAGGCTGACACGCCCTAAATGTCCACTAGGTAGAGAATAGCAAAATAAATTGGGACACAAGCAACCTAAGTGTCCATCGACAGATGAATGGATAAAGAAGATGTGGCACATATATACAATGGAATATTACTCCGCCATAAAAAGAAACAAAATTGAGTTATTTGTAGTGAGGTGGATGGACCTAGAGTCTGTCGCACGGAGTGAAGTAAGTCAGAAAGAGAAAAACAAATACCGTATGCTAACACGTATATATGGAATCTAAAAGAAAAAGGTTCTGATGAACCTAGGGGCAGGACAGGAATAAAGACGGAGATGTAGAGAATGGACTTGAGGACACGGGGAGGGGGAAGGGTAAGCTGGGACGAAGTGAGAGAGTGGCATGGACATATATACCCTACCAAATGTAAAATAGATAGCTAGTGGGAAGCAGCCGCATAACACAGGGAGATCAGCTCGGTGCTTTGTGACCCCCTAGAGGGGTGGGAGGGAGTTGCAAGAGGGAGGAGATATGGGGATGTATGTATATATATAGCTGATTCACTTTGTTATACAGAAAAAGCTAACACAACATTGTAAAGCGACTATACTCCAATAAATATGTTAAAAAAATTATTGAAAAAAATAATAAATTGTGACACATTCCATATGATGGAAGACTATATAGATTTTGTGGAGGCAGATATATTATTAAGTGAAAATAGCAAGGTGTCAAGCAGTGTGGAATGTGTGCTATCATTTGTGTCAAACATACAAACACACACACACAAACATACTGTTTGTATATATCCAAAAATATCTCTGGAAAGATACATTAAAATTGTTTTTCTTTTAAACTGTACACATGTATTACCTTTTAAAAAAAAAATGAGGCACCAACTGAGTAACGGTGAGCAGGGATGGGGAGGGAGGAGATTCCTGGGGAAACCTGCTCAGTCACCTGAGCTCCGAGTGTGCCCAGTGACTGCACAATCATTCCATCGGAGGTGACAAGGCGACAACAATTCAGAAATGTCACCCATGCTGTGACTCCATCTCTATCACCTCTGGAGGCCTCGCCCTGTCTTGGCTGTCATACCGCCTGTGCCCAGCAGGGGGAAGCACAGACCCACCAAAGTATTGGTCCCAAACTTCAAGCATCCCTTCTAGGATTTCCTCCTCTGTGGACCACGATTGGAAAGACACTTCCTGCCAAGCCAACCAAATCTATTAGGTAATAATTGATTAAAATTCCCCCCCCCCCACCCTTTTTTTTGTACCTTACAGTTCTGATCAGCATGAGAGAGAGATAATGTAGGCTTGTTGGGCTGATCATTTTCCACACAACAGGTCCTACTTAGCCCAGGCTTATTTCCATCAGGCCTTGGGTGGGCAGTGGTTGGCAATGGCCTGAGCAACCCCAGGGACCGAGGGTGCAGGCTGGCAACTATTAAGTCATTAGAGGCTCCCCACCCCCCTGGGATTTTCAGCTGTGGGGCACAACTCCCACTCTTGTCCTACCCACTCAAAGAAGTAGTTCTGAGCAAGAGTAAGCATGAACACCTGGCACCATAGGCGGACTCTCCCAGTCACTCTCCCAGATGTGTTTAGAGTGTGTCCTTTGCTAGACTGTGAGCAGCCCAAGGACAGAGACTCTTCTCATCTGCCACAGAATCTTCAGGAGTGAGCACAGTGCCGGGCACAGAGCTAGTGCTAAGTAAAGCCTTGTTAAATGGAAAGAGACAGTCATTGAGGAGAACAGGGACGAAATTTTTTAAATAAAAAAGAAAGAAGGAACGAAAGAAAGGGAGAGAGAGAGAGGTCTTAGCTAATCTCAAGGGCAAGAATCCAAGGGCAAGACTGTGGTCTGCTCTAGGCTGGAGGTGAGGGCAGTGGGCACAGAATGGATCACCTTCTTAGCACACTCAAGGAATATCCTGCTTTGTCTTACTTTGTGGGTCCCTGCCTGGGACATGAAATAAGTGATGACATCTCTCACCCACCAGAGGTGCTGGTGACCTTGGCAGAAGAAAGGCTTAAATCAGGTCAGCCTGGGGGAAAGGACTGGCTCATTCCAGGGCCTTCCTTAAGATTAGATAAATTCCCAGCTCCTGCTTAAACTTCGGTGGTTCTGAATTTGAGAAGGGAGGGCAGAAGGAAGAGGAAGCTATAGTGGAGGGGATATTTATGGCCCCTGCCCGGCCTAGAGAAAATCCAGGGCTCATTAATGGGCCCCCGGTCCTCAATGCCTTGATGGTGCAAGGAAGGACCAACTGGGGATCCCCACAAATTATAATAGATGGGAGTGGGAGGAGCAACTGAAAGAGAAAAGCCTCAAATTCAGGCTGGAGATTGTGCCCAGACCTGGGGTTCTAACTGCCCCCCTCCCCCACCGCAATACTCTCTCATCCTCTGGTCCATCCTGAATGAGAGGGCCAGTGGGAGGAAGGGGCAGCAGCTCCAAGGCATTGTAGATTTTGGAGGTGGACAGAAAGGAGGCCTGTTTCTGCCCTTTATTAGCTGTGTGCCCTTCGGCAAGTCCCTTAACCACTCTGAGCCTCAATTTCCCCCTCTAAAATGAGGATATCAATACCTACCTTCCCTGGTCATTGTCAGGATGAATGAAAGAAGACCTCTGGAAGTATTTCTGTAATTGCCAGACATCAGAGATTGTTATTCGTCAAGGCAAGCGAGAAGCCACCGTAGGTCTCTGGAGGTGACAGCATCAAGATTTTTTTCCCCCTCTGCGGTTCCTGCTCCTTTCCCAGCGTGGATGCTGGCTTTAATCTTCCCGTTCCTCAACACCCTCGCTTCTCCTTGAGACCGCCTTGGTGGTCCCCAGATTTTCGCAGCCTGCTTTTTTCCTTGGGCGCCCCCATTCTAAAAGCACTGGGGATGCCGGCACAGGCGCAGAGTTGGTCCAGAGTGGACAGGTCGCGGGGGTCTCCGCTGGCCTGGATCTGCGCCCCCCGCCCTGCTTTGGGATTCTTATTTGCAGATGGTTCCCTCTGGTCTTCAGCTCGGTCCTGGGCTAAAGAGAGGAGGGGAGAAACAAGGGGTGGGGGGCCTGGAAGGGGGTTCCCACCTTCTCCGGCGGGAACCCGAGAGGGGGACGCAGCCCTTGCGCCCCAACGCCGCACCGTCATGGGTCTCCAAGCCGCGCTCGTAAGTGGTGGCAGTCCTCGACTCCGATGATTGCCCCCTCCGTCCCCCAGGCCGTGACCCCCTTCACCCAGACCCCGTCAGTCCCCCGGCTCCGAGCGAGCGGGAGCCTGCGGTTCTAGGACCCCGAGGCGCGGCCGAGCGCGCCGCCGCCTCTGCCTCGCCTCGGTTGCTCCCGCTGCGGCAGGTGAAGCGGCGCCGGCCGCCCCCTCTGCGGCAGGTGAAGCGGGTCGGTAGCCCCCTCTCCGCCGCGCCATGGCTGCGGCCGACCCCCGGCCGGCGGCCGGCGCCCTCCCCCTCCCTCCAGCCCGCCCCCCTGGGGCTGGGTGCGTAGCGGCGGCGGAGGCGAAATGCGGTTTGCGCGCACAGGGAGCGACAGCAGAAGTTAGAAGATCGCCGAGGGGGGAGCCCGTGCCGCAGCTTCCTGCCCCCGGCCCAGCCCTCTGCCCCCGGCGGCCTGCAGCCTGACTTCCTCCCCCGACCCCGCAGCTCGCCGCCCGGCTCCTCGGACGGGGCTGCCCCGATGGGACGCCGCGCCCCGGCCCTTGCGCGCCGCTGAGCCGAGCGCCCGCGTCGCCGAGCCCCCGCCGCCGCCGAGAGCCGCTGCCCTCCTCGCCCCCCAGGCCGGGAGCCTCATCCGCCCTCCCCGGGAAAGCTGGATTTCCGAGGCTGGAGGCGCCTGGCCGACTGGGTGGGGACCACCATGGGCAACGCGGCCGGCAGCGCGGAGCAGCCCGCGAGCCCCGCAGCGCTGTCCCCCAAGCATCCCGCGGCGCCCAAGCAGCCGATGCCCGCGGCCGGAGAGCTGGAGGAGAGGTTTAACCGGGTCCTGGTGAGTGTGGCCGGCTGTGCGCGGGGCGCGGGCGGGGGGCGGCAGGGGCTCGCCACGCGTCCCCGCCCCCGGGGGCTCAGGTACCGCTTGGAGATCTCCGGCGGCTCGGTGGCGGCCCCTCCAGGGGGTGGGAGTGACAGTGGTTTCTTAAAGAGTGACTTAGCACTCTCCCCCCAAAACTTTCTTCTGCAACCGTCCAGTCTCCCTCCCCAAGATACCCCCTCCCCCAGCGCTTCTGGGTCTAAAGGTCTAAACAAAAATGTCCTGTGAGGAAGTTGGGAGCGCAGAACGCAGGGGGGGGGGGTCCCGGAGCACCCCCTTCCCCACTGCACGCAGGCCCAGCCACAGGGTGCAAGAGCATCTACTTGTGTCTCAGGGTCAAAGACAGAAGGGGTTATATTTTAACCTCCTGGGAGCTGCAAACTGAGTAGAGGTGTTTGGTCCTGATCTGCTGGTGCCTGAGCTGCTGGGAGCTGGGTTGTCAGATCATGCAGTTGGGGGTGTCTGTGTTTCTCCCTCACTGCATGTCCGGGAGAGCTTGTCTGTGGGTCCTTATGTTGTGCATCCCCTCACACCCACTGGAGGGATTAAGGTTAAGGATGGGCGGGGGCAGGATGTGTTGGTCACTCTGGCTTGGGGTGGAACAAAAGTCTGGAAGCCCCTCTCCCTCACTGTCACCTGCTCCAGGGGATTGGGGGGCTTGGGGACTAGGCCACCGGGGAGGAAGCCATCAACTGAGCCTGGAGGCAGTTGGGATGGATGTGGTGGGTAGGGGCTCCAGAGCGAAGTCAGGGTTCTCTAAGACCTGGTAGAAGAAGGGAGGGGAAATGGCCACTCATTCTCACTTCCCTCTCCCTATCTCAACCCTGTCCCAGGCTCCTTCTGTAACTAATTGCCTGGTGGCCTGTCTGCTGTCAGCTCCCTTGCCAGACCCTGGGTGACAGGCAAGTAAGGCCGTGCTTTTCCCCAGAGGCACTTCCAAGTCCAAGCAGGCTAGCACTGCAGGTCTGAGGGTGGGGGCCGGAGGGAGACGCAGGCAGCAGAGCCACGCAGGCTGGTGGCCCTGTTGATTCTTCGTCTCCTCCACCTCCTTGACATCATTTCCCCTCCCCTGGCCTGCCGTGAGGCCCTACTTGCCAGATCCCCTGTGTGGCCCCTCCTCCCAGTTCCTGGAAATCTTGTCTGCTGCCCCCCTCCCAGGAGAAAGACTGGGAGGGATTTGGAGGAGCTGTAGGGTGGGGTGGGGTCTGATCTGTCCATGTGAAGGCACCTTGCTTGATTCGTTGAGAGGGAGGGACGCTGAGGGACACCTCACATCAGGCTAGTCCCCAAATACCCCACCTCTCCACCTGCTTCCCTTTCCCCAAACCCATGGCTTCACAAAGCTGAGTTGAGCGGAGCAGAAGGGGGAGGGGGAAGAATGAGATAGGCGGTTTCTGGAGAGCCTGAGTTGGTGGTGGATCCCTGGACCTTGGCCAGCCTGACTGGGAGGACACCAGTCTGTCTTTCCCCTTAAGTGTGTGTCTATGGATGGGGGGGATGGGCTCTCAGGGTGAGGTCCAGGTCCCAGTCTGTTCTCTGTTACACACACCTAATGGGAGGAGCTGGGTGAATAATTCAGACCACTGGAAAATCCAAAAGTCAAGTGGTGAGGTTCTGATGCCTGTGTAGGACTTGACTGCCATGCTTGCGTTTTTTTTGGCCTTAGCTCTGATTGGCTGAGTCTGACACTAAATGCCACTGGGAGTTCCCTGAGAACCAGGGCGTGGAGGGTGAAGGCCCAGAGAGGGGTCCGAAGGTGTCCTGGTGGAGAAAGCGGTGGTGGCTAGGTAGAAATCTAGGGCAGCAGCACCCACTGGGGTTCACCGCCCCCCTCCCCAAGGAACCCCAGTGTGTTCACACTTCCCCCTTCTTCCTGGGGATGGATCAGCCTGTCCCATGTCTTGTATGCACAGAAGGCACCCAACCCAAGGTCACTTGGCTAAGAACCTCGTTCCGCACTCCTCACTGTGCCCTGGGACTATACCCTTGGCCCCTGCCTGAGGCTGGCGGGGGTGGGAGAGGTGGGGGGGGGATGCAGATTTGGCTAAAACTATAGTCCCAGTGACGGGGATTACAGGGAGTGCCTCCATCTGAGCACTGCCTCCTTGGCCAGAGCTGAGCCCTGTCCTCAGTGAATGTCTAAAGAAGAGGGCTTCCCTGGTGGCACAGTGGTTAATAATCCGCCTGCCAATGCAGGGGACATGGGTTTGAGCCCTGGTCCAGGAAGATCCCACATGCCGTGCAGCTAAGCCCGTTCGCCACAACTACTGAGCCTGCGCTCTAGAGCCCGCGAGCCACAACTACTGAAGCCCGCGCGCCTAGAGCCCATGCTCCGCAGCAAGAGAAGCCACCGCAATGAGAAGCCCGCACACCCCAATGAAAGGGTAGCCCCCGCTCGCTGCAACTAGAGAAAGCCCATGTGCATCAACGAAGACCCAACACAGCCAAATAAATAAATAAATAAATATAAAATCCTTAAAAAAAAAAAATTAATAAAAGGAGAAGAATCTCAGACTGATGAGTGGTGGGCCTCCCACCCCCAGGGGATCCCGCAGTCTGGAAGGGGGAAGCACAGCCCTCCCCTTGGGATCTAGTCACATGGCCCCACGGAAGCTCTTCCTTTCACTGAAGCTCAGCCCTTTCATCCCTGGTGGGGAGTAGGATCCTGAAATCTAAAACCACTCCTTGGCTTCTGGCTGTGGAACTCCTCTTGTGGGTTAAGGGTATCCTGACCGAGGCCCACTGCCAGGCAGGAGATGAGGGTGCTGTTCTCCCTTTCCCCCTGGGCAGCCTTTTTCCCATGCAAGAATGGGTGGTGGGAGCTACTTTTCTGAGGAGGCTCTGAGAGAGAGGGGTGCCCTTGCTTAAATGGTGGTGGGGAGGAAGAGCAGGTTGATCCAGGGTTTCCACCTGCTGCCTTAGCAACAGTGGAGGAGTGATGGCTGCCTGCTGCAATGGTGGGAAAACCAGCCCGCCAAGCTCCATGCTCTCGCCTCTCCTATGCCACGCTGAATGCTGGGTGTCTTCCAGCCTCTTCAGGCCTTCCCCTGCAGGGGTCAGGGTTTGGGGTGGCAGGGCACTCTTTCCAGGCCTGCCAGAAGTGCCAGGCTTACGGCCTGGCCTAGGACACCCCTGATGTGTCTGGGCGGGGAGGAGCCTCTAACCTTGGGGCAAAGGGATCAAGGGAAGGCGCTGTGATGTGCTTGAGGCCAAGTGATGCTGCCATTCAAGAGAAGAGGAATTTACCTGATGGGGCCTGGCACCCTGGGGTGCCCTTAGCATGTGCCTAGGGTGGTGGGCACTTGTCCAGGCTGTGTGGGGAGGTCAGGGCAGTCCCTGGCAGGGTGTGGATGCTGGGAGTCCTCCTTTTAGCTGGACTCCTTCCCTGCTGGGGCTGGGACTGGGAGTGAAGGGCAGAGGTGGGTGTCTCCATTCTGTAGGCTGTGACCCAGGCACTGCCTCCTCAGCCGGCTCCCTCCTCTGGGGTGGGGCAGAAGAAGTTTGGCACATGGAGCTGTGGGTCGCTTAGGCCCTGTGCCTCCCATCTCTGGGGTCTCACATGGAGGATCCCAATGGGGTTGTGGCCCCGTGTCAGAGGCTGGGCTGGGCAGAGGCCGTGGGGTGCCATTCCCAGCAGGCAGCGCTGGCACATGCTGCCCCTGGAAACCCAGGGATGCGGTAGGCATGATTCACAGTGACATCTGGGACCAGTTGGCAAAGAGCTGGGGGAGATGGGCAGGAACAGGTGGGGCTGCTCTTGGGGCCACCTCTAAATGTTTCCTGGGAGCATGGAGCCCTGGAAGGTGGCTCAGCCCTCCCTGCCTCTGAGAAAGGCAGGGGTTACTCACAGGGAAGGCTGAGTAGCTTCCCAGGCTTTGGGGTCATGAAGTTTGGGAGTTGAGTTTTGTCTTTGCCACTTACTACCTGTGTGACCTTGAACAAGTTACCCACCTTCTCCGAGCTTCAGTTTTCCTCCCGTGTAAAAAGATAAAAATGGTATATGCCAGGGAATTCCCTGGTGGTCCAGTGGTTAGGACTCCTCGCTTCCACTGCAGGGGGCGCGGGTTCCATCCCTGGTTGGGGAACTAAGATCCCGCGTGCAGCGCAGTGCGGCCCCCCCCCAAAAAAAGGGTATATGCTGGCCTGCTAGGGTTGCTGAAGGGATTAAATAGAGTTGAGGGGATTAAATAGAGTGCTTAGCACAATGCCTGACACAGAACAAGTGCTCAATAAACACTGTCCACTGTGAGGACGGGATGATGTTGAGGCTGACCTGGTCCTCTTCATCTTGGGGCCCTTCGAGGTGAAGGAGCCCAGACCCTGCCTCTTCCCTCCCCCCACCTCCATTTCCAAGACCAACCATGGGTGCCGTCTTTAGTCTTCAGCCATCACAGGCCAGGCTGCCCTCCCTGCCATCACACACGTCAGCCACAGAGGGGCCTAGATGAAAACTGCCTGGTGGCCGGAAACCACGAGAGGGAGGGCCCACCTCTCCTGGAGGGTGGGGCAGCGGTGGCACTAACGGTAGCTGTGTGCACATGGGGAGGGGTGGGGAGGCCTCCACTTCCCTCAGAGAGAGGGTGTGCTGGTGAGGGGGGGTTCCCCAGTGAGTAAGAGCTCAGTGTGGGCAACAACAGGAAACGTAGGGTGCTGGGTGGCAGGAAATGGGGCCGGCTGTTCCTGGTTCCTCAGACAGGCACAGGGGCCAGGCTGTCTGCAGAAGACCCCTGGGAGGCCAGGACCCATGTTTCTCATTGCTCTGAGCGCTCCTTCTTCCGAGGAAACTGAGTCTTCTTACCAGCTTGCCAGCTAGGTCACCTTGGGCAAGCAGCTTAATGGCTCTGTGCCTCAGTTTACCGTTTGTGAAAAGGGGATTATAATAGTATCTACTTTGTAGGCTTGTTGTTGAGATTTAAATGAGTTAATAGAGGTAAAGCCCTTAGCATGGCACCTAGCGCGGATTGAGTGTTTGGGGAATATTAATTATTGTTGTTGTCGTTATTCTCCTACCAGCCTGGATTATAAGGGCAGTGCCTGCTGCCCTGGCTCCTACCCTACTTGCCCTTGTTCCTGCCATGGGGACCCTTCAACCCTGATGGGAGAAGCTGTTAGCTTTTTGGGGTTCTTAGCACCCTAGGGCCGGGTTACCCCACACCCTCCTCTAAGCCTGGGATTGCTTATATGAGCCCTAGAAAATCTATATACCAGAATTTTTAAAAGAGGATAACGTTGATTGTTTTTGGAGATGCCCTGAGAGCTCTAAAACCAAGCTTGAGGCCATGTAGGTGGGCAGGGGAGATGGATGGGGAAGTGGGGCCGGGGGACAGGGCTGGCTTCTGGACCCATCAGGCTGTGGAATGCCTGTGGGGCTGATCTGAGACGGGCTCGTGCCTAAGTTCAAGGGCATCCTGGGGCTTGAAGGGCTGGGCTTCCTAGGGAGACGGTGGGCAGGTGGGTTGGGACATAGTCTCAGCTCAAACTAAAAGTGAAACTGGAGGGTGTGACTGTGTCCACATGTAGCCGGAGCCCCTTCAGTCTCCAGGGACACCTGCCCACATGTCAGTGTTGGGATGGGGGGCGGCCTGCAAGGGACTGGCCTTGGGTGTGCAGGACTGGAGGTCCCTCTGACACACAGAGAGGGGGCAGGGAAGGAGGGGAATGACCCCCACCCATTCTAATAGGAGGAGCAGGGAAACAGCTCCTTCTCTTGGCCACACCTTGAGAGGTGAAACCTATCTCCCTCTTCGCAAAGTGTGAAGGGCAGCAGCGGGTGGGAGCTGAAGGCTCAGTTCATTTTTGGCCAAGCCTTGGAGACAGGTCTGCTTCTCCGAATGTTTTCACCAACTTCTGTCCGCCACACAGCCCCCACCTTGGGGTCTTCAGTGGACTCCCTTGACCCCCGCAGCCTGTGACATGCCTCTTCATAGTGGTATGTCCCTGAAGAGTATTGTTACATCAAAACACAGCTTTTAACCTAGGAACAGGACAGGAATAAAGACGCAGATGTAGAGAATGGACTTGAGGACACGGGGAGGGGGAAGGGGAAGCTGGGATGAAGTGAGAGAGTGGCATGGACTTATATACACTACCAAACGTAAAATAGCTAGCTAGTGGGAAGCAGCTGCATAGCACAGGGAGATCAGCTCGGTGCTTTGTGTCCACCTAGAGGCGTGGGATAGGGAGGGTGGGAGGGAGACGCAAGAGGGAGGAGATATGGGGATATATGCATACCTATGGCTGATTCACTTTGTTATATAGCAGAAACTAACACACCATTGTAAAGCAATTACACTCCAATAAAGATGTTAAAAAAACAAAAACAAACAAACAAAAAAACCCACACAGCTTCTCACTGAAGTGTTCCCGGGAGCCCGGTAAGTCTGAGGCAGGAGGGAAGTGTGCCCATTTTATGGAGGAGGAAGTTGAGGCTCAAGGAGACAAAGAAGCAGTCAGGCTAGGTGGGCCCAGATCCTGGGTCCCCTGAATCCCGCTCGGGTTCCTCCACATCACAGCCGCCCCCCCTCCACCCCTCACAGGAGGCGGGTGTTCCCCCACCCCCCCGCCACGCACACCTGGACTTCCCGGTCCTTCCCTGTCCCATCTGAGGGCCATCAGCCAACCTTCTGCTTGTCTCCCAGTCCCCAGCCCCATGGCGCTCCCTCCTTGCTAAGGGCCCCGAGTCTGGGGGTCTGTCACTGTTTCCAGGATGGCCTCACCCCACTCTGAGTGAGTGGCATTGCTGGTCTCTCTCCTGCTCCCTAGGGTACCCATCTCCTCTGTGGGCACAGCCGAGGAACAGCTGCTAATTAGTGCTCAGCGCTGTCAGAGCTATTTCTGATTTCCGAGCCTAAATTTAGCTCGTCTGGCAGGCTGGCATGGAGGCCCGGGGGCCTGAGGAGGCCCAGGTGGGGAAGGGGCAAAGGGGTGCCTTGCCCTCCACCACTGCTGGGACAGGGGCGCTGGCCCAGCAGAGACCTCCCCCTCCCCAGTAATAACCATGGGCTGAACTGGGGGAGTGGACATGGGCGCTGGTTCTGAGTTGGCTCAGGGCTCAAAGTCAGCCCGGCTCCCCTCTTACTGGGTTCATAACCTTGGGCAGGTGACTAAACTAATCTGTGCTTCACCTGTGGGATGGGACTAATAGCAGTGCCAATAATGGTGGTGAGGGTGGAAGGCTGCCATCTGTGAGCAGGGCTGGTAAGCCTTCGGGCAAAGCTGGCACCACAGTTGTCAGAGTCATTATGATGATTAGTTGCTGTCTCTAGAAGTGCCACTGGGGCCACTCCTGGAGCCAGCAAGTCCCCAGGGTGGGTGAGGGCCCAGATGGACCCATGTCAGGAAGCGGCGATCTCCTCTAAGGCTCAGCTGCTGAGCCATCCCCCTCACTCCTCCACGCCCTCCTTCCCCCGCCACCACCTCCTCCCTCGTGCTGGCCGCTGGTCCAGTTTCCCTGGCATCGCCTGCCTTCTCTCTCTGCTTCCTCCTCCCCCCTCTGCCTTGACCCCCACCCCCACCTCGGCCCTGCCCCACCCTGGGTCTCTGTGAGGTGGGGATGGATCTGGAGGGACCAGGGAGAAAGAGAGAGAGAGACAGAGACAGAGAATGGCCCCAGGGAAGCCTCCCTGGCCAGGTACGTCCTTCTCTGGGCTCCAGGACCCCTTCCTGGGCAGTCCCTCTCATGGGGCAGGAGCTGTCCTGGCTGTTGGCAGGTTGGTGGGGGGCGTGCAGCAGATGAGACCGCAGGCGGTTTCCTCAATCTGGGCTCACTTTCGCAACGGAGGAGAGGAATGACGTATCGCCATGCCCAGCCGGCCCAGGGGAGAGGGCCTGGTGGATGGGCAGTTTCACCTCTCAAGTGGGGCCCCGGCCGGAAAGCTTGGGCAACCGGGGCAGAGGGTACCAAGCTTCCTGTTGTCTGGGGCCGACCTAAGGCAGTGATTTTCGGGGTGAGGTCTGGCCAGAGCCCCAGAATTAGGCCTAGCACCCGGGAGAGGAAGCTGGCCGAGAAGCCTTGGGTGGGTGTGGCCCCTTCTCTGCTCCAGCTGTGGCCTCCTCTCAGGGCCGTGTGACTGAGGATGTGTAGTCTGAGCCAGCAGAGCTGGTGACAGGGGCCTCTTCTACCCTGGGCTGGGACTCCCTGGGGCTCCCACATCCCCAGTACAGACTAAGCTCCTTGAGGGCCAGAACTGTCTTTTGGAGCCTGACATATACTAGACCCTCAATAAACCTGGGGTTTACTGAATCGGGGTGAACTGGCGTCATCTGCTGGTTCTTTTAGGGAGACACGCCAAGTCCTGGGGGTCCAGGGAGCTCCTAGTGCTGGTGGCACCTGGTGATTCCATAGCACCAGGTGGGACACTAAGTCTGTCCTGTGGGGAGAAGTTTGGCAGGCACATTGTACCCTTGTCATCTGTGGCTCGGGGAGGAGGACCCAGGCAGAGCAGTGCTGACCTTTCTTAGCTCTTGAGGGGAGTCCCAGCCTGGGCCACCAGCACCACAGACCCAGCGTGCTGGCTGCTCTCCCTGGTTCCTGTAAGTGGGTGACCTTCCCCTGGAATCCCCCTGGGCCCTGCAGCCACCATGCACCTGCTTGGAAATCCCTGCCCATCTGACCTCATCTCCCTCGGTCTGTCCCGAAGTGACCAAGTGGGAGGGGGCTGCTGGCTGCTGTCCTTGCAGAGGCTTTGTGGTGTTCGTGAGACACTGGTGCCCTGGGCTGGGACCACATACACGTGTTGTTTGGTGGCATGTGGGAATGGGGCACAGTCCACGCCTGGCCACACTTGGGCCTGGCCAGAGATGGGTCCCTGTTAGCTTCCCATGCAAATGGGAGAAGAGATGATACTCCCTTATCGCATGTGGGGACACGAGCCCAGAGGTGCCTGAGGCCCCAGGAAGTTAGGCTGCGAACCCGCGCTCCTGCCTCCATGCCAGTTGTGCCAGGGGGGCGATTTAGGGGTGATAGAGCCCAGGCCCTGGAGTCAGGCAGACTTGGATTCAAATCCCAGTGTCACTTTCTCGCTGTTGGGCCTTCGGAAAGGTGCTCCATCTCTGGGTCTCGGTGTTCTCGTTGGCTAATGCTACTTATTTCCAGGGGGGAGGTGGTGACGGGACTCATATGAATGACAGGCCTACTAGGGAGCTGGCCTCTAGTGGGTTCCCTGAAAATGCCCATGCTCCTCTCCCCCTTGTGTTAGGGCCCCAGACTCAGCATCTTTATCTTGTCGTCTTCCTCCCCAGAACTGCATGAACTTGCCCCCGGACAAGGTCCAGCTGCTGAGCCAGTATGACAACGAGAAGAAGTGGGAGCTCATCTGTGACCAGGTGGGCACAGGCCCCTTCCGTCATCAGGGTGCCCTGCCCTGGCCAGGCTGGGGCTGGCAGGAGAGGCGACACTGCCACGCTGCCACAGGGCCAAGACCCTGCCCAGAGGCCAGCGTAGCATCTGGGGAGGGTGCTGAGGACATATGCAGGACTCTGGAATCCCCCTCTCTTGGGCCTGGGCCTCCCCAGGGACCTTATGAGTCACGAGCAGGGCTGGGTCTGCCCTCTGAAGAGCTGGCAGGGGCTGGTCCAGGGTACTGGCCAGTGCAGCTAGGGCCGTGTCCCCATGCTCCTTGCTGAGCTTCCCGGGGAAGCCTCTGTCTACCCTCCAGCTCTGGGCTGGGGAAGAGAAGGGGCAGCCCTAGGGCTGGACATCTTCATTCCACCCCATGGGAGGTGGGGAGGAGGGTCAGGAATTCCTGTCCTCCTTTCACCTTGGATCCAGAGGAGCTGCAGTCAACCAAGCAGTTCCCCAAGTCAGCCAGCTACCAAGTGGCAGAGCAGGGACTAGAGCCCCTGTCTCCCGGTTCTCAGTGGGGCACGTGGACTTGCCACCTCCGTGGCTCTCTTGGCTGCCCCAGCCCCTTCAGCAGTAGGGCTGCTGTCCGAGGTAGCAGGGAGGACCCCTGCTGTAGCAGGGAGGACCCCTGCTGTGGCAGGGAGGGTCCTGGCTGCCACAGTGATTCAGAGAGGGAGGGAGGCGGGCCTGTGGCCCTGGAGGCTGGGGGTGGGGAGTTGGGGAGCAGGGAGCCTCTCCTGGGAGCCAGGGCTGGGCCTTCGTCTTCTGCTAATGCACCAGAATGGGATGAGCTGGCAGAGCAGCGGTCTGGGGGGTGAGGGCAGGGCTATGGGGAGAGGGTGGGGAGCTGCCTCCGGAGGCTTTGGGGCTGGGGTAGGGGTCCCTGCCCCTTGGCCTGGCATCTCAGGTTGAGCTCACAGAGGCCTGGGAGAAGTGGGAGGTTGAGGGGGGTGGCTGGGCATATCTGAGGGGTCTGGACTGGGAAGGGTGGGAGCTCCTTTGGGTGGAGGGCCTCTAGTGGGGCCCCTGCCTCTTTTGTGAGTGGCTCCTGGAGCCCTGGATGGGGTGGGGGAGTTAAGGATTGTTTTATTGAGCACAGGTCACGTGCGCACGCACACACACAGGTGAACGAGAGGACTGGGGCGGAGCCCTGCGGGAGGGGCCCCCAGCCTGCTAGGAGCTGGGCGCTTCATAAGGCCCTTCCAGAGTGTTCTTCCTCCTGGTACTCCCACTTCTGGGCTGGGATGTGGCCCAGGGAGGGCACAGGGCTGGGAGAGTGCCACCCACTGGCCTGCCTGAGTCTCCCCCTCCAGGGTGGGGTGTATAGTAGGACTGACCCCTCCACACTCCACCCAGGCTGTTCTAGGCCTGTGGCCATAGACCAAGGGACGGCCTGGCTGGGGACTGGGGTCTTTTCAAGTGGCAGGCGGAATGTTTGGGTTTATGCCTTTGGTATTCAGGGGGGTCTTAAGGCAGCCTGGGACCTTGGGTCAGAGCTGAGAAAGGGACTCTGGGACAAGGGCTGGCCATTTGCCCTGGGGTGGCCCTGGCTGGTCCCTTGTACATCCTACTCCATCTCCGCAGGAGCGGTTTCAAGTCAAGAACCCCCCTGAAGCCTATATCCAGAAGCTGAAGAGCTACCTGGAAATCGGTGGGGTCAGCCGAAAGGTAGCAGCAGATTGGATGTCCAACTTAGGGGTATATGTCTCCCCCTTTTCCTCTGCCCCTTTCCCCCTGCACTTTCCAAGCTCTGGGCAGCTGGAGTAACTGTGTGTATAGACTTTTCCGCAGGCTTGTGTGGGTACATGGACGAGTGTGTGTGGGTATTTACAGGGGACTGAGAGTGCCCTGGACGTGCACTTTCACGGGTTCCTCTGCAGCTCCTATTTGTACTCAGATGTGTACACTTGTGTGTACTTGTGTAGTGTGTGTGCATGTGTGCACACTGTGTGCCCAGGCATGGATGTGCGTGTGTGTATTATGTACGTCCTTTTGTGTCCACATATGGATGTATGTGTATCCTTGAGTCTTTGTATAGAGGTGTGTGTGTGTGTGCCCCCTGTGTCTGTGTGTGGATATGTGAGTGTCTTATGTCTGTGTACCCACTGTACTTGTGTATGGATATGCACGTGTGTGTGTACCCAGGGTGTTCATGTTTGAATGTGTGTGTACCCTTTGTCCTCATATATGGGTGTGTGTGTGTGTGTGTGTGCGCGCGTTGTATGTCTGTGTCTAGAGACGTGTGTGCCTCTTTCGTGTCTGTGCATGGCCTTGTGGTGTGCACCCTGTGTGTCTGTATAGGGGGGCGTGTGTGTGGCCTGAGTATGCTTATTCTGCTGGGCAGGTGTGTGGAGGTGGTGGAGACAGCCGAGCATGAAAGGCCAGCTGTCGGGGTGGGCAGGCACTGTGGGCTGAGGCCCGGGCTCCACCCACCAGACTCCCCTCTTCTTGGCTCCCAGTTTAAGAGGAGAGTTCAGGAGTCCACCCAGGTGCTACGGGAGTTGGAGACCTCCCTGAGGACCAACCACATTGGGTGAGCAAGGGCTCAGATTTCCCTGGGGAGGTCGGGGGAGGGGGAGAGCTCTGCCAGCAGGCAGCCCCTGGGATCCCCTTGTTATCCCCCCATACCCCCACAGGCTATGCCTATGGGCCCCCTCCAGGCTGGGTGTCCTCTCTTGCCCACCCTCTGCCTGCCCCTTGAGGCATGGCTGGGCCGTGGGTCCTGCCCGAGGTTTCCACCATCATCCCCTGGCATCACTGGGTCTTCCGAGGCCAGGGCTGGTGGCTGTCTTCCTGGGAAAGGGCAGCCCAGGGCCCCTTGCTGTGCCCGTTCTGTGCCAACACTGGGCAGGACTTCCTTCCTGGGCGGCACTCAGGGAGCCCTGTGCCCTGCAGGTGGGTGCAGGAGTTCCTCAACGAGGAGAACCGTGGCCTGGATGTGCTGCTCGAGTACCTGGCCTTCGTGCAGTGCTCTGTCACGTAAGCCTGGCCCTGCCCTGGTGCCCCCCCAGAGTCCGTGCCTTCCTGCACCTCGCCCACTCCTTGGGCCGCTTCCAGGCAACTTAGACTGGGTCCATCCTGGAGCCCTGCAGTTGGCTTGAGCAAGGCCCCTTCCTGATGGCCTGCCTTGGACGGGGAGGGAGGTCGCCTGCGGTGGCCAGCTGGGACCTGCTAGGCCCAGCACAGCGCCAAGAACACAGCCTCCTAT
This sequence comes from Balaenoptera musculus, assembly GCF_009873245.2. Taxonomy (NCBI): domain Eukaryota; kingdom Metazoa; phylum Chordata; class Mammalia; order Artiodactyla; family Balaenopteridae; genus Balaenoptera; species Balaenoptera musculus. The sequence continues at coordinate 23,159,492 of NC_045804.1, forward strand.
CCTGCCCCCAGTCTCTCCTGCAGATCTGTCTCTCCCTGGGTTCCCCCCACCCCCTCTGAAGTGCTCTGCAGTGTTGGCCTCCATCCCCAGTCTAACCCCCACAGGTACTACATGGAGAGCACAGACAACGGGGCCCCGGGCTCCGAGAAGAGCAAGCCGCTGGAGCAGTCGGTGGAAGATCTCAGCAAGGGCCCGCCCTCATCCTTGCTGCCACAGCCCAAGAGCCGCCACCTGACCATCAAGTATGTGGGCCCCCTGGGGAGGTGGCAGGTGGCGGGGTGAATGGAGAATTCACCCCTGGGCGGCTGTACCCAGCCTGCTCCACCAGGGCCCTGGGGGTGGTGGGAGGGGTAGCCTGGCATCGGGGATCAGAGTAAGGGCCTCACCCAGGGCTCGGGAGATTGGTGTGTTAAGAAGCCTCTGGGGTGCACCTAGAGGCTGGAATCTCGGTGGGGTCTGAGATAAGGAGTGGGTTTTGGGGTCAGTGGGACCCCTTTTGTATCATCTAACCCCCTGTTTTCTCCCATGCGGACTCCAGATGCCCCCCTTCTCCCCGGTACGTAGCCGCCTAGGGGCAGGTGCATGCCTGGTCAGCTTCCAGGGTGGTGGTGGGGTTGGGTGAGGTGTTCAACTCAGGTGACACCCCTGGATTCAGCTGCTTCGGATACATCAGCCCACCCTAACTTATGACATCTGCTGGGAGGTGGGGAGAGGGAAGGAGATGGCCCTGGAGCCTCATGTGGACCCCAGGTACCTTCCTTCCCACTCTGGGTCTAGGAAGCCAACTTCATCTTAAGCTCCAAACTCTCACAATATATTTCTTTGTTCATTCATTCATTCCACAAACATTTTTTTAGCATTTACTATGTACCAGGCATGGTGGTAGATTCTCAGGTGACAGATTACCCTGCCCTTGGGAGCCTTCCATCTAGTAGGAGACAAGTGTGTGACAGGTTGTCATGGAAATATGACTGGAAACTCTGAGTAGGGAGGTGGCCACTGCCTGGGGCATCAGGAAGGCTTCCCAGAAGAGATGACACTGGAACTGTGTCTTGCAGATGGATACAGGCTTTAGAAGCAGTGGTGGGAACAGGGAAGGGCATTTCAGGCAGAAGGAACAGCACAAGCAAAGACTCAGAGGCACGTTTGAGCAATGACGGGAAAAGGGAGATGTGGTGGGAAGAACGAGGAGTGGGGCCTTCCAGTATTGATTGGCGGTTCTGGGACAATGGAAAAAATCACATTTCTTTTAGCAAAGAATCAGCAAAACCATTCATAGAGCACTTACTATGTGCCAGGCACTGTTCTAAGCTCATTTCATAGTCCCAGCAACCCTATCAGGAAGGTACTGTTATTACAATTCCTATTTTACAAAAGAGGAAACTGAGGCCCAGGGAGATTAAGTAACATGCATGCCTAGTAATCAGTGAGCTGGGATTTGACCCATGGCAGCCTGAATTGTCAAGATGCAAGGTAAACTCACGTGGCTGTGAGCGCCACCTTGTGGAGAGCATTTTCATGGCCGTTCACAAGCTTTGGCGGTTTTTTCCCCCTATAAGCTCTCCATCCCCACAATACAGCAACTCTTTTTAATACCAAGTCGCTGTTAGGGGTCTTTGCTTCCCTGACCCCGCCTCTTCACCTCCCCCCGGAAATGCCAGGCCCCAGGCCTAAGAACTGAGGAAGACTTCCGGCCCTCAGCTGGCCTCTTTGGTTGGGTGGACGGGAAGCAGAAGTTTCCAGATGTGCCCCCTCTTACTCCAGTGGCCATCTGAGTGGTGGGGGGAATAGGAAGGTGGGTTTGGGACTCTGACCCCTGCTGCCTCCTCTCCACCTGCCCAGGCTGACCCCGGCCCATAGCAGGAAGGCCCTGAGGAATTCCCGCATCGTCAGCCAGAAGGATGACGTCCACGTCTGCATCATGTGTCTGCGTGCCATCATGAACTACCAGGTTGGTCAGTGGGCCCGGGGCATTGGCACTGACTGTCCTCCCTGGGGGCTGCCTAAGCTGCTGAGGTTCTGGGACCAACTGTGCCCCACCCTGTCCCCATTGGAGAACCCTGGGGATCTGGGCTGTTAGTTCAGGGTCTTGAGGCTGATGAGTCTTGAGGGGAAGCCCAGATTTCTGCACCTTCCTGGTTAGGTCCCCTAGAATACCCTGGACATGGCTGGGGGCCTGGATATGCCTCACGTGGGGACTTAGGCACCCCACTAAGAAAGGCCACACACCAGGGAGAGCAGCCTCTGGCTTATTTCATCTGGAGGGGTGATTGGTGAAGCCGGTCCTCCCTCACTCAGCTGGCCTTAAAGGACTCACTTTGTCCAAGGTACTGAGTCTTGACACTGGCTTTTGAGCAAAGGTATTTATTTGTTATTATTTTTAAATTAATTAATTAATTAATTTTTGGCTGCATTGGGTCTTTGTTGCTGTGTGCGGGCTTTCTCTAGTTGTGGCGAATGGGGCTACTCTTCGTTGCGGTGCGTGGGCTTCTCACTGCAGTGGCTTCTCTTGTTGCGGAGCACGGGTTCTAGGTGTGCGGGCTTCAGTAGTTGTGGCTCGTGGGCTCTAGAGCTCAGGCTCAGTAGTTGTGGCGCACGGGCTTAGTTGCTCCGCGGCATGTGGGATCTTCCCGGACCAAGGATCACACCCATGTCCCCTGCATTGGCAGGCGGATTCTTAACCACTGCGCCACCAGGGAAGTCCCAGACAAAGGTATTTAAAAAGAGGGACCAGGCTTTGGCTGCCACCCAAGAGGTCGTGGTTGGATATAAAGAACTTCCTGGGAATTCCCTGGTGGTCCAGTGGTTAGGACTCCACGCTCTCACTGCCGGGGCCCTAGGTTCGCGCAGCCAAAAAAAAAAAAAAAGAACCCTGGGGGGTCTGCCTGGAGGAGCTGACCTCTCCTTTCTCCCCAGTCTGGCTTCAGCCTCGTCATGAACCACCCAGCCTGTGTCAATGAGATTGCTCTGAGCCTCAACAACAAGAACCCTAGGTGAGGTCCAGGCCCCTAAACTTTCTCCATGTCTAGATTCTCCTCCTACTTCACCCCTTGCCTACTCTGTCCCCTCAGTTCTCAGGACCACTGCCCAGGCTCATTCCCACCCCATCAGCTCCCCCGTCCTCCCCCCTAGCCAGGCCCACATCCACCTTTGCTGCGGGGCCTGCCTGTTCGCAAGGGACAGCCTGCCCCTTCTCTCCCCAGAACCAAGGCTCTGGTGCTGGAGCTGCTGGCGGCTGTGTGCCTGGTTCGGGGAGGACACGATATCATCCTCTCCGCCTTTGACAACTTCAAGGAGGTAATGGAGCCCCCACCCAAACATGTACTTGCCCTCTAGTGTTGCTTGGAGCCCTGTTGCTGGCAATTGTGGCTTCTGCTGGGGGCAGCTAGGGACGCTGGGTGGGTATTTGGGGACTTTCCTCATCTGAAGGGAAGGTACAGGGTCACGCAGGGGCACTGCCTGGGGCGACAGGGACAACTATGGGGATCTGCTGAACCTCTGCTTAAACTGGCCTTGATCCATACATCTCGGAGTTGCTGACTCTGTTTAACAGGCTCGCAAGAAGTAACTGCATGAGAATATGATGCATAAGGCAGCATAGGATCAATGCATTCCTTTAATGAATATTTATCAAGGGCCTACTATGTGTCAGGCACAGAGTGGGCACCTGGGATACATTAGTGAACAAAAGAAACAAAGAAGGCAGGGGAAGACAGATAGTCAGCGACATAATAAATAAGCAAATTACATAGTCTATGAAGAAATCGTAAATGCTTTGGGGAAAAAAGTCAGGGAAGCTGTCAGGGGAGGGGGAACTGGTTGCCGGGTGGTTAGGAAGCCTCATTGAGAAGGTAAGATTTGAGCAAAGTTGTGAGGGAAGTGAGGGATTGGTGTGGTGGCTGTCTTGAGTAAGAGCACATCAGGCAGGTGGAACAGCAGGTGCAAAGGCCCTGAGGTAGGAATGTGCCAGGACGCCAGTGTGGCCAGAATGGGTCAGTGTTGGGGAGGGCTGTGAGAGATCAAGAGGGAATAGAGGTTTTGAGCAGAAGAGTGACGTGGCCTGACTTAGATTTAACTTGAGAGGCGCTCACAGAGGCATAAAGGGGGCAGCTGGAAGATAGCTGAGGAGGTGTGTCACTGGGACCTCAGTGACAGCCATTCCTCCTACCCAGGTATGTGGGGAGCAGCACCGCTTTGAAAAGCTGATGGAATATTTCCGGAATGAGGACAGCAACATTGACTTCATGGTGAGCTCAGGAGCCCAGCCTGGGCCAGGTCACCCTCGGGTGCCAGGAGCAGTCAGGAGCCTGGGTATCTGGGATCTGGGCTCAGCTCCTGCAGATATGAGGACTGAGTGGTTGGTGAGGGAGGGGCGGATGTCAGTGAAGGGGAGGTTGGGAGGAGGGGACGTGGGAGAAATATGGGTGGGACAAAGCTGGATTAGTGGGGTGAGAAATGTGGCAAGGGTGGGGGACTTGGGGTTAAATGGGGGGTGGTGGTGGAAGTCACTGAGAACCCCCCACCAAGAGGATCATAGACCTGCTCACTGCCCCGCCTCCCAGGTGGCCTGCATGCAATTCATCAACATTGTGGTACATTCAGTGGAGAACATGAACTTCCGCGTCTTCCTGCAATATGAGTTCACCCACCTGGGCCTGGACCTGTACTTGGAGGTGAGCCCTGTACTCCCCCCAGACTTAACCACTTGCCTGCTGCAGAGTATGGCTCAGTGGTTAGCACAGGTGCCGGGGTCAGGCAGACCTGGGTTCAAATCCTGACTCTGTCACTTCCTAGCTCATGTGACCTTAGATAGGTCTCGTCTCTCTAAGCCTCACTTTTCCCATCTGTAAGATAGGAGAATCATAGAAATAATAAAGACTGTAAATGTATAGAGTGGTGCCTGCCGCAAAATAGGCACTCAGACCACAGAGCTGTTGTTTCAGGTGCTAGAACAGGCTCTAGGTGGCCCTCGGTCTGGCTTTGGGAGCACCGGACTCAGATAGGCACACAGTGGGGAGCACAGAGATACTGGGCAAAAGCAGGAGCTGGCTCATGCTGTATGGGTCTGGGTCATGGGGGAGTTCCTTACTCTGGGGAAGATGGGCAGAGGGGCTTGTACTTTGTCGCTCAGCCTGAGCAGAGAAGTTGTAGCTTTCTTCTGATTTCTTTGTGAGGCGCCCCAGAGAAGCAGGGCCTTTGGGATTGGATTTTTGAAAACCAGGATCAACAAAAGGTGAAAAGCAGGCTAGAGTGATATGTCCATTCAATGGAATATTATTCAGCCACGAAAAGGAGCAAAGTAGTGATACATGGTAGAACGTGGATGGGCCTTGAAAACATTATGCTATTATGCTCAGTGAAAGAAGCCAGACACAAAGCCCATATATTGTATGATTCCTTTATACGAAATGTCCGGAATAGGTAAGTCCATAGAGACAGTAAGATTGGTGGTTGCCAGGGGCTGGGAGAGGAGAGGATGGGGAGTGACTGCTAACAGGTACAGGGTTTCTTTTTGGGGTGATGAAAATGTTCTGAAATTAGATAGTGGTGCTGGTTTGCACAACCTTGTGAATATACTAAAAACTACTGAATTGTACGCTTTAAAATAGTGAATTTTATGGTATATGAATTATATCTCAATAAAAAATAAAGAAACAAAAGTGGGCTAGGGCTCAGGCCCCTTTGTCTGGGCTCTGGTGGTAATGGGGGGTACTGGAAAGATCCCTCACACCAGGCCTCAACCTGAACCTTCCATCTGGGGACAGAGGCTTCGGCTCACGGAGAGTGACAAGCTGCAGGTGCAGATTCAGGCCTACTTGGACAATGTTTTTGATGTGGGTGCGCTGCTGGAGGACACTGAGACTAAGAATGCTGTGCTGGAGCACGTGGAGGAGCTGCAGGAGCAGGTGGCCCTGGTGAGAGCTGCTCCTGAACTTGGCCCAGCACAGAGTAGGCCCACAGAGCCCCACACGATATCAGGCACTGGTTCTAGGTGTGAGCTGGGGACCCCTGAGTTTGACCTGAATCCTTTGGGTGCCTTTCTCAATGAATGAATGTTCATTCATTGGAAGAAAGGCAGCTCTCCTCCTCTCCAGGTGCTCGGACCCCAGGCCCTGGTTTGGGTGGAATTGGGTGCCTGGGGCCCCTGCCAGCTCAGTCTCCTCTCCAGCTCCCTCCCTCATCAGTGGTGCCTTGGTTTCCCCTCCTGAGAGCACTTCAGTGCTCTCAGTACCTCACCTACTTGGGTTCAAGTGCTAGGCTCGGCTGACCCGCGGCACCCCAGGGCTAAGCACATCCGGAAGCCTCCCCTAGCCCTCCAGGCAGGCATGCCTGGTGCCGCCCCCTCGGTGCCCATGCTAATGCCCGGCTGCGGGTGGGAGCTCACCATGTGCTGGTGCCACAGCTGACAGAGCGGCTTCGGGACGCGGAGAACGAATCCATGGCCAAGATCGCAGAACTGGAAAAGCAGCTAAGCCAGGCCCGAAAGGAGTTGGAGACCCTGCGGGTGAGGTTGGGGGGACTGGGGGTTGGGGGGTGGGTGGGCCGGGCCAGGGGGGGAACGGACTCCCAAGAACAGACCATTTGGGGCTTCTAGGCTTGACACCTCCCTCCACCCCGGCAAGAAAATGGGGGCTCTGTGCCAGGCTTGCCGGTGGTTACTAACCCCCCACCGGGGGCTCGCAGGAGCGCTTCAGCGAATCGACCCCCATGGGCACCTCCAGACGTCCCTCTGAGCCTGAGAAAGTGCCTGCCCCTGCCCCGGCGCAGCCCTCAGCGCTAGAGCTGAAAGTGGAGGAGCTGGAGGAGAAGGGGTTGATCCGTATCCTGAGGGGGCCCGGGGATGCCGTCTCCATCGAGATCCTCCCTGTCGCTGTGGCAACTCCGAGCGGCAGTGATGCCCCGACTCCGGGGGTGCCCACCGGCTCCCCCAGCCCAGGTGTGCAGGGGCTTCAAGCCGGGTGGGGTAGGAATGGCGGAACCGGGACCTGCGTGAGGGAGCCTGGGGACATCTCAGGCGGGGAGAGGTAGGTTTGGATTGTGGGCGTGGCTCAGGCAGGTGCGGGTGGGTCGAAACGAGCCCAATGCGCATGCGCAGGGCGGGGAGGCGGAGACACAACCCCTCAACCTAAGAAGTTGACACGCCCTTCTCCCCGCCCCCTCCCCGGTTCTCGCTGGGCTCAGAACTCCCACCTGCAGCAGAGCCGGTTCCCGGAGCAGCAGCCCCACCGCCGCCGCTGCCGCCCCCACTACCTGGTCTCCCCTCCCAGCAGGAAGCCACGCCCCTGGCGCCCCCACTGGCCCCGCCCCTCCCAGGCAGTCCGGTGCCCCCGCCCCCGCCGCCGCTGCCGGGAGACCAGCCGCCCCCACCCCCGCCGCCACCGCTGCCTCCCGGCGCTGACGGGCCGGTGCCTCCACCGCCCCCACCGCCTCCGGGAGGTCCCTCTGCTGCTCTTGGAGGGCCTAGCTCAGAGATGGGCCCGGGTGAGTAGACTGCCCAGGGCAGGGGGACGAGGCGGAGGTGCGGTGGGGGGGGTACTCTGGCTTCAGTATCCTCCAGGACCCTCTGTCTGTGGGCCTCCTACTGCCTCCAGTCTGCTCTGTCTGTCCTCACTGGGCCTGGGCCCAGGTTCCTTCCAGCCATGGCACCTACTACTGCCCCAGTGACCACTCTCTCTCTGTCCCAGGAATGAAGGCCAAGAAACCCATCCAGACCAAGTTCAGAATGCCGCTCTTAAACTGGGTGGCCCTGAAACCCAACCAGATCACAGGCACTGTCTTCACTGAGCTCAATGACGAGAAGGTGCTGCAGGTGAGTGGTCCTGCCTTGCTGCCAGTGTGGGCACCAGAGGAGGGGGGGGACCTGCCTGGATCATGCTGGGCACTGGGGGTGGTCACCTCCTCTACCCCATTTTATGGAGGAGGACACGGAGGCCCAAGAATGGGGGTTAAGCCAAACTGGACTAGTGCATCTCGTAGGCAGTGTGTCCTGACTCCCTTGGAGGCGTTCCCTCCATCCTTGCAGAGGGGCTCATCCCTCCCCTAAGTCTGGCCTCTCTCCTCCTTTCAGGCCCCTCTCCCACCACCTTCCCACAGACAACCAGGGCCTCAGCCCTTCTAATTACATTTTCAGTTTTTCAAAAGGGTTGTGTTCTGTTGCCTCCGGGCCATTGCTCATGCTGTTCCTCTACCTGGAATGCCCTTCCCTTTCCTCTTTTTAACTCTGGCCAATTTGGCTCTTCCTTCAGCTGAAGCGGCTTGGAGTCTGGGTCCCCTGGATGGGGTGCTGTTCCTGCTCCTCCTTAGTGCTCCATGTGCTTCCCCTGTATCCCCCATCAAGGTGCATGGTCAGGCTGGGTACTGGTTTGTTTCTCTGCTGGTGGCCTGGTCAGGGCTGGATAGGTGGCTCTGGCACCAAGCACAGTGCTCAGCCAGGAACGCACCAGACCCCGGCCCCGCCCAGCCCCGCCTCCTCTCTCTGCACCCTTAGGAGCTGGACATGAGTGACTTTGAGGAGCAGTTCAAGACTAAGTCCCAAGGTCCCAATCTAGACCTTAGTGCTCTCAAGAGTAAGGCAGCCCAGAAGGCCCCCAGCAAAGCCACGCTCATCGAGGCCAACCGGGCCAAGAACCTGGCCATCACCCTGCGCAAGGGCAACCTGGGGGCGGACCGCATCTGCCAGGCCATCGAGACGTGAGTACCTCTGCCCCAGGCTTATAGGCAGCGCAGCCCCTCTGCTAGGCCGGGGTTGTTAGACAGATAGTAAAAGAGCCCCAACTATGGAACGGAGTCCATCAAGTTTCATACCAATGCTGGTCGGAGAGTAGGGCAGGGAACTGTGTTCCCATTTTCAGGTTAAGAAAACTGAGGTCATACTGTGAGTCCATGCCCGGATGGAGATGTTCCTTTTGCCTTCTTGCTTCCTTGCACTCAGGCCCAGGCATTTACAGCTTGGACATCCGCCACTGATGTATGATTGGGACTCCGGGCTTCCTAGCTCCCAGCTTCCCTTGACTGTTATCTCTTATTCCCTGAAGCTGTTGGCAATAGCAAATAGTTAAGTTCATTTATTCAATAAAGTAATGGGGTAGGAGTGGTCCTGCTCTCAAGAACTGGTGAGTGTGGAGTGATACCGGCCCCTCCCTTCACAGGTACGACCTACAGACCCTTGGCCTGGACTTCCTGGAGTTGCTGACCCGCTTCCTGCCCACAGAGTATGAACAGAGCCTCATCGCCCGTTTCGAGCGGGAGCAGCGACCCATAGAGGAGCTGTCAGAGGAGGACCGTTTCATGCTGCGCTTCAGCCGCATCCCCCGCCTGCCCGAGCGCGTGAACACGCTCACCTTCCTGGGCAACTTCCCAGACACTGTCCAGCTGCTCATGCCGGTGTGCGCGGGCTGTCAGGGCGATGCGGCCTGGGCTGGGATTGGGGAGGAGGCAGCTTGCAGCCTGGTCTCCAAGAGGGCATCTGGGAGTACTTGAGCCTCCTATGGGCTTCCCCCAACTCCCACCCCAACTTACCATGCCTCCCCCATCCCACCCCCAGCAACTGAATGCCATCATTGCAGCCTCAATGTCCATCAAGTCCTCGGACAAACTCCGCCAGATCCTGGAGGTGAGAGCCTAGGGCAAGGGTCTAGGAGGCGGGGCCCACCCATGATGCCTTGCCTGTTCTGGGTTGTGTGAGAGGGAGACCCAGGCCCTGCCCTGAGTCCCTGGGATGCAACAACGATAAGGTTTCCACTTCTAACATCCAGGCTCAGGAGGGCAAAGCTAAGGTGGGGTTGGGGGACATGTTACAACAGCGCACCTCACACCCTGCCTGAGGGTTCATTAGCAGAGCATCGTGTTGTCGGGGAACCAATAGACATGGCTGTGAGGGAGACGGTGACCCCACAGCCTTGGAGGAGGTGTTGGCAGCACAGCTTTGGGTAAGGATAGCAGGTGACAAAATTGGGTGTGCCATGGTGTTGGCTGTGCACATGTGTCAGACACGCATGTACATGCGTCATGGACCTGAGGCATCCACGCAGGAGTTCGGTGGGCGCTTAGTGCAGGGCTTGCTCTTTACCACCTTTTCTTCTTGTGCAATTTATACTTTAGGGGGTTTCCTCAGCCCCAACACCTGGCTGAGCTCCCCCCGCCACCCCCACCCCGCCTCTTGCAGATCGTCCTGGCTTTCGGCAACTACATGAACAGCGGCAAGCGTGGAGCAGCCTATGGCTTCCGGCTCCAGAGTCTGGATGCGGTGAGGGGCGGGCAAGGAGAGGTGCCCTGGCCCGGGGGCTGGGGGATGGCTGGTGGCCTGGGGCTTACAGCAGGTCCTCATTGCAGCTGCTGGAGATGAAGTCGACTGACCGCAAGCAGACGCTGCTGCACTACCTGGTGAAGGTCATTGCTGAGAAGTACCCACAGCTCACAGGTTTCCACAGCGACCTGCACTTTCTGGACAAGGCAGGCACAGGTATGGGTGGGGGGAGGGGCTCAGCCCTGGGGACGGATACAGGTTGGGAGAAAGCAACAGGACCACAGGAGGTAACTGGACGGGAATGCTGCCTCTCTGATTCCCTGCTTCTCTACTGCCCCACCTCCCACTCAGTGTCCCTGGACAGCGTGCTGGCCGACGTACGCTCCCTGCAGCGAGGCCTGGAGTTGACCCAGCGGGAGTTTGTGCGACAGGATGACTGCGCAGTGCTCAAGGAGTTCCTGAGGGCCAACTCGCCCATCATGGATAAGCTGCTGGCAGACAGCAAGACGGCTCAGGTGGGCTGGGGCTGACCCGGCCCGGGAGGTGGGGAAGCTGGGTTGGGGGGTGAAGGACTACCTAGGTGGGGTTGTGTAGCCAAGGCCTGGAGCGCTGTGACCACAGCAGGGACGCCTTGGGGGGATGGGGCAGGAGGGAGCAGCCATCTGCCTGGAGGAGGAGAGATGAAGTGGCCAGTGTCTTAAGGGGGTACAGAACAGTGGTCAGGCTCTGAGGGGTCTGTGCTGGTGGGGCTGACAGGCTGTGCCCGCAGGAAGCCTACGAGTCTGTGGTGGAGTACTTTGGAGAGAACCCCAAGACCACGTCCCCCTCCATGTTCTTTTCCCTCTTCAGTCGCTTCATCAAAGCCTATAAGGTATGTGTGTTTGGTGGGCAGGCTGGGACCCCTGCAGGGCATTGCAGCCTCTCCACATGGGCAGTGGGAGTGGTAGGGGTTATTTCTGCTGGGGGGTGGAATAGGGAAGGGAGGACTCCCCTTACGCAGACCTGCCTTGGCCCCTCAGAAAGCCGAGCAGGAGGTGGAACAGTGGAAGAAAGCAGCAGCTGCCCAGGAGGCAGGCACCGACACCCCGGGGAAAGGGGAGCCCCCAGCACCCAAGGTAGGCAGCTGCCCCTGAACTTGGAACTAGGATCCAATGATGCTTGGTATCCTCACCCCAAAGATCTGGCCCTCCTGCACACCCTTATTTTTATGGACTGACCCTGCCCAAGGCCAGGATGCTCCAGTAGCCTGGGGTGGAAATGGGTTCCTTTTCCTCAAGCCAGCTCCTCTTACCGTGGGAGACCAGGCAGATGGTCTAGGGTTTAGTGGCACAGGGGGGAAGGGGATCCTGGAGTTGGAGCTATATACCCTCGCCCTCCCCCCCAGTCCCCACCCAAGATCCGGCGGCAACAGATGGACCTCATCTCTGAGCTGAAACGGAAGCAGCAGAAGGAGCCACTCATCTATGAGAGTGACCGTGATGGGGCCATTGAAGATATCATCACAGGTGAGGACTTGGTGGGGCCTGTCCCGTCCTTGGTCTGTCCTATGCTGTCCTCCATCCACCGCCCAACCCTGGGGGTCTGGCTGCCTCACTGCCTCTTTGCTACTTCTGTCTTTTTTTCCTTTTCCCTTTCTCTCCCCTCCTCCCTTCCAACCCTCAGTGCTCAAGACGGTGCCCTTCACTGCTCGCACCGGCAAGAGGACGTCCAGGCTCCTCTGTGAGGCCAGCCTGGGAGAGGAGATCCCCCTCTAGCCCCCAGGTACCCAGCGGCCTGGCCTCTGATCCCAGTGGCTGCCCACAGCCCTGGGGGCCCTTGGGGGGACTGAGTCATGCTGCCCTCCCCTGGACCATGCATGGCTGGGCTGTGTTGGAGGGAGGTCTGATAAACAAACAGGCTCCCACCCACGTGAACACAACCTGTGTCCCTAGAGGGGTGAGACCTGTGCCCTGGAGTGGTGTCCCAACCCTGAGCAGACTCCTGAAAAGGTAAATGTCTCTCCTCTCCGCCTCCAGATCTGCGGAACCAGCCCTACATCCGCGCAGACACAGGCCGTCGCAGCGCTCGTCGGCGCCCCCCCGGACCCCCCCTTCAGCTCACCTCCGACCTCTCGCTGTAGCCACTATTTCTGCAGATGGACTGGGAGGCTGGGAGAGGGGGCAGGGAGGGTGGCAAGCCAGGACTCAAGGAAGGTGGTCCTCAGCTCGGCTGGGCCGGGCAGTCTCCTCCGCCGAGGTCCCCGACCATGCGCCCACCTCAGATAGGTGGGTGCACCCTCATCTGGCCACTGGGGGCAGCATCTCTGGCCCCTCCCCCCAAATGCTGCTTGCAGCACCCCTCTTCCCCCAATAGCCATACTTAGCCTCAGCCGGAGCCTGGCCTGTAACTTATAAAGTGCAACCTCGCGCCCCCTCCACCCCCCACCCCGCCTCAACTCCGGGCACCCCCCGTGGACCTTATTTTTATACAAGATTAATAAAGACGTTTGCAAAAGATCCGCGTCCCGCTCCGTGCCCGCCCCCACCAAGCGCAACCTGTTTTCGCTCAGCAAACGCTTTACTTGTACAAGTTCTTCATAGCAGGTCTCTGCAAACAGGCTGGAAAGGAGAAGGGCTGCTTCTGCACTAGAGTTGGTGGGGAGGGAGCCAGCTTCGAAGGGCGCGTATACCCTAGCGTCTGGCCCACGAACCCTGCGGAAGCGCGGAGGAGGCGTGCAGACGATCAAGCCTGCTGCTCGGGTTAGAGACGCAGGGTTAGCTCCACCTCAGTCCACCTTTCTGCCGGCCCCGCCCCATTTCCGTCAGTCCCCCCTCCTACCTGGGTCCCCGGCCTCGTTTTCTTACGCCCCGCCGTATCCTTAGTCGCGCCCTTGAGTGATTTATTGCATCTCCGCCAGTCAGGTCCCAACTTCTTGGAGTTCTTCTTCCACTCTTCGCCTGCCCCTCCCCTCCCCGTCTGTCTGCCCCGCCCCCGGTCCGTCTGCCCCGCCCCTATGCTCTCGGTCCCGCCCCACCCCTCACATGGCCCGCCCCTTATCTGCATGACCCGGCCCCACCCGCTGGCCCTGCCTCTTTAGACTTTCACCTTGGCTGAGCCGCCCACGGTTGGGCCGGCGCTTGGGTTGGCTGGGCTGGTAGGACTTGGGAAGTCGGACGTCTGGGCGCGGGGTTCGGTTCCGCGTGTGGAATTCTGACTGCGTCCGCCCGTTCAGGTTAGGTATCTGGGAGTAGGCGCTGCGCGCACCTGGAGCGAGGAAGCCGGTAGGAGGAAAAGGAACGGCCAGTTCTGAGAGCGGGTCCTGAGAGAGAGTCCCCAGTCCCGCAGGTCCCCGCCCAGCCCGGGGCGCACCCGCTTTGTGCAGTCCGTGCAGCGAGCACGCCAACTCGGCACTGGAAAGGCCGCTAAGGTGCGCGGCCTGGCAGAAGATCGCGAGGCCCGCCTGAGAGCGCGAGGTGCGGCCGTGGCCGCCGGACCCGCCCTTCCAGTTCGAGTTCGGCCGCAGAGACCGCTGCTTCTTGTAGTAGTAGCTTGAAGGAGGAAAGTGGGTAGCCGCCTCAGACACCGCCTCCCCCAGTCCTCTCCATCTCACCGGTGGGGAAACCAAAGCAGGACAGAAAGCCACTTTGGTCTGGGGGGCAAGTTGGGGCCCAGGAAACTGACCCAGAATTCAGGGCTCCCGTCTCTGGGGCAGGGACATCTGGGGACTCCTGCAGGGGCAGAGTCTGCTCCCCCCATCTTGGGCCCTGAAGCTGGGTCCAGTTGTGCCCACCTCATCACCTCCTGTACCGACTTGAAGGGCACAAAGCCCAGACTCATCAACTTGAACAGCATCTCTAAGAACAGGGTTTGCAAGCCCTGGGGACCACAGACCCGGCTGTTCCTCACCTTGCCTAGGGGCAGAGAACATGGGGGCAGGTAAGGAAGAGCCTCTCCCTGGCCAGATCCACTCCTGCCCCACCAGCCTTGCCCCTCACCCAAGCACTGAGCTAGTCGGTGGCTGTCAGTGAGGACACCCAGGAAGTCTTTGAAGCTTACGGTTCCATCACCTGGGAAGAGAGAAAGGAGGGGGGCTGTAGGTGCCTACCCCCTGCCAAAGCCCTACTCTGCATATGCGTTAGGGGCTTGCCAGCAGTTCGAGGCATAGAGCATCCAGTCCTGCCTCTGGCCAAGCGTTGTCCCAGGTTGAGTGGGGGAGAAATAGCCCTTGCCCTTGGGAGCCCCAAGTCAGGATGATTATCACAGCAGGAATGTTTAGGGGCTCCGGGATAGGTGTGTTGTTCAGGGCAGGCTTCCTGGAAGAGGGGACTTTAGAATAGGACCAGGCCCAGGATTTTGTGGGCAAGGGAGGCGTTCTTCAGGGCTAGAGGTGGGAGAGGAGAGGAGGGCAGGGACAGGGTCACCCACCATCCAAGTCTGCCTGCTGCAGAACCTCACACATCTCCTGCGGGCTCAGCTGGACACCCACATGGCACTGGGCAGCTTTCTGCTGCGCATGTCCATGGTGCCTGTCGGGCTGGAGCTGAACAGTTTGAAGACATCCTGGAACGCTGAGGGTGGGGAGGGGAGCAGGTGTGCAAGGTGAACCACAGGCACAGGAACCCTGAGATTCACCCACTCTAGCTCAGATGGGACTGAGGACTTGGGTTCACCAACCCCCCGTGCATTATAACTTAATGGAGAACAGTGGCTGCTGTGTTTTGGCACTTGTTAAGTGTCCGTTCAATTCTCATGTCCAGAAACTGAACTCAGGGCCCAGGTTCAATCCCTGGTCAGGGAACTAGATCCTGCGTGCAGCAACTAAAGATCCCGCATGCTGCAGTGAAGATTCCCTCACGTGGCAACGAAGATCCCGCGTGCCGCGACTAAGACCCGGTGCAGCCAAATAAATAAATAAATATTTTAAAAACGACAACATGCTTGCTTCGACAGCACATACACTAAAATTGGAATGATACAGAGAAGATTAGCATGGCCCCTGTGCAAGGATGACACGCAAATTCACGAAGCGTTCCATATATTTTTTTTTTTAATTTTTTTTTTTTATTTATTTATGGCTGTGTTGGATCTTCGTTTCTGTGCGAGGGCTTTCTCTAGTTGCGGCAAGCGGGGGCCACTCTTCATCGCGGTGCGTGGGCCTCTCACCGTCGCGGCCTCACTTGTTGTGGAGCACAGGCTCCAGACGCGCAGGCTCAGCAACTGCGGCTCACGGGCCCAGCCGCTCCGCGGCATGTGGGATCTTCCCAGACCAGGGCACGAACCCGTGTCCCCTGCATTGGCAGGCAGATTCCCAACCACTGCGCCACCAGGGAAGCCCCGTTCCATATTTTTTATGTGTACGTATAGCTGATTAACTTTGTTGTACAGCAGAAACGAACACAACATTGTAAAGCAATTATACTCCAATAAAGATGTTAAAAAAATAGATAAAATATATGTAACATAAAAAAAATGTAATGACCATTCTCAGTTCACAGGAAGTACAAAAAGAGGCCAAATGCTGGACCTGGTCCAAGACTTGTAGCTTGCTAACCCCTATGTTACTGTATATCTGTTGCAATTCTAAGGATCTATAAATATTAAATCATTCTAGCGATCCTATGGAAAAAAACCCCAAACAACAACAACAAC
This sequence comes from Balaenoptera musculus, assembly GCF_009873245.2. Classification (NCBI taxonomy): domain Eukaryota; kingdom Metazoa; phylum Chordata; class Mammalia; order Artiodactyla; family Balaenopteridae; genus Balaenoptera; species Balaenoptera musculus. Next base: position 23,175,366 of record NC_045804.1, read on the forward strand.
AACAAAAACAAACAACAAAATAACTCATGTCCAAGGCCACACCACCAGTAGGGGCAATGCTGGGCTTTGGACTCGGGCAGTCTGGCTCTGGAGCTACGATGCCCAGAGGCTCCAGGAGCCCTGCTGGCACCTGGCTTGTAGTAGGCACTGAAAATTATTGATGATGAATAGAATGATTCTGCTTCGAGGGGCCCCTACCAGTATCAGGGCATGATCTTTGCAGGGACATTGGGGCCCCCAAATGTGGAAATGATTCCTTCCATCCCTACTCCCACAGCTCCAAACCCCAGCGGGGCAGGGACCTCAGATTCTTTTTTTCCATCCTTTCTCCCAGTTTCCCTTCTTCCTTTCATCCTGTTCATCCATCCACCATCCGTCCATCCACCATCCAAATACCTTGCTATCCACCAATCCCATCCCTCCTTCCCCTTCACTCACACACACACACACACACACACACACACACACACACACACAGAGCAACAAGCCCTGGGATTGCAGAGATGAGCAAATTAGGCTGGCATGGAGAGGTTACAACACAATCACTGGCTTCTCACTGTGTCCCCAGCCTCTGGGCAGGCAACTCCATTGTATTCTGCTCGGAGCACCCCCTAGTTTTCCTCCCTGCTCCCAGCCCTGAGGCCCTCACCTGCCAGTTGCCCGGGTGTCAGGGGTAGCAAGTTCTTGTCTGCAAAGCCGCCTCGCGGGAAGGAAGCTGGAAAGGCTTTTGTACCTGCTGCAGAGAGATGCCAGGGCCAGGCAGGCCTTTCCCCAAACCCAGCACCCCAGGCCTGGCCTCAGTCCCTGCCCTCACTTCTCAGACCCAGCGCTTGGGCCTGTCTGTACTATACGGGTGGCTGCAAGGCCCTTGAACTCCCTCGCGTCCTGGGAGGGCTGCTCAGCCCGTGGCTGTGGCCGCTGCTGCTTCTGTCTGGGTCAGCAGGGTACGCGCTGCTGCGGCCTCCTCCCCTGCGTCCTCCCGGCCTGCTCCTCTCCTGGGTCTCGTGCGAGCAGTCTTTGAGGCTTCTGTGGAGACCTTGGAGGCGGGAAGAAGACAGGACCGAGGGGCCCAGCCCACTTGAGTGCTCAGACTCCAGGGGACCTGAGACCAGACCTGTGGGTGCACAGCTTCCCCTCCCAGGACCTGCCCCGCCCCCGCCAGCCTGCACCCAAAGTCCTCTCCCTGGGGGATTCCTGGGGCAGTAGTTTGGAGGAGTGGCGGACCTTCCCCCTGCCCTCGTCACCTGGACGTTCTCTTTGCCGATGGTGATATCTTGGTCTTCCATCCTCTGCTGCCTGAAAGGCAGTCACAGGCTCGGAGGCTGGTCCAATGTCCCAGGTCCGCAGTCCCCAGGCTGGCTTTGGGGTGGATCTTAACAACTTTTGGCAGGGGTGCCCTTCTCCCTCACCACTGGCCTGCTCCTCTCTGCTGGGGTACCTGCAGTTTTCGTCTTTTGCATTTCTGCCTCCCTTAAGGCATGTACATTTGTGACTCCACTTGGAAGCTAACAGGATGGCTGAGACCCAGGGGAGAAGCAGGCCCCAGAGGCCCCAAGTCAAGGCGTGGGAGGGTGGGATCTAGCCAAGTTGGGGCTGTGGCCCACCTTACCCCAGGACCCCCGGGAGGGAAGAAGCCCTTCCTCCAGATGATGCAAACCCACAAACCACATTAACAAAATACTCTGGGAAGAGGCATCCCAACAGCCAGATGACCGTTCTGGCCCAGCTCCTCCCCAGACACTCACCTCTGGATCTCTTCTTCATCCTTCTTTCCAGCCTCCTGCCCCCTTCTCTGGCCCTGGCCCATTCTTAACTGCTCACCCCTTCCTAATCCCATTCTCCCAGGCCCTGGGCACCTGCCTCCTCAGCCCCGTCTCAAGGCAGGGCAGGATTCTGAGGATCTGCAAGGTGGAGCTTTCACTGCACGGGGAGCCTTGGCCCAGAGTAGGTCTCAAGGCTCACCAGGTCCCAAGCCTCGGTGCTGCCTCCCCTTCTCTTCCTCCCCAACTTCCCTCTTCCTGCCCATGTGCATCCCCGCACTCCAAGTTCTCTTCCCTCCTTTGCTGCCATCTCCTCTTCCAGAAGCTTCGCCACATTGCCTGTCCTCCCCCACCGTGGGGAGGCTTGTGCGTTTGTGTGCATGTGTTTGGGTCACAGGTACTGTGTTTGTGTGTGCCTGTGTGCATGGCATGTGTGGAACATACTTCCTCGGTCTGCATGTGGTTATGTCATGTGACTATCTGTATGTGTAACATGCTGGTCAGCTGCTGGTGTGTGTGTGTGTGTGTGTGTGTGTGTGTGTGTGTGTGTGTGTGTGTCTGGGTTGCATGCAGAAGTGCATCATTACACATGGGCTCTCCCCTACACTAGAGGTACCTCGGACTCAAGGCGGTGGCCCCTGGAGGACCAATCCTTTAGCTTCATTCTTGCCCTCCTTCAAGCCCTGGACACCACCCCTTTCCCATGCCAGGCCTTCCCCATGGAGAGAAGCAGGAAGAACTCCTTCCAGAAGACTTCTCACCTGCCCAGCCCCACCCCCAGCAGGCTCTCGCCTCAGGCGATCCCAACATGCCCCCTTTTACATCTAAGAAACAGAAGCCCCAGAAAGGGCACCACTGAGGCCTGCCCTAGTCATGAGTCTGCTGCTGGCTGGGAGGTCCGGCTAGGTGCAGGGGAAGTGGGACCAGCCATGGGGAGTGAGCAGGCACAAAACAGGGCTGGCAGAGCCCTCAGAGGGCAGGGGCTGCTGGGGTAGCTACAGTGGGGGTGGCATCCCTAAAAAAATCGAGACCAGGATGCCGCAGCCAGAGGAGTTCACTGGTCCAGGAGCATTTGCGGAAAAAGTCTGAGCCGGGGGCCAGCAATGGAGGCTTTACTGGTGTTGTCTAGTCTTCTCTGGGGAAGTGGGGGACGACAGCTTAAAATGGATTTTCAGCAATAATGGACTCCCTCCCGAACTGCAATGCAAAAGAGAGAGTGTCACTTGGGCTTTGGTGGGAAGGTCAAAAGAGAGGGGTGAGCCCAGAGGCCTCTCCGAGGAAGGCCCTGGGGCTAAGAGGGCCTCTTCCTGCCAAGCTGATGGGCGGCTGGTGTTCTGTTGTGTTCATTCAACACCAGGAAGCACGGGGTGCTGGGGAGCCCTGTTTCCTCATTCCTGGCTTGATGGAGGTGTCCTGGGCCCAGGGCTGGGGCCATCGGGTTCTCAGTAGGGAAGACACTAGCCTGAGCATTTCCAGTGAGGGTGAGGCTGTCTATACTCTGGGTGAGAAGCCTCCTGACGCTAGGACGACATTCTAGTTCCCTCTTTGAACCCAGGTCCTTGCCCCTGCCCTGGAGCGCTTACCCTCCATGGTTCCCAGGCCTCCAGCCCTGGCCTTGGCACTGCGCCTCAGCCCACCGTAACCTTGTTTCCAGCAGCCTTTATGAGGTCACTGAGGTTGAGACATCACAGCCCACCCATCCCCCAGCCAGTCCCTCATTCCACTGTCCCCACCCCCACCTGGCTGTGTGAGGAATGGGGCCACCTGCACATCATAACACAGCCCCCTCCTGGGGGAGCTTTGGGCCAGCCTCACTTACTCTTTCCCAGCTCCTTGCGGCTGAGGGGACATGTTTGGGGGCTGGAGAAACTTCACTTCCCCTTCAATGGTGGCCCTCTTGAACCCTGGCTTGCTGAAGTCAAGGTAAGGGTGAGGGAAGTGCTTGTCTTCCTGCTTTGAAGCATCCTGCAGCTCCCTGGCTTTTAGTGGTTCCTCTGGTGGCTTCTCTAGCACATCCTTAGTGAGGTTTTCCTGCTCTGGCTCTTCCACGGTGGGCTGGGCAGTGTGATCCACAGTGGGCTCTGTGGAAGGCGTCATGGCCATCTGGAGTGGGGCTTTGATCACATGCCCCAAATTGGGCAAGTCCATCCTGCTGGAGGAGGCCATGGCCAGGGAAGATGTGACGTTGATCAGCTCTGCCAGGCTGATGGTTTGTGGGGAGGGGGACGGCTGGGGGCTTGGAGGCTGCTGGGAGACTTTGTCTGAAAGAGCTGGCTGGGCACTGGGGGCCTGGCTCTGCTTCTTGGAGCACACAGTGTCCTTGGGGGCCGACGGCTGGTCTGGGTGGCAGGCGGTCTCTTTTGTGCTCTCCTTGATGGGCTGCATGCTGTTAGCCTGTTGCAGGCTGTGTTCTGAGGCCTGGACGAACTTGTCTGCCCAGAAGAGGTGTTTGGAGGTCTGCACACAGAGGGAGCGGTGGTCGGTGGACACCGGGTCCTCCTCTGTGGTACTCAGGTAGCTGGAGTTTGACCTCATACTCCATCGGCTGATGTCCTGCTGCGTTAGCCCTTCCATGTAGGGGTGGAGTGACTCTGTCTTATGCCCCTGTGGCTCAGGGTCTTCACTGAAGGGTTCCAAGTTAACCACCTTCAGCTTGGGCTCTGTGTCCAGCTTGGCCTCGGGCTTGAGCATGAGAAGCGGGCGCATCTCTGGCTGCGGGAAAGGCTTGGGCTTCCGTTCCGGCTCCAGTTCTGGGTCTAGGCACAGGACTTCTTTGTCTGGGGGCTCCAGCTCTAGCAATTCTTTCTCCAGCTGAAAGGTTTCAACAGAAAGCTGAGGAGGCGCCTGCCCCCCAAAGTCCTCCCCGTCACCCATTCCCTGCCCTGCCCCCCTCGTGCTTCTTCTCACTTCCTTTCCCACACTTGCCTCTTCCAAGTGACCTGCCTAGGGCAGGGAGGCGGTGTGGGCAGCTGGTGAGGGCGGGTGTGCGCGCTCGTGCCGACACTGGCCTGGTGCTAGGGTCCCAGAATTGTCCAGGGTAGGGGCTGGTCGGGCTTTAGAGAAGACGGGCCCCAAAGAGCCCTGCCCCTGGACTCCCACCTCCCCATAAGATGTGATGCTGCCCATTATTACCTCCATGTCATCTTCCTCTTGTATTGGTTGGAACTGGTTTTGGTTTATGCCACCCCTAAGACAGAAGGAGACAGAGTGGGTGACAGGGCTCCATGGGGTGGCTTCAGGGGACGGTGTCTGGAGCCCTTAAGGCCCCCTGCCTTGTACACGAGCTGGCAAGATGCCCTCAGCTCACTCCCCTGTCTGTGCCCACTCCCACCAAGAATTCCAGACTCATTCTCAAACTTCAGTGAGTTCAGGAAGCGCCTAGAGAGCTGGCCAAGTTGCCCCCCACCACCCGCAAAGAGGGATACAGTTGGTTGGAGGTGAGGCCCAGGAATCTTCATTTTAATCCAGAATTCCAGTGAGCCAGCGCCCTTGAAAGCGGCTCCCCACAGAGGGAAAAGCCCAGAGCAACGCCCTCTCCGGGACCTGCCCCCTCTCAGCTTGGCAGATCTGAAATGCAGGGGTGTATATGGAGGGTGGCCTTGGTTCTTGTTGGTATTTTGCTGTCATCTTGGCCGTTGCCCTCAGCGCTCAGCCACTGTGACCCCTCTCTGTCTTTAGGCAACTGCCCACCCTTCCCTTGGACAGCTCTGTCCTCAGAGAAATGCAGCTCTAAGGGGTCAGGTCCCATCCATGTCTTGGGTGTGCCCCACCACCCCTCAGTCCTCCTCCAACGTCAGGGGCTGGGGGCAGAAGCAGAGGAGAATAGTACGCCCAGCCCCTGCTGCCTTTTGGCCTGGATACTGCCCTTGGGGAGATTTTGGAAACGGGCAAGATAGAGGGAGATCCTGGGTGGGTACACATGAAAACTTCACAGCCATGGCAGCCAGTGAGGGTTGGTGATCTTGGAGGGTTGGGGAGAGGTCCTACGATGATGGGGGGACTAGTTCTCACTGTGTATCGACAACGTCCACCGACTCCTTGTCACAGCAGGGAAATCCATTGGCACCTGGCAGGGAGAAGGAGGTGAGGGCGGGGACAGTCCCTGAGGGGTTCTGGAGCCCGGGCTGGTGGCTCTGCTCCAGCTACCCCCTCCCTCCCTGTCCCTCACCTAAGCCCATGTGCCATCCCCTCGCCCATCCTGCCCCTCGTCTCCTCCCCCTCCCTTGCCAGGGTCACCAGCCCTATCCTCCACGTCTGCTCCCTCCACCTTCCGTGATCCATCACTGTCCTCCATTAGGGCGAATACTAACAGTGGTCACTTCCGTTCATTGAGGGCTTCTAGCCCAGGTATTGTGTGGCGCACTTTATATGCTTTAGCTCATTGATTCAACACAAAAAATGAGAAGACGTTCATTTGCCCAAAGTCCCTCAGCTGATCATTCAGGAAGTCAGGACCTGAATGCAGATTTCACTCAAGAAACTCTTTACTCCCCTGTCCCACATGCCGTCCTACCCTGGAGCCTAACTCTGTGTGGGGTTCCCCATCACACCCCAGATGAACTTCACCTTTCTCCATTCCTGCCCCCTCTGCCCCCTTTCTCCACTCTCTCTGGCCAGGCTTCAGATTTGCCACTCACTCTAACCCTGGCCTCTCCTGCCCTGAAATCTGTCCTCTCTTCCCCTGGCTTCTCACACCATCACACCCTTGGGTCATCTATCTCCAACTCTGGGCCAGAGTTCTCACCCCAGGTGCTTGGTTTGAGGTGATGCTGACACCCATCTGGTTATTTATGAGCTCCAATCATCCTCTGCAGGAGAGACTGACTCCCTTGGGGAGGGAGCCCCAGTCCCCTTCCTGTAAGCTTGTATCTTTTATTGCAGAAGCTTCTTTTTCATCTTTTGGGGATAGGGGCCACCAGGCTGTCCCGTTCTCTGCTCCCCAGCGTACTGGATAGAAGTTGATGGTGGGGCCATCATGGCAATGGGCAAGCTGGGTCCCTACGAGCCTGGAGTGTGGCAGGAAGTGACAGCCTTGGCTCTGGCTGAGAAGAATTGCTCCCAGGATTAGACCAGAAGGATTAGAGTGTGCTGGAGAGTGTCCTTGCATGGCTGGTGCTGTTCCTGGGATTTGGCTTCCTCCATGTTCAGCCTGGGCCTGGGATCCAGAGTGCTGGGCTAAGAGTACACCAGGGACAGGCTCACAGTGGTGGGCTCAGTGGTCTCTTCAGAACCCATCACCTCCTTGGCCACCATGCTTCCTTCGACCATCCCTTGGCTTTCTCCCCACGTCTCTTTTCCTCTGCAATTCTACCTGCCCCAAGTGCTGCTATTCCTCAGGCTTCTGACCTCAGAGCCTTCTTTTGCTTGCTTTACAAAGTTTCCCTGGGAAATTTAATCAACACCTGCAGCCTTAACCCTTCCATAAACAGCAACTGAATATGGATAGAAGGGGAGAAATTATTATGGTGTAAACCTCATTGCAGCACTGGGGGATGGAAGCAAAAGTCTGAGGTTGATTCAACTTGGGGCCTCTGTACCCAACTTGGGGATGTTCTATTAGGGATTCAAGTGACATTCTGTAGTGCATGAAATCATTTCAATTTCCAATTGTGGGTTGCTATTATATAGAAATGTATTGATCTTGTATCCTGTAACCATCGTACCATCGTAAAATCTTATTAGTTCTAGTAACTTTTTTTAGATTCCATAGGGTTTTCTTTTTTTTTTTTTTAATTTTTATTTATTTTATTTATTTATTTTTGGCTGTGTTGTGTCCTCGTTGCTGCGCCTGGCATTTCTCTGGTTGTGGTGAGCGGGGGCTACTCTTCATTGCGGTGTGCGGGCTTCTCTTGTTGCTGAGCACGGGCTCTAGGCGTGGGGCTTCAGTAGTTGTGACATGAGGGCTTAGTAGCTGTGGTTCGCGGGCTCTAGAGCACAGGCTCAGTAGTTGTGGCGCACGGGCTTAGTTGCTCCGTGGCATGTGGGATCTTTCTGGACCAGGGCTCAAACCCGTGTCTCCTGAATTGGCGGGTGGATTCTTAACCACTGTACCACCAGGGAAGCCCTCCATAGGGTTTTCTATGTAAACAATAATGTTCGTGACTCAACACAGTCTTACTTCTTCGTTCCCAACTTGGATGTCTCTAATTTTCTTTTCTTGCCTTATTGCACTGAGAATAATCTCCAGTAAAATGTTGAAGAGAATTGAGAGTGGACATCCTTGCTTTGCTCCTGAGCTTAGGGGGAAAGCATTCAGTATTTCACCACGAGGTATAATGTTATAATTTTTCTCATAGATGCCCTTTGTCAGGTTGAGGAAGTTCCCTTCTATTCCTAGTTTACTTAATTTTTAAATAGGAAGGGATGTTGGATTTTATCTGATGCTTTTTCTGAATTTATTGAGATTATCATATGGTTTTTCTTTTATATTCTGTTAATATATTATGTAAGTTATATATAGCATATATTATGTTAACATATGTTACATATTATTCTGTTAATAATTCTTTTATAATTTTTTTATGGTGAAATAAATTGATTTTTTAAAAAAATTTATTTTTTTATTTATTTATGGCTGCGTTGGGTCTTCATTGCCGCACGCGGGCTTTCTCTAGTTGTGGTGAGTGGGGGCTAATCTTTGTTGTGGTGCGTGGGCTTCTCATTGCGGTGGCTTCTCTTGTTGCGGAGCACAGGCTCTAGGCTTGTGGGCTTCAGTAGTTGTGGCACGTGGGCTCAGTAGTTGTGGCGCATGGGCTTAGTTGTTCCGTGGCATGTGGGGTCTTCCCAGACCAGGGCTTGAACCCATGTCCCCTGCATTGGCAGGTGGATTCCTAACCACTGTGCCACCAGGGAAGCCCTAAATTGATTTTTTTAGATGTTAACTCAATCTTGCATTCCTGGGATAAATCTCATTTGATCATGATGTACTATCTTTTTATACATCGTTGAATTTGATTTGCTAACTTTCAAAAAGGATTTTCACATACACGTTCACGAGGTATATTGGTGTGTAATTTTCTTTTCTTATTATGTCTTTGTTAGGTTTTTTTTTTTTTTTAGATTTATTTTATTGATTAATTGATTGATTGATTGATTGATTGCTATGTTGGGTCTTCGTTTCTGTGCTAGGGCTTTCTCTAGTTGTGGCAAGTGGGGGCCACTCTTCATCGCGGTGCGCGGGCCTCTCACCATCGCGGCCTCTCTTGTTGCGGAGCACAGGCTCCAGACGTGCAGGCTCAGTAGTTGTGGCTCACGGGCCCAGTCGCTCCGCGGCATGTGGGATCTTCCCAGACCAGGGCTCGAACCTGTGTCCCCTGCATTGGCAGGCGGATTCTCAACCGCTGCGCCACCAGGGAAGCCCCTTTGTTAGGTTTTGATATGCTGGCCTCATAGAATGAGTTGAGAAGTAACCCCTCTTCAATTTTCTGAAACAGTTTGTGTAAAATTGATATTATTTCTTCTTATGTTTGGTAGAAATCACAAATGAAGCTTGTGGACCTGGGCCTGGACTTTCCTTGTGTGAAGATTTTTAATTACAAATTCAACTTTCAAAAATAGATACAGGGCTATTTAGCATATCTATTTCTTCTTTTTTATTGTGGTAAAATATATATAACATAAATTGCCCTTTTAAAACTATTTTTAAGTATACAGTTCAGTGGCATTAAGTACATTCACACTGTTGTGCAACCAACACTATCCATCCCCAGAATATCTATTTTTCTTGAGTCAGCTTTTGGAGTGTATAATTTTTTTTAAAGGAATTTATCCATTTCACCTAAGTTGTCAAATTTATTGGCACAATTTGTTCCTAATATTCCCTTGTTATCTTTTTCATATCTACAGAATCTGTAGTGATGTCACCTCTTTCATTCCTCATGCTAGTAATTTTTGTCTTTCTTTTTTTCTTGTTCATTTTGGCTGGAGATTTATCAATTTTGTTGGTCTTCTTGAACCAGCCAGAGATATGTCTGATTCCTGTCTGGTCACCCTAAAGTGACATCTGCCAGGCAATACGCTCCTGAAGTCATAGGTTCCCAAACAGTTTTTTATGATTTCACTATTACACATGAACAACCAAGCATTACCAGGCATTTGAGAAAACTGCTAACATAGGAGTGACAGACCAAGAGAAAAAAGCACTCCAGAGTACCAGAGGTAATTTGAGAAACTTGAGGAAACTTAAAAACTCTAATCATCTTCAGAGATTCAGAAATGAAGATATTCAACAATATATTGCATCCAGAAAACAAGAACAGGATACTATTTTAAAAGAATTAAGAAAAGAAAGAGCTTTTTGGCAAATAGAATTGGAAAATAAAATACAGAGAATATTTCTAGAAAGTAGAACCAAAATATCAAGACAATGTGAGAGAAAAGGATCAAAAGGAAATCTAGGGCTTCCCTGGTGGCACAGTGGTTAGGAATCTGCCTGCCAATGCAGGGGACATGGGCTTGAGCCCTGGTCCGGGAAGATCCCACATGCCGCAGAGCAACTAAGCCTGTGTGCCACAACTACTGAGCCTGCGCTCTAGAGCCCGCGAGCCACAACTACTGAAGCCCACGTGCCTAGAGCCTGTTCTCCGCAACAAGAGAAGCCACTGCAATGAGAAGCCCACACACCGCAACGAAGAGCAGCCCCCCACTCATCGCACCTAGAGAAAGCCCACGCGCAGCAATGAAGACCCAATGCAGCCAAAAATAAATAAATAAAATAAAGTTAAAAGGAAATCTAATTCTGGGTTATAGAAAGGGGATTCAGAAAGAATGGAGAACATGGAGAAGAAAAGAGAAATCAATATTTCCCTGAGCTGAAGGATGTCATTGGCTTAAAAGGGTTCACTGAATGCCCAGCACTACAGATGTCAAAAGATCTTTGCTGTAAAAGTTCATTGCACCAAGAACAAAGGATTCCTCATTGTTTCTAAGTGGAAAAACAAGTCACCTACAAGGGGAGGAGAATCATATTGGCAGCAGAGTTAGCAACAAAGGTTGTCTTTAAAATTTCTGAGGAAAATGGTTTTTAACCTAGAATTTTATATCCAGCCCAACTATCATTTCAGTCATGGAAAACTCAGAAAATTTACCTCCTCTTTTTTTTTTTTTTTTTTTTTTTTTGGGAAGTTATTTGAGGCTGTGCTAAAGCAAAATAAAGGTGTAAAACAAGAGAGTCAGAAATGAAATAGTGTGTCCATCCCCGGAAAGAAGCTAAGTCCCAGATGTTAACTGTATAGAGGCCTACAACCAGTACACATTGGTGCAGGAGAATAGAGGATCCTGGGCAGTAGGTCTCTGAAATAAAGAAGACCTGACAAGGTAGTTGGCTAGATGTAGAGGTTGAAGAAAACAAAGACTATAATAAAAGCAAAGAGTACAAGGAAAAGGCCACTAAAAACTCCAGGAAAAACAAAAAGCTGCATGAGAAAGAAAAGGTAGTTGTGTTACCTTTTCTGGTCCTGCAGTGAACAGTTGTTATGTAGTCACAATAAGGTAAATCCTGTTTATTAACTTTCAACTTTTAGAATCAATATATAAACAAAATCTGGAAAACATAATTATGGTTATGGGACAATATGAATGTTACCAACCTTGATATTAAAAAAAAAATACAGGTTAGAGGCTTTGGGAGGTGTAAGGCAGGGAGGAAAGCTGAAGGGAAAGGTAGGGTCACTAAAAACTTCATCTTACTATGTGTGGTGTCAAAAGATATTCTCTAAAGTTGATAAAAAAAATAAAGATATAAGTATATTAAATTTACAAAGGTTATCAGCATATCTAAAAACAATTGAAGTTGGGAGGATAGGGGAGGGTGGTGCCATTAGAGCAAGAAAGTGGTGATGTCTAGAGCTGATAAACCAAGAAAAAGCCTGTGAGCTTGTAGAGAGATAAGAAGGGAACTAGGCAGAAAAACTGTTCACATGAAACAAGAGTAGTTGCTCTGAGGAGTGAGGCTGGGGGTGTGTGGTATAGGGGATTCTTGTTTCTCATCACTGAATAAGCTCTTCAGTGCTATTTAACCACATGCATATATTTCTCTGATAAAGTTAAAAGAAAATGTTGAGCCCCAGCTACTGGCCAGGCACTGTGCTAGGGGAGGAGGAGATAGTGATGAACATACACAGTCTCTGCCCCCTTGGAGCTTTCAAGCCTGTGGCTGTGACCGCAGGAGACCCTCCAATCTCTATTTCTTACTCTCACTTCTCCTGAGTTCTAGACTCAAACTGCAATCACTGATTACACATTTCTCCCTCAGGGGGGCCTCAACTTCACCTTGTCCAAAACACTACGGATTCCTTGTCAAAGCCTGGAATTCCCCTGTTTCCTATTGTGAGGTTGCTCAGGATTCACCTCTTCCTGAAGACCTTCCAGACTCTACCTCGAGGTGCTGAGCTAGGGACTCCTCGTCCAATTGCCCCCACCCCACCCCTGTGGACTTCTATCTAAGCACACAGCTTCTTGCTGACCCTCAATTAGAGGTGGGTCGGGTGCGTGGGTTGCTCACTTTGAATCTCTGATCCTCCACACAGAGAGTCAGACATAACGTGGATGCTCAACAAAAGTCTGTGCAAAAAAATGGTTTCCTTATCCCTCTCACCCTGCCAAACCCTGTGGTTTATCCCCCATTTCTGACCTCAACCTCACACCCTGGTGTCCAGACTCTAGCCTGGCCAACACGGTTCTGCATGTCTGACCTGTCTTCCTTTCCAATCTCTCATCTCTCGATAACCTTCTCTGCCTGATTCATCCTTCATCCTATCACCCCAATTAGAGACCTGGGTCATTTGTGACCTTCTCACTTCCCCAGCTTCTGACCTTCCCACCACCGCTGTTGCTGACCTTCTCTTCCGACACCAAAGTCAACACAAACCCAGGACTCACTACCCCTCAAAACTCAGTTCTGAGTGCTTTGCACACATTCAATCCTCAGAGCCACTCTATGCACAGGTGGCCACGACTCTCCTCTTACAGATGAGGAAGCTTGCACAAGTCACACAGCTCTTAAGAGCAGTACCATGACCTGAACACAAATCGAACTGGCTCCAAACCCTGTGGTGCTAACCATTGTGCTGTCTGAAATTTCTTTAGGCCTCTAGATGGACCACTGAACCATGTCACCCCACCCCCATCCCCACTCCAACCTGGGCATCTCAATGACTGCAGAGTGAGCCTGCTGCATCACCCCTGCCTCTGCTCACGTCCAGACTCTAGGGTGGCCTCAAAGATCCTGCATGGTCTGACCTCTGCCTTCTTTTTTCATCTCCTGGTATCCAGTTCCTTGCCTTGCCCCAAGCCCAAGACACCCTGGAGCATGGCAGGGTCTTTTGTGCCCCAGTGCCTTTGCACATGCTATTTCTGATATGCAGAAAGTCTCTCTCCTGACAAAATCCTACTCATGCCTGACAGCTCAAATCTCCATTGTCGTCATCTCAGTGATAAACCTAGCTGTCCAACCTACATTTTAATTTTTAGTTAACTCATCAGACTCGGCCTAGCACAAGACTAAGCCCTTACAAATAATAAATGCTAGCGAGGGTGTGTAGAAAAAGAAACCCTCCTATACTGTTGGTGGGAATGTAAATTGGTACAACCACTATGGAGAACAGTATGGAGGTTCCTTAAAAAACTAAAAATAGAGTTACCATATGATCCTGCAATCCCACTCCTGGGCATATACCTGGAGAAAACTCTAATTCAAAAAGATACATGCACCCCAATGTTCATTGCAGCACTATTTACAATAGCCAAGGCATTGAAGCAACCTAAATATCCATGGACAGATGAATGGATAAAGAAGATGTGGTATATATATACATAATGGAATATTACTCAGCCATTAAAAAGGCTGAAATAATGCCATTTGCAGCAACATGGATGGACCTAGAGATTATCATACTAAGTGAAGTGAGAGAGACAAAGAAAGACAAATATCATATGATATCACTTATATGTAGAATCTAAAAAAAATAAAAGATACAAACGAACTTATTTACAAAATAGAAAGAGACTCACAGGCACGGAAAACAAACTTATGGTTACCAAAGGGAAAGCGGGGGCAGGGGGGTAGGGATAACATATACACACTACTATATATTAAAATAGATAACCAACAAGGACTCACTGTATAGCACAGGGAAGTATACTCAACATTTTGTAATAGCCTATAAGGGAAAAGGATCTGAAAAATATATATATATAACAACTACTGTGCTGTACACCTGAAACTAATACGACATTGTAAATCAACTATACAATTAAAAAATAAAATAGGACTTCCCTGGTGGTGCAGTGGTTGAGAATCTGCCTGCCAGTGCAGGGGACACGGGTTTGAGCCCTGGTCTGGGAAGATACCACATGCCGTGGAGCAACTGAGCCCGGGAGCCACAACTACTGAGCATGCGTGTCACAACTACTGAAGCCCATGCATCTAGAGCCCACGCTCCAGAACAAAGAGAAGCCACTGCAATGAGAAGCCCGCGCGCCCCAAAGAAGAGTAGCTCCTGCTCACTGAAAGCCCACGCACAGCAATGAAGATCCAACGTAGCCATAAATAAATAAATAAATAAATGTATAAGTAAATTTATAAAATAAAATACTGTTCTCTGCTGAGAAAAAAAAAAAAGAAAAAAGAAAAAGAAAAAAAAGAGTAAGTCCTGAAGGGGGTGCAATAAATGTTGCAGGAGTGATTTAAGTTGTCTGCATCAATTTGTTTGCCTTAGGCATTTGGGACGGGGTGGGGGCGGGTGGGGGGGGAAGCTGCTCTCTGGTAGTTGGTTCTTGGCACGTTTTGAAGGCTGGCCCATGTCCTCCTGGGAGACAAGGTCCTGAGAAGAAAGCCTCCATTTCGGGGGTGGGGGGGATCTGAGCCCCCATTATTAGAAACCTGGGAGATCCAGGGCCCTGAGGGGCAAACATCTTTGCTCGTTGGTACACAGAAGAGTGCAAAGCACAACGGATGCGCTCAGTAAACATCTGTTGAAGCAGATTGCTTTTCCCTGCAAAAGCTCCAAGCATCAACCAGGAACAACTTGATTTGATTTGGGGGTGGTTCTCGGCAGTTTGGGATAATTCATGTGTCGTTTCTGGGCACAGGGCCACTGCTCTTTCTGGGTACCCTGAAGCCCTCCAAGAACCCGCCGGGTCTGCGGCCTCCACCCCTCGGTGTGCACGTGTGTACACACACGCTTGTGCACCGCGCAGGGCCAACGCTGGGTGGGTGTGGTGGTCAGGGTAGCACCGCCCCTCATCCTCGCGGGGATCGCGAGGGTTTTGGCTGGGGTCGACCTTCCTTTCAGGCGCCTGGCAGGGGCCCTGGCCGATCCCCGCCCCCGGCGCCCCGCCCCTCACTTTCACTTTTCCCGCCCCGGCCCTCCCTCCGCGCCCGGCCCCGCCTCGCCGCGCGCCCGCCCGCTCCCACCTGTCACCCCCATGCTGACCGAGGCTCCGTCGGGAAGGCGGGGAGCGGGCTGGTGGCTGCTGCCCCTCCGCCTCCAGTGCGCTCTTTGGTGGCGGGCTGTGGAGGGCGGTGGAGATGCCGGGGGCGCCGGCGTCTGTGATGTCGCCGCCTCTGTGACATCCCTGCCACGAACCCCGCGGGCAGGGAACAGCGCTCACGATCCCGGCGCGTGGGTGGGCTTGGCGGTTGGGGGGCATCTTCTGGATTGGGCTGCCCCACCTCGCCCCGCAGCCGGAGCCCCTCTCCCGGAGACACGGGGCGGCTCTGCTCTCTGCAGCAGGCCCAGAGCAGTGGAGGGCGGCGACCTGTAAGCCTGGGGTCTGCTAGGCTGAACTTCGCACCTGCCCTGGGCACACTGGCACAAGGCCGCTGCCCCTTCCGTGCGCCCAGGACCCTCCAAGAACCTGCTGAACCTGCCACCTTTACCCCAAGCTGTGCACATGTGTCCAGTGCACACACACTGGGGCACAGCTTTGGGGTGTAGAGCCAGATTAGATAAGGCACCCTGTGTGCTGGTGGCACCCATCCTCAGACAGGTCCTCTCCCACCACCAGGGAACCGACTTTGGGAAAGTCATCTCTGATCACCTGCAGACACTTGGGTGGCTGGAAGGGCCGGGAGCGCAGGCTCACTCCCAGTTCAGTTCCTGGGAAGCCAGACCTCAGGGACAGAAGAGTGGGGGGGAGGGGGGGCATGTCTTTGTTCTGGGCATGTGGTCTGCCCCCACCTATCCCTGCTGGGTCAGTGCCGAGGCCTCAACATCCTCCTCCTCCCCTCAGCCTGGCAGCGTCCTGCCAGGGACTTCCCTGCTGTCACCGGGTGGGGGATCTTGCCTGACTTCCCTGCTGTCACCGGGTGGGGGATCTTGCCTAACTGGTCTGAATGGATAGCTCAGAGGCGGAACTGGAAGCACCAACTGGGAGGAGTGGTGGGAAAAGCAGCCCCATTCAAGGGCTGAAAACAGTCCTTGCCTACGGGGCAAGACTTGACAAGATCCCACCAAGAAGGCACAAGGAGGCTGCTGTTAGGATGCGAGGTTCAGCACACAGGCAGGCCTGAGTGGAGACAACTGTGGCCTAAACACACTTATCATTACTGCAAACTTTATTGCTCAGGAGGAGTTCTCTAACGTCTCAACTCTGCAGGACCAAGGCTGCAGTTCTTCACGTACGGGGGGCCGGGGGTCTCTCCCTGGGGAGCAGCATGGCTCAATGTGGAGAGCTGGGCAGAGGCCACCATGGCAAAATGTGGGGATGAGCTTCTCCCCAGATGGAATCTCAGGGGACATCCCCTCACCCCGCAACAATTCACAGTTGATTAATGCTACATGAGTGCTGATCAGCTCCCCCGGAAAGAAGAGGCTGGGCTGGGGTGATGGTAGGGGGTGCTCACCTTAAAGAAACCCGAAGGAGGTTTGAGGGGTCACATGCATGGAGAAGGGTCAAGAGCTGAGTCCCTTCACCCCATCTCCTGGCCTGCTTGTGCTCATGCAGGACCGCTGGCCTGCCCTCCTGGAGGGCAGCCATGAAAGTGCTTGAGGTCATCAGAGTGCAAAGTGCAGCTGGCAGTGCCCCCGAGACCAGGGGCAGCAGGATCAGTGAGTGTCTCGGGAAGCTCATGTGAGGATGCTGAGAGCCGTGGCCTGGGTAACAGTAGC
This sequence comes from Balaenoptera musculus, assembly GCF_009873245.2. Classification (NCBI taxonomy): domain Eukaryota; kingdom Metazoa; phylum Chordata; class Mammalia; order Artiodactyla; family Balaenopteridae; genus Balaenoptera; species Balaenoptera musculus. The sequence continues at coordinate 23,192,236 of NC_045804.1, forward strand.
GCCTGCGTCTGCTGCCTTCTCTCGAGTCTATCGTGCTCTGTCCTCAGACCGTTCCCGTCAGGTAGGTCTCATGTCACCCTTCACTACTACAGATGAGGGAGCCGAGTGCCAGCTGGGCAGGGGCGGTGCTGGGCCTGTGGTTGGGGCTCAGGGCCTGCTGCTCTGGGGAAGACTGGTGGCCAGCAGCAAAGGGGCATGTGCTTAGGGACTGAGAACCATGTCACTTGAACGCCTTCTCTGGTCCTTGGCTGAAGCTGAGCTCAGCTCAGGGCCTGGGTTGCGGCTCCCTGAGAAGTGTGGTGTTTTCTCCCAGGGAGACCCCCAGTGTCAGGCATTCCTCCCTCCCTGACCTGGTCTGAAAAGCACCTAGAGATAGAAGGGGGGCTGATGGCCAGGCAAGGCCGGCCAAGGGGGCCAGAGGGCCCCCTCCATTAACCCAAGGGTAGGCACACCTGCTGCCCCCGTCCTGTACTGGGCCTGGGGGTAGGTCATTAGATGCTCATACCCTCCTGGAAGCCGAGGGAGGGGCTCGCCCACCTCTCTGGGACCTGGGCCGGAAGCCACTCTCCCCTGACTGCCAGCAAGTGGTCACTGATCCGAATGGGTCAGGCCAGCTTGTCAGGACCAAGGCAGAGAAGACCCTCTTTGTTCCCCATGGGAAGAGGCCTCCTGCCTTCCTCCTCCTCCTCCTCATGTGGGCTCAGGCAGGACACAGGTGGGAGATCCTGGGAGGTGTTCTGCTAGCCCCACCTGACTGCTGCCAGCCCCTGGTCCCACCGCTGAGCCACGGGCTGGCAGACCCCTGGGAGCAGGCAGGCTGAGCCTGTGTCTCAGGAGCAGCGTTGAGCACCGAGAAGGAAGGTCGCTTCTGGCCGAGTGGAGCCAGTGGTGGAAGGCTGGTTAGGGCCTGTTCTCCAGCTGGCCGTGCTTGACCCTCCAGCTCCAGGCGAAGCTGCCATCAGGGGCCAGGGTGCACTGCAGGTCGATGCCCGAGTCTGGCACCTCCATGTCGTAGCGCACGGGCTGCCCGTCCTTGGTCACCAAGCTGAAGGCTGAGGCTGGGATCTAGGGGCAGAGCAAACCAATGGGCTTGAGAGTGGCAAGGGGCACCAAAGGTTCCTAGAAGTGCGGTGCTGATGGTCTCCTGCCGTGCTGGCAGACACCTCCCTCCAGCCGAGTAGGCAGCCCTGAAGTATCATCTGCCTTTCATTCTGGAACACTTGGAGAATCTCACCTGGCCCAAGTGTGGATCCTGAGGACCCTTCAATCACCACGGCCAGTCTTGCCCTGGGACCCCGGGGGACATCTGGGGCCAACTATTCCCTCTGGGGCCATTTCTACTTATTCAAAAGCCTCCTTCCTGGATGACTGGGCTAGGTGCACTGGGTTGTGGGGCTCTGCCCCTAAGTGTGTACCTGCCCCCTTACCTGGCTGCTGATGCCAGTTGCGATGTCTCCCACCTTGACCCGGTGGAATTCCCGGATGTGCAGGTGTTCGCCATTGAGAGACTGTATTTGGACTTTCACACCTAGAAGGCAGGTAAGGTGACCATCAAGAGAGTGGCTGCTAGCTCCCTAAGGCGCCCTATGTAGGGGGAAGCAAGGTGGCTGTGGGGAAGCTGCAGAGATGACATTGAGGATGGAGTGGCTGTAATGTTATACCCCTGCTAGCTCTTACTGGCCATTTCCTGTCAACACCAGGAATTTGGCCTGCACAGTGCAAAGATCTAAGGTTGGCTCCTGTGGGAAAGTAGTATTTCAACTTACAAAGCAGAAAGGAACTGGACACAAAGATTCTTAAATTAGATTGTGGGCAACTTAGATTGTAAGTCCCTGAGGTGGAGCAGCCTCTGGCCAGGCATGGGGGCTTGATGCCATGAGTCTCACTGTCCCCAGGGAACCGTGAGCTGATGAAACCCTCATTCTATCAAAATCACAACATGACCTCTGCAACCACGCTTGAAAACAGAGTTCTACATATGTTGTCCTTCTCATCTTCTGACTTCAAATGTCAGAGGAGGATCTCAGCAAACCTACTGCTGAGTTTTTTTTTTTTTTTAATATTTATTTATTTTTGGCTGTGTTGGGTCTTTGTAGCTGTGCGCGGGCTTTCTCTAGTTGTGGAGAGCAGAGGCTACTCTTTGTTGCGGTGCACAGGCTTCTCATTGCGGTGGCTTCTCTTGTTGCGGAGCATGGGCTCTAGGCACGCGGGCTTCAGTAGTTGTGGCTCACGGGCTCTAGAGCTCAGGCTCAGTAGTTGTGGCGCACGGGCTTTGTTGCTCTGTGGCATGGGGGATCTTCCCGGACCAGGGCTCAAACCTGCGTCCCCTGCACTGGCAGGTGGATTCTTAACCACTGCGCCACGAGGGAAGCCCCTATTGCTGAGTTCTTGATTAAAACGCTCATGGGGTCCTGTTCTTCCTTTTCTCTTTAGAAGACATTAATTGCTCAGTTTTTGGACTCCAGGGCAGGAAAGACTGCTCTCTGCCCCAAGCTAGAGGCCTTCTGGGACTCTATCAGCTGCTCACAAGGGGCAATGGTCCTCGACTGCCCCATGAGGAAAGGCTCTGGGTGATCAGGGCCTTTACTCTAAACCAACTTAATGGCCAGGTACCTCAAATTCTGGGTGCCAGGTGCCTTCCTCTCCCTTCCCCACTGTGCCCCACTCTCAGACTCCCCAGTCCCAGGCGGATCAGGTGACTGTACCGTTGAAATAGCTCGGCATGTCGGTGGGCCGCCCCCGGGCCAGCACCATGTTCCAGCTGGAGCTGCGGGCCTCCGCCTGGCTGCCCCACGAGTGCACGCCGGAACTCAGGGTGTCCCGCGAGCTCTGAGAGGCCCTGGACGGGTTCTGAAACAAGAGTGGGCACAGACTCAGGCTCCTGGGCTCAGGGAACCATCTCTGGCCTTGGCCTGATTTGGCGAGGAAGTGCCCATGTCCTAGGCTGGAGCGTGGCTCTCCTGAGCACTGGGGCTCAGCACAGGACTGAGTTCCTGAGGGGCCCTTGGGCTGGAGGAGGGTGAACAGTAATTCTATGGGGACCAAAGCCAAGCCTTTCCCCTCACTATCCTAGTAGCCAAACCAGTCCCTAATTCCCAGGTGTGTTGGAGATGGACCGTCTCATTCTGAGAAACCAGGACCCCTGCCCCAGTGAGGACCCCTCCCAGGAGGAACGGGCAATCCTGTCACCCGCCCTTTACCCACTACTTGCACACGGCCCCTTCACTGGCCGGACACAAAGCCACCTGCCCTGTGCCCCGGCTCCTGGTCCACGGCCGACTCACCTTCTCACTGTCATCTGACAGGGAGAGGCTGTCGACGCTGAGGCACGAGAGGATTTGCTCCTGTTCCTCCAGAGAAAACGGCTGCGACAGGCTGTTCAGAAATAATTCTGCAGAGAAAGGCAGAAGACGGCTGTGAAAGACTGGGAGGGTCTGGCCGTGCCGTCGGCCTTCTTCTGCACAGACTGCTGACCCTGGGGAAGAGGACGAAGCCCAGGCCTTGCTGCAGGGCCCAGGCCCGTGCTCAGGGGCCTGGAGGCCGTGGCTGCCCGTACCTATTTCCAGCTGTTGCAGCTCTTGCTCGGGGAAGGTTGCCTTCCGCTCTGGTGAGCTGGAGTTCTTGGCTGGGGCCGTATCTAGGGAGGACAGAGCCAGTGGTTCCCACGTCCCGGACTCTTCTTTGCCCCAGTGCAGGCTGGGAGACTTGTTCTGCTCTGGGGGCTCCGGGGGTGGAGGAGGCTGCAGCTTAGGGGCCCCGCCTGCTGCGTCCTCAGCTGGCTGGGGCCCTGGGGCCTCTGGAGAGAGCTCCCCTGGCGAGAGCTCCACTGGTGGGGCACGTAGGGTCTGGTGAGGGTGCCCTTGGCTTGGCGGTGGGTGGGCTTGGAGTGGCGGCGGATGTCTTGGTTCTTTGTACTCTCCCCTCCAAGGGCTCCTCAGACCTCCCACTACAAAACAGAGAGCACATGTGGTGAGGTGGACATGGGCCAGGCCAGGTGGCCTTTCCTGAGCAGAAGAGGGCCAGAAGCGGACAGTGAGGGTGACCTTTTGCCCGGCCAGGACATGGCTTTGGAGGGCAGTGCGTGGTCTCCAGAGGAGGCCTCTTCCATAAGATGGCCTCGATGATGGGACTAGGACAGTATTTCTTTTATTCCATTTTCCTCCTAGGTAACAACTGCAAATTTAAAAATTACAGAATTGGCTCCAGAGAAGGACTTTGTCAATATTAATAGTAAAGAGAAGATTTAAAAATAGCTCTGGGGTAATGCCAACACAGAGTTCCCAGGCGAATGGGCCTCGCTGACCCTCCGTCTCTCTTACCCCTCCCTTCCCGATAGTCAGTGCTTCCTGAAGACACCTTACCTCTGGAGTGGGGGGCAATTCAGCCCCGGGGCCATTACAACTACCATCTATGTTTGGCGTCGGGGGGCTATGCAGTCTCTCTTGTGTTTTACTTATTCCCTTTCGTTCCCATAACCACTGTCTCTCCCTTGCCACCCCCTACTCCGCCCCCGGCTGATGTTCTCTTATGTTCAACATGTCATTTTGGGTTTGATCGAATTCTTGCAAAGCATGTGTTGTTTTTATTTATCAATTTTTTTTAATACACTTATTTTATTTTTGGCTGCGTTGGGTCTTTGTTGCTGTGCGTGGACTTTCTGTAGTTGTGGCGAGCGGGGGCTACGCTCCGTCGTGGTGCGTAGGCTTCTCATTGCAGTGGCTTCTCTTGTTGCGGAACACAGCCTCTAGGCGCGCGGGCTTCAGTAGTTGTGGCACGCGGGCTCAGCCGTTGTGGCTCGCGGGCTCTAGAGCGCAGGCTCAGTAGTTGTGGCGCATGGGTCTAGCTGCTCCGCGGCATGTGGGATCTTCCCGGCCCAGGGCTCGAACCTGCATCCCCCGCATTGGCAGGCGGATTCTTAACCACTGCGCCACCAGGGAAGCCCTATTTATCAATTTTTAATTTACAGAAAGGCACTGTGTTCTAGGCCTCGCTCTGTTGGTCCTCTTTGCAGCCAGCACTGTGGCCTGAAGATCCAGCCAGGTTGCCCCATGAGCACTGAGTTGCTTTAACTGCCGTGAGCGCTGCGTGGAGTGTCCCCCACCCCCCACCTTTGGCCTCTCCAAGCTCCCAGGGAGGGACACCTGACTGCATCCGACTCCCCTCCCACGAACGACACTGTAGCGTGCATCCGCAGGCGTGTCCCCTCATGGACCTGGGCAGAGTTTCTTTGGCGGTGCGCCCTGGAGCGGGGTGCTGGGTCCCGGGTCCTGGGTCTACAGACGTCTGCCAGAGTGCTGCCAGGTGCTCTCCAGCAGAGCCTAAAGGCCACTGTCCCTCATCCCCACCAACACTTGGTGTGACACCAACTTCCTGATTTTCCTCACACAAATGGCTAGAAAGTGATACCTGGCTTTATTTCACATTCTCTGATACTAATGAGTTCAAGCCTCCCTTTATATGTTGTAACCCCTTGCCCCATCTCTGAGCACAGCCTCTGCATCAAGACACAGTACTAAGCACAATACAAGGCACAGTACTAAGCACTTTGACTCACATGACCTCAGTCTTCCTAACAAGCCTGAGGTTGGTGTCATGCCCATGCTCTAGATGGGGAAACCAAGGCTCTGAGAGGCTGAGTACCTTGCTCTTAGCCACTACACGACCCCGCCGCCTCTCTCGCCCCCTGCAGCCAGCATGGGGCTCTTACCATGCTGCAGCGCCAGGCTGACCTTCCCCCCCAGCTCCGCTGCAGACGCTCGGTGGACAGGCTCTTTCCTGAGCCCCTCCTGGATGGCCTGGGCTGTGAGGGGGGCACAGGAGGGCGGGATCTCCCTCACAGGTGGAGGCTCGCTGGCAATCTGGGGGTCAAAAGGCAACATATGAGGCCTGCCTCCCCGTCACTTCCTGGCCCCCAGCTTTCTGTTCTTGCTCCTCCCCACTCTCCCCTGCCCTGCTGTGCTGGGGTCGGTCGCAAGGACTAGAGTGGCCTGGGCTACAGTGAGGGCTGGGACTTTTCCAAGAAAAGGTAGGACAGCACAGAGCCAGGGAGTGAGGCACCCATGACCCCCAGGCCCAGCCTGTCAGGAGGCAGGCAGAGGTGGCCCGGGGTGTGGACGCAAGAGAGCCCTGAACCATGAACCCAAGAAGACCCCTCACCTAGCATCTGCCCTTGGACCCTCAGATTCGAGTAGCCAAGTATTTTAGTCAGGATCCCACATTTAGGATGAGGCCTCTGCTTGCTCCCATCTGCCACTGAAGAGCGGCCAAAATGGGAGGCCACATCAAGCCTGCGGCCTGGGCCCTGTGGCCCTGCTGGCTGTCCCAGGTGCTGTCACGGACCTTGAGGCACAGCGGCCCTCGGAAGTACTGGGTCCAAGGGTGACAGCCATTGAGCATGTGCAGCATCATGCAACAGCTGCTCCAGATGTCCACCTTGGCATCACAGGGCTTGCCCATCACCACCTCTGGCGCCATGTGGGTCTCTGTACCGGGGATGTAGTCCCCTGAGAAGGTGAGGAGAGACAGAAAAGGCAACTGTGAACTCTGATGGGCAAACGCCTCGGCAATGACCACCCGAGTCAATTCCTGAAACACCCTGACTGTCTCAGAGTACTTTAAATAGAGATAAAGCCTCCAAATCAAACTTGCTGGGGCTGAGCCAAGTCGGGGATTGTCCTGGGCACTAGGACAAAGAATATATCATCCAAAACACGGGCTCTGCCCTGTGGACCAAACCCTTAAAGTGCTTTCCAAAAAGGGGGAGGGGCCTAGACACTGGAAATTCGGTTGTAGAAGACTGATTAGTGGTATGATGTTCCTAAAATGCAGGTTAAAAAAAAAAAAAAAGGAAAAAGAAAACTTATATGCATAAAAGACTAGAAAGATTGATGCCAGATGTGAACAGTATTTTTTTCTGGTGGTTTGTATTTTTTATTTTTGCTTAGCTTTACTTTCTGTAAAAGATATTAGAAAAGATATTTTTGTAATAAGAAGAAAACACTACAGTTCTTTCAAAGTGGAGGGCAGGTGTCCATGTTCAATTTACATCTTCAGAATTACCAACAGTCCTTTAACAACAAAGAATCACTTCTAAAAGACTGTTTTTCCTTTGGTCAAAATGAAATAATTTTATGCTAATGCTATAAATAAAAAAAAAAAGCAGGGCACAAAATTGTGTTATAATGGCCTTAACTATGTACGGAAAAAAAAAAGACCTGGAGGGAATTATCTAAAATATTCACGATTATCTCTCTGGGCAAGAGGAATGGTGAGAATTCTTTTTTCCTCCCCTTCCATACCACTTAACACTGTAGTTGCCAAATATTTTACAGTGGGTATGGATTATTTTGATAATCAGAAGAATGTAAGTTAAAAACAGGGATTTCTTCAGCTACTGAGCCCCAGCCCCTTGGTCAGCCTTCCCATTTTGCTTTCAGAGACTGTGCTCTCAGAGGCACAGGAGGGCTGAGGTCGCAGGCTGGGAGCACAGCTCCCCAGAAAAGGCTGGACAAGAGGGGTGGAGCTCTGGGGGCTCTGAGGTAGGAGACCTGGGGACCTCGGGCGAGGCACCCAGCCTTTCTGTTCCCTCCTCTGTATAACAGGAACATCAGAAACAAGCATCTGACATGCATTATTGCATTTAAGCCTAACAACAAAAGCCTCATGATAACCTAGGGTTGCTGTGGGACTGAAGTATCTTGGTGGACCTAAAGTGCTCACATCTCTGATTGCCATTAAGGAAAGTACAGGAGAAGGCGCATGGCTAATGCGTAGCAAAGGCTACTGGCTATTACCATTGTGGGGAGCGGTGGCGGGGAGGGGCATACCTGTGAGCAAAGGCTTCCCCAGGCCATCGGGCTGAAGGCACACAGCATGGCCAAAGTCGCAGAGGGCTGCGTGGCTCCCATCGCTGGACAGGAGCACGTTGTCGGCTGCCAGGCCACCCCCGGGAAGAAGAGGAACAGGTGAGTCACCAAGGGCCCCGGCCCAATCTGCACCTCCGGCGAGGCGATTTTCTGGCTGACCCTGCATGGCAGCTGCTGCTTCTGATTACTTTCATTAGTCATGGAGGGAGGGAGGAGGGAGTCAGTTCAGCCTGGATGCAGGCAGCAAGCAGGATCACTGAGGGTGAGGGGACAGTGCCACTCAGCTCTGCTGTCCCCACCCTCCCCCAGTGGTCACCAGTGTGGTAGGAGCTTGATCTACTGTTCTCTGTGGGCATCACCCACTGGAAACTACAGTGCCAGGCTGAGGGCTGGGAGAACACACTTCCCCTTCCTACTGGAGCAGGCCCAGAAGACCTGGGAGGAAACCAGGCAGGGTGGGGTGAGGAAGGAGCCCCAAGGGGACCAGGGCCACGGGCGCCCTGAGCCTTACCTTTCACATCTCCATGTAGAATCCTTCGGGTATGGAGGTATTCCAGCCCTTCCAGAGCCTGGCCCAGGTAATAAAGGGCCCGGTCCTCCGGCAGACAGCCCCTCTGCTTTATGAGCTGGCCCAGCGAGCCACCTAGGAGACCAATGGCCAGTCTTTACATGGGGCTTTTCCAGGCCTGCAAGCCAGCCAAGGGCAAGTACCTTCGAAGGGCAGGTGGTAGAAAGCAGTCCTTTCTTGCCGATGTCACAGGGTCAAGAGATTAAAAACGGATTGACTGGGGACGAGGGTCAACCTGGGCAAGACTCGGGGAAACCCTTGGCTCTGAATTTGGAGGGAGAAGGAGTGGCAGCTGGCTCCTTACCTTCTAGCAGCTCCATGAAGATGTTGACCCAAGGACCTTCCTTCACAGCTCCATACAAAGGGACGATTCTGGGGGAGGTCAATCCCGCACATGCCATCAACTCCTCAGCCCGAAACACTTCAACTCGCACCTGGAAGGGCCCACAGGTGGGTGTGAGTCAGGGTGACGGACCAGGGCTGGTTCCCTGGCATCCTGTCAGGACCCTTGAAGCTCCCTGCACAGAGACCGCTGATGTTCCCGGTGACGATTCTGAGGCCAGGCAGGGGCCCTGGTGGGCCTACTGGACCCTTAGAGACTAAACTGTGCCCCCTGGGGGTCGGGGTCAACGCCTAGTACTTGATTAAAGTTCTGCAGTGCTGATGCCTATGGAAATATAGTCACAAAAACTACAATCCTTATCCAGGCCCCTGGCATGCTGCCCACCCTCAGAGATCTGCCAAACACAGAACTTTCTTTTCCCCAGCCCAAATGTCTGGACAGTTTCTAGGTCATGGGACCTTTTGTGTATCAACAACCACTTCTACTCTTAAGATGCTGGGCTTCTGTAGCCAGAGTTGATGCGGCCAAGACTCTGGCTCTGTCAAGTGCCCCTGGGTCCTCAGCATCCTTCTCAGCACTTATTATTTGCTCATAATTATTTGCCTTTTCCCCTGAGGGCTAAAATGTCCACATAGATGGGGCAGTGCTTGTTTATTCTGTTTGCAGCTGTTTCCCCAGGATCTGGGCATAGGAGAGGATTTTCCTATGGGGAGGGGTTTGGCCAAGGCCCCTCCTGCAGGGGACTGGCAGGCCAGGGACCCCCCACTCCTTTCTGCAGGGACCAGCATGACATGGAGGGAAGAAATAGGCCTTGGATACAAACATCCTGGGCTGAGACCCTGGCTTGGCCATTTCCAAAGGTAGATCACTTCCCCCAAGCTATGTGGCTCCACATGTGAACGGTGGGGACAGTGGCATCTGCTCCAGGGTAGAGTGGGGATCTGGAGGGGTGATAACCAGCACCGGGCCTGGCAACTAGTGGGTGCTCAGGAAATGCCAGCTCCCCACCTCCTCCCTCCAGCTCAAATAAGCGCAGCTTACTAAATGCTTACACTTCCTAATAGAGACTCGTCCTTTCCGGCTGCAGCTGGTTCTCATGTTAGCCCTGAGAAGTGCCACCAGGGGGCATGAGTGGTAACAAAACTAGCCTGGAAGCCGTCAGTCAGGGCCTGGCAGTTTTCTTCCGAGACCTGCTGACTTGTGTAGCTCTTGGATTTTAGCCTGTCAGTGGAAAATGTCCCTCTTCTGGTTACCTGCAGAATATCTGGTTTGGTTAATCAACTCACATGAACTTTGACTCCCTGTCAGTGTTTCCAGCTCTGAAACTCAGTTGGAACTAATTCACCAACCGGACTTGTATTAGCAAATGTCTTTAATCCTACTGCTCCCAAACTGTGGGGTGAAGCGCCCTGGGGCACTGCAGAGAACTTGGAAGGGGGTTACAGGGTATTTTTTGCATTTGAGGGAAACAGCAACGATTGACATCTGGGGACACCACACAAACTACTAGCGTGAGACAGTTCAGTTTCTATGATCGAACTGCATTCTTTTGATGATATATCTTTATGAAGCTAGGTTTTTGGAGGTTGTTGTGACAAAAAGGTACTTCAGGGGGATAAGGGGATAATGTGGAGCAGGAAATGAAAGTGACGGTGTCCAGTGATTTCTAAGTTGGAGAAGTTGTGCCTGCCCAGCAAGGCATGCATCCCGTTAGTAATTACGTTTGTTTAAGAACAAAATTTCTCTCTCAATTTATGTGTGTTGTTATTCAAATGGCTACTAGGTTATTAGGATAAAGACTTATTATTTGACCCAATTATTTAATAAATGGAACTGGTCAGTACTTGTTTTGGCCTGGAGCACCTTGAAAAAATGACCGAGACATTAAGGGCTGTGAACCAAGAAAGTCTGGGAGCCTCGGCTTTAACTTTGAAGAAATCCGTAAGTCCTCTGGAGTGTCCCAGGAATATTAAAACCCTTCCCAACCACCCAGATCAGAGGGGGTTGGAAGGGACACCTCAAAACACAAGGTGCGTTAGAAGTCTGGGCCAGCCCCAGGGAGAGCAGGCTGAAAGGGCGGTCCCAAGGGAGAAAGGACGGCCTTCTGGACCAGGCCAGCTGCCCGTCTGGCCACCTCTCCTCCCTGGACTTGAGTGTCCTCGTCTGTCAAGTGAGGGCTGGACTCTGATGAGGATGTTAATGAGGACTAATATTTAATGCCCACTTAACACGTGCCAGGTACTGTGCTCAGCACTTTATAAGCATTAGTCGTTCACGTCTTACGATAGCCTAGGAGGTGAGATTATCTCATTTTACAGACAAGGAAGCTGAAAACTGGACCAGTAATCTGCTCAAGGTCACTGGATATAAAGTAGCAAAGCTGGGATTTTGGTGGGGGAAGCCTGTCTCCAGAGCTCCCAGCTACCCCACCTCGCTGAAGGCCCTTCCAGGTGTATTAGCTTTGACATCCGGGACGTTTTTACCTACGTTCAGGCACGCGCCTACCCAGGTGGAAACATGGTCAACAATCACCTAACTGCCAAATCCACAAGCCACTTCCCTCTGCTTAACTGCCTGCACGCTTTACACTGCGGATCGCTTTTTCCTTCTTGAAACTTCCCCTCTTGTTTTCTTTAGTATTCGTATCCATTTTATTTCATCGGTAAAAAAGGGAGTAACAGAAACTCTAATAAGTTCTTTTAAAGATCCCAGGAACATAAATATGTGAAGGTGACTAACACAGTATTGGGCACATAGCTTGCCGCCTTATTTCGTCATCACCATCGAGATATGCTCCCCTCGGTCCTTGTTCTGATTTCCTTCTCAACACTTGTCCCGGCTGATTTCACCATGTCCCCGGCTGATGGCTGCTTCTGCCACCTTTACACCATGTAAGTGTCCACCCCCCATTACAGTCTGAGCTCCTTCAGGTCAGGCGTGTGGATTCCACACCTCTGTCTCCCTGGCACAGCGCCTGGCACAGAACAGGTGCTTGGTAACAACAGCTGGCTGGACTTGGCCAAGGCCACACTACCCCAGATCAGGGAAGAGGCAAAAGGAGGCTCCCAGAACTCCATGCTCGAGCCAGATGTTCTCAAATGAACAGTTCTTAACCCTCTTTGAGCCACAGACCCCTTTGAAAATCTAATAAATAAAAAATGTGGGGCTTCCCTGGTGGCGCAGTGGTTGAGAGTCTGCCTGCCAATGCAGGGGACACGGGTTCGAGCCCTGGTCTGGGAAGATCCCACATGCCGCGGAGCAACTAAGCCCGTGAACCACACCCACTGAGCCTGTGCGTCTGGAGCCTGTGCTCCGAAACGGGAGAGGCCGCGACAGTGAGAGGCCCGCGCACCGCGATGAAGAGTGGCCCCCGCTCGCCACAACTGGAGAAAGCCCTCGCACAGAAACGAAGACCCAACACAGCCAAAAAAAAAAAAAAAAATGTGTGTGTGTCCACACGTGCCACACACATACACACTTTAGAATAAACTTCCAGGAATTCATGGATCTTATGAATTCATCCACTGACTACGTTAAGAACTTATACACTGGCTGTTAAAAAGCACTGGACAAATGTATATGTACCAATAAGGAAATCTATCCATGATACACCATCACATGAAAAAACATGGTACAGAACAACAAATGAGTGCAATCTCATTTCAATAAAAGAAACAACTACATGTTTATATATGCGTAACAAGTCTAAAAAAGATTTATGTCAAAGGCTGGTTACCTCAGAAGGGGACTGGGCAACAGAGAGACTTTTGCTTTTTGGGTATCATTCTTTTACAACGAGCCTCTATTAATTTGAAATTAAAAGTAAGCTCAAACAAAACCCTAAACCGCCCCCCCCCCCCCAAACCCTACATTAAGCCCTGGACTTGTGACCAATCAACATCTGACCTGGGGCCGTGAATGTTCTAGAAGGAGGACCAATGGGGTGCTGATGTCACCACATGATACTCCACATCCTGGATCCTCCCTAGGGAGCGTCAGAGGGTGTGCAGACTTGCTCTGACCCCCTGTGCGGCTTGACCTCTGATCCTTGGTCCCCACCCTCCACCCCTACCCCCTAGCAGGGAACTGTTTCTGAGATCTTCCAGCTGAAAACGCTAAAGGACACTACTGCCTTCCCTACCCCGCTGCCCTGGAGAGAAAGGAGGGGTGGTCTGCCCGACCAAAGGCAGCTGTGTGGGCTGCCAAAAGCCAACCCTGCTAAGATCCTGGATGGGGGAGGCGGAGTTCTGAGAAGCGCTGGCTCTGGTGGGCTGGGGCAGCAGCTCTGGGGGCTGGCAAGTCCGTGCCTTGTGCTTGGAGCTTGTCCGACTGCCTTGGGGAGGTGAGAAATGGAGTCTCTGTCCTCTTCTACTATATTAGGGTTGTTTACCTTGTTGCCTGGGACTCTGAGAACCTCAGCAGGGGAACAGCTGAGGAGCCCGGTGACTAAGCTCCCCAGCATGGGCGCTCATCTCCAGGACACTTCACACTCTCTTGCCCTCCTCCCACCCGCCTCTCAGGAGGAACAGCTGAGCCTTCTCCGGTGGCCTGGGGAGGGGACTGCAGCTGAGGAGGTCAGGCACGTGGCCTTGGCATCCCAGCGAAAGATGACCCGTGCTGGCAAGAACTAAGCACGTGTTTTGGCCGGTGGGGGTGGGCAGGGGTGGAGCTGGCTTATTTGACACAGTATGTCTGAAGCTTGGGGTAATACCTACGGATAGTCCCCTCTCTCATCCCATCACCCCGAGGCCCAAACTCTAGAACTCTAACACCTGGTCACACACAAGCCAGGGAAGCCAGGTTTACTCACAACACAATCTGTACCATCTCCCCTTAAAGTCACAGGCACCCAAGACAGTGGCGGCAGCAGTGTCTACTCTGTGTGGGGCCTGAGTGGGATGGACCCGCCTGGGCTGGCTATTTGGTCCCTTTCCTTTTGGGGATCAGAGTGTCCTTGACAAAAGCCATTTGAAAACAAGGTCTATCTTTGAATTAGCTTATTTCATGCTGCCCAAGGGCCAAGGAAATGCCCCACGGAAATGTTTCTGATTTCTACCTTAGGAAGTCCTTGGTGCTAGCCCTCAGGCTGAGTTGGGGTCAAGGACAAGGTGGCTTCTAGCCAAGGTGAGGGGAGAGGAGGAGAAATGGTATCTGAAGGAGAGCAGGGCTGACACCCTCAAGGACTGCTAGGCCTGGGCAGTGTGATCTGACAGAAGGAGGCCTCAGTTCCAGGCCCAGCTGTGCAGCTGTGGGCAAGGTGCAGACCCTCTCTGGTCTCCAGTTCTAACATCAGTGAGACGAGGGAGTGGGAGAGGTGACTCAGGCCTCTGCCTCTAACCAAAATCCTAGAAGCATGAGTCTTCCTCCCGTCCCTTCCCGAAGAGAGGTTCAAAGCCAAACTCTACAGTCGGACAAGCCTGGGGCTTCTCGCTAAGTCTCATTTCCTCATAACGTCCATCTCGCAGGACCTAGTACCTCCGGCCGACAGGAAGCAGAGCCCAAACTCAAGTCAGATCTGACTCCCAAGGTGCACGGCCTCCTTCGGGAGCCACCTGTTAGGTGGAGGCTATGCTCTTGCTATTACCTTCTGGTCCACTATGTAGTTTAGGGGTTTCAGCTCAACATGAATTTCATGACAATCCAACCATCTTCCAGGTTTTGACTTGCCCTAGGGGCCTGGCATCAGGAGTGGTCCAGGCTGCGTGCACACTCTCATGCTCCCTCTCACATACACGCGCACCAAGTGCGGTGCCCAGGCGGGGACACGTGACCTGGACTGTCCCCTTCCAGCTCCAGCTGACCCAGGGCAGCCAGGGTAGCCAGACGCTGTTAACGAGTCAGACCCATGGCCTCCCTGTGCTAACCTTGAAAGGAAGAAGAGGGAACGCGACAGCCCTCCTGGCCGCCTTCCCTCCTCAGCCCCGGAGCCTGGCATACCTTTTTGACGGCACACTGGAAGCCAGTTTGCTTGTCCTCCATCCTGTGGACCTCTCCGAAGGAGCCTCTGCCCAGGCAGGGCTGGCGCGTGGCCCAGTGGACGTCCTCTCGGTACTCATAATCCACCGGCTTGAGTTTCTGGGGTTGGCGGGAGACAGAGGCCGGTTTCAGTGGCCAGGGCAGTGGAGGGACGAAGGGTTACAGTGAGGAAGGCTCTCCAACTGGTGGCCCTTGCCAGGCTGCTGGGCTGAGCCCTCACATCCAAGAATACCAGCAGGTCTGAGGCAGGGCTCGGGGTCGGGGTGTGGGGACGGACCCAGAGAGGGGGTTGCAGGAGTCAGGCGAAGGCAAAGGAGAGCTTCACGGGCTGAGGCAAGCCGATCCTTGCGATGAAGAAACCTCCTCCCCAGACTTGTGATTGTGGGACAGAAACGAAATTGTCAACCGCCTTGACCATGAGAAAAAATGACTCAGGAGCTAAGTGGCAGAGGAAAGGGAAGGACAGTGAAGAGGGGCGGGGGACAAGGGGTAGTGTCAGAGATGGACGGGATAACACCCAGAGATCTAAGTTTGGGAAAATCACATAACATTACACAGTGATCCAGGCAGAGAACTAGAGGAAAAGGGGAAGGGAAGGGGGGTAGTGAAGGTGGACGGCCCTGGAGGTGGAGGGGGAGGCGGTGGTAGGTGTACGTGTGTTTGGGGACTACTCGCCTCGATAAGCAGGACCCCCTCACTGTCCTCGGTTTCAGGGCCGGGCTCCCGCGGCTTGGAGCCCCCCACCAACCAGGTCTTGGCCAGGCTGGCCAGGCCGTGGGCCTGGCCGGAGCTCACGCTGCCTTGCAGGGCGTGCACCAGGTACTCCTCCACGGACAGCTTGTCACTCGAGCCATGAGATGGGCGGCTGGGCTTCACATGTGGGCCAGGCAGGGGCTTCTGGCCGTCTACACAGGCCAGTCTGCCCAGGGGAGGGCCGGGCAGGGGCCGCTGGCTGTCTACACAGTTTGCCAGTTTGCCTAGGAAGAAGGACTCTAAGGGGTGAGGTTTCCAGGGCTGGAGAGGGTGGAACGGGAAGGGGTGGGGCCGTCTGCTGTAGGGGAAGGGGTGAGCGGGCTGGGGCAGGGGGCCTACGTCCTGGGGGTGGTGGAGTTTCCACACGTGGTTTAGGCACTGCAGGGGGCTGATCAGTTTGTGGAGTTCCGGTCGAGGCAGCGCTGGCCGCAGGCCCTCCCCGAGTTTCTTAAACCAGAGATGGCCAAGGCCTGGCTCCTTCAGAGGCTTGGAGAACTGGGGGGTGTTTCTAACATACGGGGTGCCTAGCGGAGACTCATCCTCCTGCGGGGGAAACACAGCTGTTAGGATGCGGAGCTGGGGCCAAGGCACAGGTGCTGTTCCGATGGCCTGTGAGCCCAGGGGGTGCCCGGCACAGGGGTCTGGGCGTAGGGGCGGGTCTCACCTGCACCGGGACCGTGCAGCTCTCCTGCTCAGGGGTTCTGGGGAGGGGTCTGGCCAAGGCCACTCCTGCCTGAGCCAGGGACTTGGAGCTCTTCTTTTTGCGTTTCCTCCGGGCTTTGCTGCGACGCTTCCCCTTCCAACACACGCGGGCCATCTTGCCCTCGGTCGAGTGGGCCACATTATTGGGGATTTGATCAAGACTCTCGGACTGGCTGTCAGCAAGGGGACACAGACACGCATTCTGAGTGTGACGGGGCAGGGAGACAGAACGGCTCAGGTAGCTGCGGCTGGAGTCATACAGACCCAAGGTCAAATCCCAGCTTGGTCAGGACTTGTGTGAAAGTGGGAAAGTTCCCAAGCCCCAAAGACCTTTAGGCTCCTCACTGATAAAATGGAGGTGGTGTTTCCTGCCAGGCAGGGCGAAGATGGGGTTTAAATGAAATATGAAATAGCTCATTTAAAAAGCCTGCCTCGGTGCCCTGCCCCACGGCAAGCTTCTGATCAACAGTGGTTATTAGTAAAGTGAGGGTGCACACTGCTCTTCTGGTGTGGAGGGGGAGACATGGTTCTCTCCTTGCTCTCCAAGGGGGGGCTTGCCCTTGAGAGGTCCCGGGAGGGGGGCATGTGGCTCAGAGGGCCACAGCCCACGGCAGGCATTCTCGGCTCTAACTGAGTTGGCTTCTGTTGCCTCCGAAGCAGGGACAGCTGAGGTTGGTCACTTTCCCGCTAGCAGTTCCCAAATTCCAACGATAAAGAAGTCCACCTGGTAGTAGGGGAGGAACCGTTTCCAGGTTCAACCTCCAGCTGCCAAAAATCTTCTTTGGGGCTGGGGAGGCTGGGAACAGACCGAGCCTCACTTGGCCTCCTTTCTACAGGGCCACCAGCTGCAAGTCTGTCCCTGCCTGTTTCCAAGCCCTCATCCCTCCTTGGGTGTGTCTCACAGAAGGAAAGACACAGCAGGTTTCTCCCCGAGTTAGAGCGGCTTCTCTGGGCCTGCACTCGTGGTCACGCACCAGCGGCAAAGTGCCTCCTGTTCCCAGCACCCTCCCTACTGATGGGAACCGAGGGGAGCAGCAAGGACTCCGAGGAGGAGAATAAAAATAAAACGTCAAGCTGATGTGACCCTGAGGTGACCCAGAGGCAGTCACCCACACGCTGTGAAAAGCTTTTGAAAAGCTTATTTGGCTGCAAGAGCAGCTCAGCGAGGAAGCCTGGGTGGGTTCCAAGAGCCGAACCACAGGTGCTGAAGGAAGGAGCCAGGGGTCACTTGGGAGCGGCCTGAGCAAGCAGCTGGGGTGGGGACGCCCCCGCGGCAGCTCCCTGCCACCCCACTCAAGCTGACCTCCTTACCTGTACTGTTTCGAGCCAGCGATGAAGATCCGTTCTGAAAAGGTGGGGCTGAACTCTTGGCTATTCTCACCTTTTAGGTAAAGGCAAAGGGGTTGGATGAGCAGAAAGGAGAGAGAAAGAACAGGAATTCAGCACTTAGGAGAGAGGCACTTTGCAGATACCCTCCCGGGCCACTCCTCCTTCCCAGACCCCTTCCGCCTGGAGGCTCACCTCCTCTCACTGGCAGCCTCACCCCTCCCTCCCAGCCTGAGGGTCAAGGCCCAGGGCATGCCTACAATATGGGATCATAGGGTGCCCACCTCACTTCACGTACTGTGAGGTGTAAGTGAGATGATCTATAAAACACTCAACTCGGTGCCTGGCACACAGTGACAGCTCAACAAATATACACTATTACATATAACGCGTGTGTGCGCGTGCGTGTGTGCAGTACTATCGTTACTATGTCACTCACTCCACTTTAATTATTTATTCTCTCATCTCTCGTCAAAGGCCAGCCAGAAGGAAGCGGAAGATGAGGGGAAGGGTGTGTGTATGTGAGAAAATACCATTATGAGCTGTAGGTCTCGCCAGGCTCCACCCCAGGAAACCTCCTGGGGTGGAGGGTAGGTGTGGGGTAGAGAGGGGATTCCTGGCCCTCCTCACGCCCCTGGGAGTTTCTCAGGCTCTGGTGGCAGCCACTGTTCCGAGCCATCTTGAGGTATTGCGAGTGGAAGCAGAAAGGATCAGCCCAGGATGCCCCACAGACCCTGCATCGGCCCTGCAGGCCCAAGGGCAGGCGTTCATTCTTTGGGGGGGTGGGGGGCGGCAAGCACCGGCGTGGAAGGAGGTGAAGGGCCCAGGTCCCAGGGCCCAGAGAGGCTTTCCGGGAGACCTGGCCTTTCCTGCCTGGGCCTCTCCAGAGATGCTCAGGCTGCCCAAGGTCCCAGCAGAAGGCCTGCCTGATGGTCCTGCAGAGAGTCCCCAGGACCTTGGAGCCCAAGCATTCCTGTCTCCCAGCTCCCTTCCCCTGCTCTGGTCATGAGCAAGGCCTCTGTCTGCCACTTCTCCCTTCTTGTGCTTCACTCCCCTGCACTGTTCAAGCTCCCACTTCACACTGATCCTTGGCTTAATTCCCAGGTGTGTCTTGCAAGTCTTCTATGGTGGTCACCCTGACTTCCCTCTTCCACAGGGGGACCCTGAGCCCAGCCCCATCGGTGCCCAACCATCCTTGCACAAGCGCTGCACCCACCTGCAGGCTCCCCACCTGCCCTCTCTGCCAACACTCCCAGCCCAGGGCTCCTTACATTCGGCCTGGGCGATAATGGAGATGGCGGCCGGCCCGCCCTCGGAGCCTTCCTTGGCTGTGCCTTTGGTAATCACGTCGTTCAGGATCTCCCACTTCCCGCAGAACATGGGGCTCTTCTCCACGGCCTCGAGCTTGTGGACGGAGCTCTGCTTCGTCTCCGTTGCCTGTGTCTTCTCCTTGGCTTTGGCGAACTCCTTCTGCTGCCCGACCGCGGAGCCGGGGGCACCTGGGCAGGCCATTTCCATCACTGCCATCTCCCAGGCTCACGCTCACCCTGTGAGAGAACACACACAGAGCAGGTCACCCCCAGACCCCGAGGCGCCCAGGTCAGGCTTGGGTGGGAGGAGAAAAGCAGGGGGCAAAGGGTCTCTACCTCCTCATGCCACACGTAGCTATCCTCCAAATGTTCCAAATGGCAACCTCACCATTGTTCCAAGTGGGGTGAGCCCCCCAGCCCTACTGGTCCCTCCACCGTAAATGGCCCCTCTCTCCACCCCACAAGGGGAACTCCAGCCCGCCTCCTCCAGGAGAGACGTGGACCAACATCTGGGTTGGTTCTTTCTTGCCTTTATAAATAATGGCTGAATCTTTTTCTGTTGTTTGTTTTGTGGTGAACTTTGCTTCCCCAGAACAGGGTGGTGGATCCCATACTCCAAAACCATCAGTCACATCACTGATTCCGCATAAGCCTTGCTTCGTAGAGGACATGCCTGCACCATCCATGATGGCTTTTCTCCAAGTGGAGAGAACCAAGGTTTTGTTTTGTTCCCTAGCTAGAGGTAGATATATGTATGTATATGTGTGTGTGCACGCGTGTGTGTACATAGGCATCCATATGTGTGTGTGCATATATATATAGATTTGTGTGTATATTTATATAAACATTACATACATACACACAAATGAAATCTTGCAAATTGAAAAACCAGCATGCAAATGGCAATACCAGCACTTGGCTCCTTTCACAAGATGCATCTGTTTGTGGCTCTCCAGAAGGAACTGACATGCTTCCTTCTGTAATGTCCAAACTCATTTGCTGAAAACCTCTCCTAAGTATCATTTTTCTTTCAGGCAACATTAGTAGTGGAATTTATATTAGAGCCCAGGACACCAACCGACACCTCTAGAAATATGAGGACAAAGCACAAGAAGTCACCTCGCTCTGGGCTCCATCTCTACCAGCTCTGCGTTCCCACAAAGCCAGAAGGGAGAGAGAGCCCACTGTTGTGACAATCTGTGCAAACAGCACGTGGGCTAGAGTTGTCATGAAAGAGAATGGCACCGCCCTGAGATTGTTACCATTTGGGAACCTTTTTAAAGACTGGGGCTGTGGACTCCCAAGGGCAGGGCCCTTCTGGGTCGTGACCTGCTTGAGACAAAGCCTGAGAAGGCATCAACTGCAGACAGGCCTTTAATAAGTGCTCTCTGATGGCAGCCTGGTCCTAAGGCTGTTACTAACAGATGCGGCCTTCCCTGCGGTAGCTCCATTCATCCCGGATCACTCCTCCATCTGCTCTTGCGCGAGAAAGGCAGACCGTGGGAAGCCGACCCTCCAACACCTCTGACCTTCTGCCGGATCAGGCTGGAAGCTTACAAGAGACAATGGGGTGCTGGGAAACACTAGGCTGAAACCTCCTTCCTACTGCATCTGTCTCACCACAGTGGCTACGAAAGGCTGAGTCAGCTTGACTGGGGTGTGGGTGTGTGGGGTGCCTTCAAGGGCCTTCTAGCTTTGAACTCAGCAGCTCCAGCTTTCAGCCTGGATGCCTGGGTGTGGTCCTGCAGGCCGGATGCTCAGGAGGCTGAATGGGTGGCCTCATTGTTTCTTGATGACCTTAAGAAGTCTAAGGGGTGTTCTGACTTCAGTTAGGTGAAAGCCCTCCAAGGCAGGCTGTTTTACTTGTAACCATACTGTCATCCCACCCCACACTTCCACAGCCCCTTCCATCTCCAGAAAGAACTTGATCCAGGGCCTAGAGTAGGGCCCACCTCTCTCAGCCTCTTTATAAGGGAAATGAGATCTTAAAAACAGACCCCAAGCCCTCCAAACCTAATAGTATTAGAAGCGTGCCTACAGGGACATTGCTTTAATCTCCTCATTTAAAAAATTTTTTTTTGTTTATTTGGCTGCACTGGGTCTTAGTTGCAGCATGCGGGCTCCTTTAGTTGTGGCATGCATGTGGGATCTAGTTCCCTGACCCTGCATTGGGAACACGGAGACTTAACCGCTGGACCACCAGGGAAGTCCGTCTCCTCATTTTTACTTGAAGAAACGCAGGCCTGATTAGGTGGAGACTTGCCCCAGATCACCCAGCCTGTGTGGGGCAGTGCGGGGCCGGACCTAGTGGGCTGTGCTGCCCACTCCCCAGTCCCCTGGGCTGCAGGCAAACACAAGGAGGAAAGTCGTGGTCCTCCCTGGGCAGAAGGCTTCTGAGGGTCAGAGGTGGTGTTGCCGGTGTACAGCAGAGTGGGGCATAGATGAAACAGCCGGCGCTGGCTGCATGAGGGAATCAAAGCGTGATGCTGAGCATCGGGGATGAAGAGAGAGTTTCATCTGACGGTGAGAGAAATGAGGCCAGCAGTCAATCTTGCTCCGAGGGCAAGATCTTAAACCCAACATCTTAAACCCAGATGTTTAGAGGTCTATAGAGCTGCACTCAGGCTCAAGTGGCCTGTCCTGCCTGACGCGGCTCATCCTGAGCTGGAGCTCCTCCAGACAGGCTGTGGGGCAACCCCTTCCCGAGAAGCTGCCCTTTCACCTTGGTGGCTAGGTAGGCAGCTGGCCAGGGGCCCTGATCCTCCCTCCAGGAGCACTCCAGGCGCCCTTGTCCCAGAGAAGCCGAGGCTGAGGCAGCCGAGCTTGAGGCCTCCTCCTTGTAGTTCCCTGATGACTCATCCGGCAGCCTAGCAGGCAGAGAGAGGAACAAGGCAGCCTGAGAAGCTAACCCAGCAGCTGGCAGCTGAACCTGTGAAGGGCATGGGGAAAACAGGCTGACCCTCACCTCCCAGGGGCACGAAATCTCGGCCCGGGAGCTGTACAGCTTCTCCTGTGTCTGGCTTTCCTGTGCCACATGACCATGACTCAGACCCTCACCGACAGTCTCCAAGTTCAAGAGGCTATTTTCAGGACACTTTGGCCTGACAGCAGCTCTCCGACACATACACACGCTTGCTTCCTCACTCTTCCCCACTTCTACATGGGTTCTGATCTACAAAAAATGGGGTTCTGCACTAAGCCTGGGGCTGCTGATTGGGTGGCCTGCCCAGCTCTGGGCTTTGGTCCCTGGCTCATTGCCCCAGCCCAGAGCCCCGCAGCTTTGCCCCTTCTCTCTCACTCCTGCAGCCTGTGGGAAGTGAGGACTAAGTGGGAGCCCGTTGTGTCTCTGCCTTTGAAGGCAAGTCAAAATCCTGATCCATTACTCAGCTGGACTCTCTCCACAGCTCCACTCAGGCCCCAGATGCATTCTTCCCTCTGCTCTCTGTGTCAGAGCTGAGGACATGAGCAGTGACAATAGCCACACCCTCTCAGCTCACCCACAAGGCTATGAAAACACAAGGGGAAAGGAAAGGGGCAGAACTAATTCAGTATTCTTTCAGGGCCTGATCCACATACACTGCCTGTTCTCTCTTCTGTGGTGCCTCCATGACCCCCTGGAGGGATCCGGGCGTAGGAATGAGCTGGATGGTACCAGATTAACCCTTGGGCATATCTGTGTGACATGCCTGCGTGTCACAAGGCTCCTGGGCTCAAGCTCAACTCCCTCAGCAGCTAGTAAAGATCTTCTGTCCAAGTT
This sequence comes from Balaenoptera musculus, assembly GCF_009873245.2. NCBI lineage: Eukaryota > Metazoa > Chordata > Mammalia > Artiodactyla > Balaenopteridae > Balaenoptera > Balaenoptera musculus. Next base: position 23,214,836 of record NC_045804.1, read on the forward strand.
GAGGTGTTCTTAATGTGGGTTCAAGGATGGCTTCAGGGAGGTCTGGGAGCCCTAGAAACTATTTTTGTATTTTTCCAGGGAAGAGGTCCATAGCTTTCATCACATTCTCCAAGGGTCTGACATTCCTCAGAAAGTTGCTCTAGTCTCCCCAGAAAATCAAGGCCAGGGCAAAATGCTTGTTCTGGCTCCATATTTTTACGCCGAGGGAAAGCTCACTAATGTAGTGCCTTCCTACCTGACTGCAAGTTAGAATAACCGTCTCAAACGCACTCGCCCTAGGTCTACTGAATCAGTCGCTGGGCATTAGGCCCAGAATCTGTACTTTTGACAAGTTCTCTGGATGATTCTCATGCCCAGAGGCCGGGGACTGCCATCTGACCCCTGCTCTATACTGTAAGGCGGCACTGTCCAACATGGCAGCCACTAGCCACATGGCTATTTACATTTAAGTCAATTCATTTTAAATAAAATTTAAAAATCAGTTCCTCAGTTACGCTAGCTACCATATATGACGGTGCACACAGAGAACATTTCCATCACTGCAGAAAGTTCTATTAGACAGTTCTTGTCTAAGGCTATGGTAGCAATGCTTTCTCTGACAGCAAAATTTCTGTTCCTAGGATTCTGGGACAGGAATGGGGTTTAGACTAAATGAGTGCTTGATTAACTGGAAGGTACAAGAATCATGTTTAAAATTTTGATGACAACCTTCCTAAAATGTATCATATTTCAGTTCCCTGTTTTAGTAAGGTCAGTAAAAACACTAGATTAGGAACCAGGAGATACGAGGTCAAGCCTTGGAAGCTTTTTTTAAAAAGCAGCAGGACCATTTTTATTAAATGAAATCCACCTCAACCCCCACAATATAAAAGAGCGAGAAACGTGCAACTGCTATGTAATTCACATTAGAAACAGCTGCTCTGCTGAAGAAGGTGGGCAAGGGCCACACATACTCAGCTTCCCTTCATCCACCACGGACCTCCCCAGAATCCTAGGTCTCCAGGGAAAAGAGTCTGAAAACTAGTGGCCTAGGAAACCTTTTGAGATTCCTTCTAGTTTCCCAAATGCCACTGATTTGTCAGGATTATTTGAGGGCTGGATGACTCCAATTCAGAATGATAATTGTCAATATTTACTAAGCACCGCCATTATTAATGTCAATTTCAGATGTGAAAACTGAGGCTTAGAGAAGTTCAGGAGCCTGCCAAAACAGTCACACAGGAACAAGTTGCAGAGGTGGGGCTGAACGTGCACTGCTGCCTCCCCAGCCTTCATGCTAAACCTTGAGCAGGCCACTGAGTTTCTTCTCATAGCTTCTTCAGAGTTGTTTTGAGGGCTGAAGGAGGTAGAGTACATGAAATGCCAATCAGCTTGCCTGGCCAATAGAAGCTGATAAACGCCCTCACTGAGACAATGGGACTTCTTTGTTTCAGCATCATACAGCCAAGGTGTCAAGCCTTACCTAAGGCACTCAACACTTTGAGCCTTGGTTCGCTGTATATCAAAGAGAAATATAGGGCCATCTTGAAAATGTCCACTGAGGGGCCAGGGCAGACCAGGGCAAATCCCTCTCATGATATTTCATCTGGAAATAAAAACTTGTCCTTCTCTGAATGCCCAGAGGGGACAAATAGCAGAAGTAGAATAACTCAACTTCCTTAATAAGATATTAGTTGAAAACCAATCTCATTCTGATGCTTCCTCTTTTAAGCCTTCAGCTTGCCTGGCTACTAGGCCACAATGGGCCAGCCTCTGCCTATCAAGAACAAGGGGTATGCAGGAAGGGGAACCAAGGGCAAGTGCCGGGCAGAGTGAGCTGGCCAGGCAAAACGGCCATCTGGCCAGGCGGACATGGAGATCCCCATGCGTTCTCAATCCCAGCTCCCTTTTCTGCCCTGCCTACCCTCCCCAAGCCCCTACCCTCAGCCTCTGTTCCAGCCACACTGCTCCTTTCACTTCCCTGAGCAGGGCAGCAATGGGTGAGCCTGATTCTCTTCCTCTGCTCATCCTGTTCCCTGTAAAGAGTGTCTTCTTCCTTTATTACTATCTGTCCAGATCTCACCTATCCTTTATAACCTATCTCCTCAATGAAACCTTTTCCGGTAGGCTCCTGCATTCACTCAACAGGTATTAAATGACAGTCTCCTAAGTGCCAGGGACTGTCATAGTCACTACCACTCATTAAACATCTTCTGTGTGTTGGGCATGTGCTAGGGGCTTTATCCATGTTATTGATGAACCTCACAGCAACACTGCAAGGTTGGTAATATTTTTACAGATGAAGAAACTAAGGCTCTGAGAGGTAAACTGCCTGCAGAAACTAATAAGTCCCAATTTATACAACTAGAGCATCTAACATGGGGTTAGGGCTAAAGGCAGGACACTCCTGGCCCTTTCCCCTGGGACCCAAGGATCCTTAGTTCCTTTCTAGGATAAAAGCTTGTTGGCAAAGTTACCTGGAACTTCAGGAACTGAGCAATATTACTACCCATGTGCATATTACTACCCCTATTTTACCCGCAGAATCTGCCCACTGTTGGTAATAATTTCTTAGCCTGTGTAGGCAGGAAGGACAAGAACTAAAAATGAGGGGTCTCATCAGTAAGGGCTGGATCAGCAATAAATTGGTCAGACTTCTAGTGGAGTTACTCCGGTACATGTTCCTGGGATGTTACCATTTTTCACTTGATTAGTTTTAACAGGTCATTTCATTTTCTTAATACAATTAAAAAAAATGCACACAATACACAAACACAGCGACAAGAGCTCCAGGAAAGATGGTACTATCTTCAGGGAAAGAAGCACTGAAGGTTGTGCTTTGGCAAGCAGAAAAGTAAACCAGAGAAGAAATGGGATGCAAGAAACAATGGTAGGCATAGGAATCGATACGATATGTTGGTCAATTTAATTAACAATTGAATGTAAAAAAATTAGTTTCACCCTGAGAAAACCATAATTCAAAAAGAGACATGTACAACAATGTTCACTGCAGCACTATTTACAATAGCCTAGACATGGAACCAACCTAAATGTCCATCGACAGATGAATGCATAAAGAAGATGTGGCACATATATACAATGGAATATTACTCAGCCATAAAAAGAAATGAAATTGAGTTATTTGTAGTGAGGTGGATGGACCTAGAGTCTGTCACACAGAGTGAAGTTAGTCAGAAAGAGAAAAACAAATACCGTATGCTAATGCATATATATGGAGTCTAAAAAAAAGGAAAATGGTACTGATGAACCTAGTTGCAGGGCAGGAATAAAGATGTAGACATAGAGAATGGACCTGAGGACAGAGGGTGGGAGGGGGAAGCTGGGGCGAAGTGAGAGTAGCATCAACATATATACACCGCCGAACGTAAATAGTTAGCTAGTGGGAAGCAGCAGCATAGCACAGGGAGATCAGTTTGGTGCTTTGCAATGACCTAGAGGGGTGGGATAGGGACGATGGGAGGGAGGCTCAAGAGGGAGGGGAAATGGGGACATATGTATGCATATGGCTGATCCACTTCGGTGTAAAACAGAAACTAACAGTATTGTGAAGCAATTATACTCCAATAAAGATCTATTAAAAAAAAGAATTTAATCTACATAAGCACATATGGTCTACATTTTAAAAAATTATCTTATAATATAAAAGAGAAACAGAAATAACTTGTTCATTTTACCACTAAAAACAAAAACTACATTTGATAGCCGTGAACATTTCGCCAAATAGAAAATGTTCAAGAACAGACAGATGAAACAAACAAATCAATGGAAAGTATTTCTCAAACAGACCAAAATTATATGTGATTAAATGAGGAAACTTTTAGATTGAACAATATGCAATCATCATTTTTATAAGTCAAAAATAGTAAACAATCCAGTAGTTTTATATTTTTCTATCAAATATATAGGATGGTTTCTACATTATACAAGCCTTTGGGAAAATAGCAAAAATAAAGAAATTTTAAAATCTCAAAAAAAAATTAGTTTAAAGCACTTTAAAACATTAAGTTTTCAAGTCAGACAATCAGGATTTTAAAAGATCCCTCTAAATGCTAACTAAAAGAGACCAAACAAAATTATACAGAAAGATTGAGAACAAAGGATGCAAAGAGATATGCCAGGCCTATACTAACCAAAAACATTTAATATTAATATCAGACCAAACACTTAAGACAAAAAGATATAACAATCACTTATATGCACGCAATAAGGAGCCTCGAAATCCAGAGACTTGTGGCAGGTTGAGGCTTTCTGGATGAGTAAGGTCTTGCCTTCGGAGTGTCCTGTCACACTGCAGAGAACTGCAGGATCTTATAACACAGCATTCTTTGAACATGTATTGGTCTGCTGGGTATAGGGGCTTTGCTGAGCACTGGGTGTACACTGAGGAAGAAGATGCAGCAGCCCATTGAGGAGCTTACAGTCTACTGGGGAAAGAGACAAGTAGTCTCTTACCACACAGCGATGCAATGACAGGCACAGACACATAGCAGATGCAGTGGGAACACATGGAGGGACAGCTAGCCCAGCCTGGTGGGGATCAGGAAAGGTTTCTTAAAGCAGGTGACACCTGGGCTGAGTCTCAAGGGGTGAGTGAGAAGTTCCCAAGAAAAAAGGAGAGGGTATTCCAAGTAGAGGGGATGGCAAAAGTTAAGGAACAGGGGTAAGTCTATGTAGGAATCACAAACAGCTTGAAGTTGTTGGTGAGCAAAGCTTGTCGAGAGCTGCAGGAGATGAGGTTGCCTGTGGAGTTCAGGTACCAGATCATGGAACTGTGCTCGGTCCTGATACACCCCCAGGGGTGAAATTCTCAGAAGAGCGAGAGGCGTCTAATTCAGGGGCAGAGTTCCAGATGGAGGAACCTACAGCCTAAGGGCAGATGGTGGATGCTGGGCATTAAATGAAAATCCTGCCATTGGGACAGAACTCTCCACCACCTGCCCAGCCTGGGCTGATAAAATCACAAGTTACAGGCCTCTGGAAGGCTTGCTAATTTCCCTTCGGCAGAGAGACGGAGTGGGCATTTGGACCTAGAAACAGACATCGGAGGAAGGAGCACTCTGAGTGAAATGCAGCTGGAGGAATCTCAACACCTGCCTCCTCGCCAGCTTGAGGCCTGCTTCCCAGGAGAGCAATTTCTGCGTAAGCATTTCCCATTAAAGAGGATATGAAATGTGAATGTAATACATTAATCATTAAAATCTTACAGGCCAGTTATGAAAAAGAAACCTGTCACACCCACAAAACTCAATCTCACTGCCAATTCCATAGGTCAAACTGCCAGGTAGATGAAATGTATGGAATAAAATTTATGACCATCCCTAATTCCCACCACACATCAAGGTTAACCAGCCCTGTCTGTCATACAGAGTGAAGTAAGTCAGAAAGAGAAAAACAAATACCATATGCTAACACATATATGTGGAATCTAAAAAAAAGAAAATGCTTCTGATGAACCTAGGGGCAGGACAGGAATAAAGACGCAGATGTAGAGAATGGACTTGAGGACACGGGGAGGGGGAAGGGGAAGCTGGGATGAAGTGAGAGAGTGGCATGGACATATATACACTACCAAATGCAAAATATAGCTAGTGGGAAGCAGCCGCATAGCACAGGGAGATCAGCTCGATGCTCTGTGACCACCTAGAGGGGTGGGATAGGGAGGGTGGGAGGGAGACACAAGAGGGAGGAGATATGGGGATATATGTATATGTATAGCTGATTCACTTTGTTATACAGCAGAAACTAACACAACATTGTAAAGCAATTATACTCCAATAAAGATGTTAAAAAAAAAAAGGTTAACTAGCCCCACATGTGCAGGAACACCGCTGTCTACAGGCCCTTTCAAATGTTTAAGACACAAAGTCACCTCACTATTCTATTAGCACAGGCCTTACCCACTTCCAGCTTCTCCCTGACCCCTCCCATCTCACAATGAGGCCAAGCTAATCTTAAATCATTATGTCCTTAAGATAACCTCAAGCTCAAAGACATCTGTTGGCTGTGCACTGCTTATGGGCCTGGTCCCAACTCTGTGGTCCATAATCTGTCTTACCACTGTTTCCCTAAACACAGGGTTTGGCTCTGGCCAGTCTGATCTCTCCACACCCCGCTGGCTACTCAGATCTACAGGTCTCCGTGTGCACTTTGTCCTTGTGTGGGCCGTGCTGCACATCCTGCTTGTCCTTCCCAGGCGAAGCTCAGGCCTTCCACCTCCAGGAAGTCCCCGCCGATAGCACCTGGTCTCCTTACTCTCCTCACCCTCACTCCCTTTACTCGTTAAATAAGATAATGTAGGTGAAAGAACTCTAAATGTGATAAATCATCATATACCAAGGGAAGATAGCCATTTCTTGTGCGCACAACTCCATAATTGCAATCTAGGAGGTATGGAGCAGATAGAAATATGGGAAAAGATGTACAAAGATGTTCAGTGTATTTTTATAATAGTAAAACACTGAAACAAAAATGTCTAATTACATGGGGAGGATAATTATTAAATAAGTCATGGTACATCCATTAAAAATGCTTACAAATAATATTTAACTATATGGAAAAATGCATATGGGATACAATGTTAAAAGAAAAAGGATACAGAATTATATCTAAGGTATGATCCCACCTAGCATGTGTCTGTATATTTTATCAACATTTATAAAAATGCAGACACCTAGCACAGACATGCAGCAATGGTTCTCCCTTGGTGGTGGTAATATTCTTTATACTTTTCTAATTTTTCCACATTTTTTGCAGTGAGCAAGTACTACTTTCCCCAGTCTTCATTCTTCAACAGATGTTTCCAAGTGGTAAAAATAAAATACAGAAAGGATAAACAATGAGAAATATAAGTCCTTCCCACCGCTCCCCCATTCTTCTGAGGGGATCCCCATTACCAGTTTCTTACATATCCCTCCAGAGATGTTCTCTGCGGGGTATTACTTTTATGGTGAAAACAAGCTGTAACTAAAATAAGGTCTCTTGGTATGGGATGAGAATTTAGGAGGTGTCTGGTCCACATCTGTGACTGGGGCTTCATAAATACGTGACGACTGCTTCCTCACCCCGCACACACACACCACACACACAGGAAACCTTGCCAGAACCTCGGGGGCTGTTCAGTGAGTTCTGGCAGCAGGGCCGCTAAAACAGAAGCTGGAGATGGGTAAGCTTGTCCCTCCTGGTTTTGGTTTTCATTTCACTCTCTTTCTAGTTTTCCCCGGGGGACTGTGAGTTTCATCCGTTGTGACTCAAGAAGCAGGAAGGTGCTCAGCGATCGCTGTGCCAGCCGTCCTCAACTCTGATGGCCAGTGCTTCCCTGCGTTTACTTTATAACCATCCAATGACAAGTGTATGCAGCGGTGAAGATGCTGGGTAAGACATGCTCGTGGGCACAAGTGGCCCCATAAAGAGTGGGAAAGAGCAGAACTGGACCTGAGAGAAAACCACTGGCCCCTCCGTGGCTGCTGATGTCAAGGGGTAGGATCTGAGGGCTGGTCCCAACCCGGGGAACCTGAAAGAGGCAAGGGTTTCAGGCTAGTGTATCTGAAGCTGCTTCCTTGTATATCTGACGCTGCTTTTTAAAAAAAAAAAAAAGAAAAAAAAATCTTTATTTTGTTTTCAAATACAAATATAATACTTGTTCATTATAAAAAATTAAACAATACAAAAAGTGTATATATTAAAAAAAAAATCCCTGCACCATTCCCTTCTCCCTGCAATGTTAGAAACAGGTTTGGTGGGCTTCCCTGGTGGCGCAGTGGTTGAGAATCTGCCTGCCAATGCAGGGGACACGGGTTCGAGCCCTGGTCTGGGAAGATCCCACATGCCGCGGAGCAACTGGGCCCGTGAGCCACAACCACAGAGCCTGCGCGTCTAGAGCCTGTGCTCCGCAACAAGAGAGGCCGCGACAGTGAGAGGCCCGCGCACTGCGATGAAGAGTGGCCCTCGCTCGCCGCAACTAGAGAAAGCCCTCACGCAGAAACAAAGACCCAACACAGCCAAAAAAAAAAAAATAAATAAATAAATAAAATTAAAAAAAAAAAAAAAAAAAAAAAAAGGTTTGGTGTAAACCCCTCTAGTTCCATTACTGTACATATACGAACATAGAGTTTGGGACTATTTTTAAAATAAACCTAGGATTATACATACATAATATTCTACACGTTGCTTCTTTCACTTAACAATAAATTATGAATACTGTTCCATTTCAGTGTATGTAGATCTATCTCATTCTTTTTAATGGTTCCATAAGATTTTATGGTACAGATGTACTATCATTTTCCCACTTTTTCTTCTATGGATGGATTTTCAAATCGTTTCCATTTTTTATTCTTGTAAGTAATATTGCAAAACAACACTTTTATTCACTTCTTTGTGCACTTTTCTTTTCTTCTTTTTTTTTTTCGGCCGTGCCGCGTGGCTTGCGGCTTGTGGGATCTTAGTTCCCTGACCAGGGATTGAACCCATGTGCTCGGCAGTGAAAGTGCAGAGTCCTAACCACTGGACCACCAGGGAATTCCCTCTCTGTGCACTCTTACAAGTAACTCTAGGTGGTAAATTGCTGGGATCAGAATTCCTGGGTAACCCTTTTCTTAGTGGGTTAGTGGCCCTTTCTTCTCTCCTGTTTCTATGTGTCAGGGAAGTAGGCAGCATCCATCAGTTAAGGACAGGTGGTTAACAAACACTACACTAGTTATTTGCTATAAAGACTATACTTGCCCTCAAGGTGCTTATAATCTAGTTGGTGCAAATGGGTGGATGGATAAATAGATGATCAAGGAATCTCAAAATGACCTTGGGATCAGAAGGGCCCTGGACGTCATTTATTCCAACATAGCACTCAATGATCCTGAGGGATGGCCATCCAGCTACTTAACAGGATGGTCCTGGCATCAAAAGATCTGAGTTTGAATCTTAGTCTTAACATTCTGCTGTGTAACCATGGGCAGATCTCTTAATCTGAGACTCAGGTATCTCATCTGTTAAATAAGGATCCTCAAACGTACATAACAGGATTTTACAGGACAATTAAATACAAGAAACAATGTTTAAATGCCCAACAGAATGCCTGGCACACAGGGGATGCTCTAGAAACATTAGCAGAACCTCCAGTGAGAGGGAAGCTGTTACAAGATGAGCAGTTCTTTCCGGGACTGGAATTGCCAGTTGTTTGACAGTCCTCGCCTGTGCAGAGCTGAAACCCACCAGCCAGCAGCCCTAGTGTTGGAAGGAAAGTCTGCAACAGGCACTGTCAAAGGAGGAGGGGAGCATCCCAAGAGCAGGGAGGCAGAAGCGGCCAGCAGGAAAAGGACCACCCATGACAGGGGTGTTCTTTGTTTGTTTGGGTTTTTTTTTGGCTTCGCCTTGCATGCAGGATCTTAGTTCCCTGAGCAGGGCTCGAACCCGTGTCCCCTGCAGTGGAAGCACAGAGCCCTAACCACTGGACCGCCAGGGAATTCCTGAGGGGGTTGTTCTTTGAAGAGCATTCTGCACACGCCATCCAGCCTCTCTCTCCTGGCAGTGCCTCAGCTCTGAATGGACTCAAGAATGACCCACCAGTGCACAATGAACAAGGACCCAGAACTCCTCGGCACCTAGAGCCGAAATCAGTTGTCCTGTGGAGATCTTTGGGTGTTTTCAACAACCTGCTGCTATATGTATACACAGAATTACATGCTGGTTGTCAATAATAATAAAAATAATAATGACAGCTATTATTGTTTGCTATGTATTAGGTACATTAGGCAATGTTTGCTATGTATTACTTCTTGAATCCTCACAATAACTCTAGTATCATTCCCCTTATATGGAGGAATAAATTGAGGCTCAGTAGGTCAAGTAATTTTCCCATGGTCACACTGCAAGGAAGTGGCAGAAGCAGGATTTGCACGTGGGACTCTTTTATGTCAAAGTCCATACTCTTAACCATGACACTGAATCCATTTTCAAATGATTCAAGCTTTAAAAATTGGGACCCCAAAGCAGAAGCTGCCACAAGCCAAAGGTTTGTTAGTGAGAAACCCAGGGACTGACCCAGGAGGAAGCATCTCAATTAGGAAGCATAAATACAGCCAGCCTAAGTTTTGGAAAAAGCAACTTTAAAATGGCAATGGGGATCAAAGACTCCAAGCATGTGGCAGGTCTGTGTTCCTTAGCCCACCCATGCCCAGCACAGCTGGACCCATCCCAGGGACCAACAGTATGACAAAGTTCAAATTCACCATTCATTTTATAAAGCCTGGCTCCAGGCTTCTTGAGCCTATTTTACTGTTTTTTGTTTTTGTTTTTAATAGCAAAGCGTTGAGCATCAGTTACTAAATTCATAAATATGGTTATTACTTTGTCTCCAGGCCCTGATATAGGGCATTGTATAAACTTTAAAAGAAAAGTATTACAACGACATTTTCAATTCAACTTTCAAATCCTTTGCATGAGGAGAGCCAATAGCATATAGAAAAGATGCCACTGGGGCATCACTGATCCACAGAGGCAGTTACTCAGGAGAATGGGGGGTGGGGTAGTATTGAGAAAAACCTCAACCACTTCATTTTCTACAATACACAGCAAGGAATCTTTAATGTATGTTATATATAAAAATTTCATAGGGTCACTGAAATCTGTAGGTTGGGGTATTCTGTGTAACTGAATATTCTGATTAAGTGGGGGCTGCAGTGTGTACCACTCAATAACGATCAGTTTCCAAAGATTATAGTGCCACTAACTGCCCTCAACACTAAAGTCGTGCCAAACACAACCAGCTTTCTTTGATGAGTCAAAATGCACTTCTGGATCTTGCCAAGCCTTGAGGTCATCATTGCAAGCAAGGTCTGCTTGTGAAAAACTTCTCCTTATTTAACTTTTCGGATTGGATTCTGAGCAAGGAGCAGTTCCCTGGGCTATGGTCAATCCTGCTGCAACACAACCACTTCCCTCCTCTGTTGGTTGGTAACTCTGCTTTTCACAGGTGGGACTGGCTTCAAGCAGGGTCTACCTGTTTTCGGAGATGGAGAAAGACGGGCTCAGCCTCTTTGGAAGGGAAGAGGCGTCAAATTCATTGTAGTTATTGGTGACTGGTCCTGAAATTGAGGAACTAGTTTGAGGAACTTCAGAATAAACAAGAAACCCAAACAACTTGGCTTTCCACAGAAGGCTTCCAATGTATGGGGGTAAATGGAAGGAAGTACACAGTCCAGCTCTGCCCTTTGGCAGTGGCACCCTGATCATGGCCTCGTTTCAGATGCTGCCCTACACATCCTTTGACAGACTGGCCTGAGTGAGCAGCTTGAGGACATGTCCCTTTCAACACAGGGTCACATTCTTGTCCTCCCCCAGGAAGGGAGGAAAGGGTTTGGGACCTGTGGTATGACAGGGAATGTTCGCAGAGGATCTCTGGAAGGCAGACTCTTTATTTATATTTTTATTATTATTTTTAAAAAATTTTATTTTTGGCTGCGCTGGGTCTTCATTGCTGTGTGCAGGCTTTCTCTAGTCGTGGTGAGCAGGGGCTACTCTTCGTTGCGGTGGGAGGGCTTCTCATTGTGGTGGCTTCCCTTGTTGCGGAGCACGGGCTCTAGGCGTGCGGGCTTCAGTAGTTGTGGCACACGGGCTCAGCAGTTGTGGCTCGCGGGCTCTAGAGCGCGGGCTCAGTAGTTGTGGTGCATGGGCTTAATTGCTCCGCGGCATGTGGGATCTTCCTGGACTAGGGCTCGAACCCGTGTCTCCTGCATCGGCAGGAGGATTCTTAACCACTGTGCCATCAGGGAAGTCCCTCCATTTCTAATCTTAATTGGCAATAGCATCCTCATTTGAGGCTGGCAAAGCCCCCTTCCTCCCAAGCCTCCCACCTATCCCTAGTATTGACCAGGACTAATTCTGTTCTGATAAAAGGAAATGTCGCAGTCAGCAGAAGGTGGGTGGTGGATCTCAGATACAACAGCTCTTTGCACTTATGGAGGCCACCATCTAGATGTGACATCGAGCTTTGCCCACGAGAAAGAGCCTCTTCACTGAGAGGAGCTGGACGGATCCCGAGGGAATGACGCCCAACTACTCTGGGTCTTCTGGCTACCTGCACACCACAGGTAACACAACAGGAGAAAGATGCAGAGGAGCTTCATGGTGCCCAGTGGGTTTGTAGCCTCACAATCAATCATTCATAGCTACTGAAGACCCACTTTGGGTAAGATACTGCCTGGTGAGGTAGGACAGTGACCTACAGGTGTAGGCAACCTTTGAGACTTCCGGGTAACCCTGCCCAGAATTGTATTTTCTTATCAACCTTCACCTCCTTTTGGTTACACGAACCTCATGGTACAAGAGAGTGTCAAATAAATAGCTTTCTGTTTACTTTTTCTTAGACTCAGAGCAGCTGCCGCTTTGGCTCCACCCTCCCCAGGTCTGGCAAAGCTTGAAGAAAGGCCGGGAGTGATGGGATTGGGTGTGGATATGAAGGAGGAGCTAGTTAAAAAAATACAATTCCTACTCCAGGAGTAGTTCTTTTGTTCAAGGAGCAGCACAGCACAGTGCAGAGAGCCTGGACTTTAGTTCAGATTCTGCAATTAACTAGCCGTGTAGCCTTGGGCAACTCAGCTTCTTGGGGTCACCATTTTCTCGTTTGTAAAACAGAGCACGCAAACGGTTATGATCACTTCCAGGCTATAACTCAAATAGCTCTTTCTTGACAGAGCGGTTCAGGCCTAAGGTCACTTAGCCATGCCCACCCAAAGTGACTGCTGGCTAGTCCAGATGGATGAGGTGTGGGTAGGGGGGGCTGGAGGGGAGCCTGCAACAGATAAAGGAAACAAGGTAATACTAGCTCTTCCGCTGTGGCTTCAATAAAGTCAAGCCCACCTGGTGGTGTGATCTGGACATTGCTTAGAGAGGTCCTTGACCCTCAGCAGTCAAGTTCAACACCAACTGCACTGGTCTAGAACACAGAGTCTGAACAAACTTTTTGCCTTGAAGGACACCTGGTCACGGCTTTAGTGGTAAGAAGGTCAGAAGGCACAGCATCCAGAAACCGGGTGGAAGAGATGGCTCAGGAGTTCCCTCTGCCGCTTCTTTCTTTTCTTTTTAAATAAATTAATTTATTTATTTTATTTTATTTTTGGCTGTGTTGGGTCTTCATTGCTGCGCGTGGGCTTTTCTCTAGTTGCGGCGAGTGGGGGCTACTCTTCGTTGGGGTGCGCGGGTTTCTCATGGCGGTGGCTTCTCTTGTTGCGGAGCACGGGCTCTAGGCACACGGGCTTCAGTAGTTGGGGCACGTGGGCTCAGTAGTTGTAGTTCGCAGACTCTAGAGCACAGGCTCAGTAGTTGTGGCACACGGGCTTAGTTGCTCCGTGGCATGTGGGATCTTCCCAGACCAGGGCTCGAACCCGTGTTCCCTGCATTGGCAGGCAGATTCTTAACCGCTGAGCCACCAGGGAAGCCCTGCAGCTTCTTTCTGAGTCCAAACACTGGTTCCAGAAGTGTGGCAGGCTCAGAATTCCAAAGTTTCCTGAAAGCCAGGGTTGAATCTAGCCTTCCTAATCACTGGAGCTCTTCAGAGCCTCCAACTCAGGTGGCGAAAAGGAAGGCAGGTAGAAAAGGGTTCCCCAAAAGCCCTTTCACACCAAAGTATGGTATGTATCTCTCTGCTTTTTGCCAAGGGGTTTCCCAGCTCCCTAGAGCCAAAGCTCCCCTCCTGCTTCTTTGTTGACTCTCACTGGAAGTGGGCCATTTTCCACTCTCAAGGTGGCTGGACTCAAGAGTGCAGTGACACTGCTGATCTGGGCTCTGTGCCGGGTCCACATGAACCCCCTGCCGGGGAATCCATCTCTCTGTCAGTCCGCAAGCCCCGGGAGCCTTCGGTTTGCTTCCTTACCCCTGCCTCCAAAGTCCTTGGACTGAAATGAACATGACCTTTGGCAAAGGGCTTCTCAACAAGGTCTGTTCGAGACTTCCTCTGCGACTGAGCTGGGGAATAAATCGCCTGTCACCTACACCCCTGCAAGGGTGACTCACCTTCCAGAGAAAGTGCTCTGCTCACCTAAGCAAAGCTGCCTGGAAAATGACTAAGGCGCCTATCAAATGCACCCTGTGGGGCCGACCAGTTACCAAGCCGGGCCCAGACACACTCTGCCTCTCACCTGCAGCCTGAAGTGAAGTGTGGAGCTGCCACTCCAGGTCTGCTGGTTTCATTTTCATCTGAACCGAGCTCCACACGAGGCTTGACATCCGGTGATCTATTTTTTCTAAAAACTAGGTTCACTTTAGAAATGACTCTTTGGCCACGAAGGAAGCTTCCCCAAGAGAAAACAAAATGTTATTTAAAGGCAACGTCAGCCTGGTGGGAGCCTGTATTTTTGTTTTGTATTAAGAAGGGGAAAAAAAAGAATTTAAAATATAATGTGAAACTGGTTTTTTTCTTGGGTGATTTAAAGGGAAATCTGCAAGTCCCTGACTGCGGATCCAGGGCCCCCAGACTGGCAATAAGGCGACAAAGCGTAGTGAGCTGAGGCTGCCACATGGTGGTGGGAACCTTGCCCCACAGAACCCAGGTTTCCCTCCTGGTCTCCCAAACAGAGAAGAATGAGTCCTTGCTGACTTATATTCTACACAGTGTTTTCCTTTTTTTCCCCTCCAGAGTTAAGGCTGGGACCCACTTTGCTGCACGGGGGACACAGGACGGCCCTAGAAAGGCTCAGCTCTGCCTCTTGCCAGAGTCCTGGGAGGGCCGAGGGTGGCCAAGGGTTAGGCTCGCCAACTCTGACCAGGCAGAGCCGGAGCTTTTTTAGACTCGTTTGGAGGGTGGTAAGGGCAGTATTTAGTGTAAGACAGGGAAAACCTGACAGCTAAACCCTCTAGACAGAAGAAATGTCCCCCGAGAGGTCCTGCTGAGAAAATGACTGCCCTTATCAGGCAGTGTGACCCTTCCTGACGTCATCTTACAGAAAACAGGTCTAGTCAAAGTGGTAATCGGCAACTACTAGTACTGCGATTACTACTACAACCACCATCAGCAGTTATAGCCATTGTGTCCTATGGCTTATTCTGTGCCAGGCACCGAGCTCAGCACTTTACATACATTCTCTCCTTTTCTACTCAAAACAACACCATGAAGTATTTACAGACGAGGCACCCAATGCTTAGAGAAGTGAAGTGATTTGCCTGAGGTCACACAGGCAGACAGTGGCAGACCTGGACCTGACCCAACAGCCTAAACCCCCAAGTTGGATACGAAGATGCCGCGGACTTGCTCTACCGCTCCGGGCAAATCACTTGACCACTCTGCTTTAATTTCTGCATCTGTAAAACGGGGATAAGCAGACTCGCCCAGAGGATGCTCTATTCTTCTTTTAGACTTTTGTTAATAATTATTATGGATAATCAATATCAACTAATAATTAATTGCTAACACTTATTAATTAATACTTGTTAACATAAATAGATAAATAAAGCAGCTACCCTGGTTTAGTTATATTCAAAACTGACCTGTTTTGGAAAAAAAAAAAAAAGAAAACAACTTACCCTTTCATGAGTAAGTTAGTAGAAGAGGCAGTGAACTAGATATCAAGAAACGTGGGTTTAGCTTCTAGGCATGACACTGATTTCCTGAGTAATCTCATCCCCTTTATTTCTCCTTACTAGGCCTCACATTCCTGATCTTTGTCCCTGCCTTTCTTTACGGGAGTATTGTGAGAAAATACAGAAAATAGCCACTAAGTACCATTACTCTGGATGCCATATAATTTCAAGGGATTTACATCAGGAGGATAAGAGATTAAAGGGTATAAAATAGCAAGGGCAAGGGGATCTTTTTTTTTTTTTAATTGAAGTATAGTTGATTTACAATGTGTTAATTTCTGGTGTATAGAAAAGTGATTCAGTTATACATATATATATATTCTTTTTCATATTCTTTTCCATTATGGTTTATCACAGGATATTGAATATAGTTCCCTGTGCTATACAGTAGGACCTTGTTGTTTATCCATTCTATATGTAATAGCTTGCATCTTCTCATCCCAGACTCCCAATCCAACCCCGCCCCCCCACCTTGGCAACCACAGGAAGGGGATCTTTTAAACTATTGATAGAGTACAAAGAAGGGTGCACAGGCTGCTGAGAAAAAGTGACTTTTCTCTGCATTGTCACTCAGGCAGTAAGACAAGGCCAGAACTGAAGACCCCAAATCCAACATACTTCAGTGTCTCGCTCAGCTCAACTGAAATGTTCTACCACACGATCTGCCCTATGTTTGGCCTTCCACTTCTCATCTACTGCTTTCAACATTTCAGTCAGCATCGCCAAGCAAATGCAAAGCCTTCACACGTGCATCACTCTAAACGCTCACCTACCCCTTGAAGGTGCTCAACCCCCATTCCTTCTCCTGCTGAAGGATCTCAGGCGTGCAGCGCCCAGAGAGGCTGGCTTATCCTTAAAGCTCCCTAAATCCACTGACAGGGAACTGTCCCCCTTCCCGCCAATTTCACGTTGGTGCCATCAAAAGTGCCCATAAGGCTCAGATGTTTCCAGTTTAACTGAAATACTAAAATGGGGCAAACAGGAAGCATCAGACACAACTGCGGTAGTGACTTATTAATCATGAAAGCAGAATTTTAGTTGCATTTTAACCTTTTGCCAGGAAAAAAAAAACACCTCTGAGATGATGGAAGCCATTGGTACAAAAGATGCTGTCTATGTGTGTATCAAGCTGACTTACACTTTTGATTTAGGACTGAATTTGGTTTTAAGATTTCTTTCTTTTTTTTTTAAAGATTGATTGATTGATTGATTGATTGATTGCTATGTTGGGTCTTCGTTTCTGTGCTAGGGCTTTCTCTAGTTGCGGCAAGCGGGGGCCACTCTTCATCGCGGTGCGCGGGCCTCTCACTATCGTGGCCTCTCTTGTTGCGGAGCATAGGCTCCAGACGCGCAGGCTCAGTAGCTGTGGCTCACGGGCCCGGTTGCTCCGTGGCATGTGGGATCCTCCCAGACCAGGGCTTGAACCCGTGTCCCCTGAATTAGCAGGCAGATTCTCAACCACTGCGCCACCAGGGAAGCCCTTAAGATTTCTTAATTACTCTCCCAGAAAAAACATGTGTCAGGTCAACCAACATTAATCTCTCAGCTCTTCATCAAGGCAGGCAGGCCTGTTAGGAAAGCTCATGTGCTGTCCATCGAGACAGGAAAAAAAATAGGAAATTAAAAGTGACTTTGCAGGCCAAAGTGATAGGACACTCTTAAGAGGGTGCCAACAATGAGGAAAACAACCCTGGATCGGGCTTTACCTCTTTCGCATATCTACAGATCTCTCACCAGACCCTGGTCAGGATGAACGGTTACCACGCACCAAACAAAATCACAACAGCTGCCTGGAGTTGGACAACCAATCAGGGCAGGCCTGCTTCTCAACATTAAGTGATATACAAACACTCCAAGCAGATCACAATGGAGTCAGTGTTCAACAGGAGAACCAAAATGAGGAACCAAACCTCCGTCTGTTGAGGCGAAATGGCCAACCAGACATTTTTGTTTAATAGATGAAGGCTCATTTGGCAGGGTCTCTGTGGTGCCGCTCCCGCAATCTCTAACTGACAATACTAGGGGCGAAAAACCCCCTTCAGAACTAACTACTCCTTAGACTCTGAAAACAGTCAGAAGGTGACCTAAAGCTTGGCGGCTTACTGCTGTCTGATTTCACAAAAGTGCTGGAACATATACCTGGGTATATATTTCTAAAATTGAAGTCAGAGACTAGTACTTTTACTTTGAGGCCTTCTGAGAAGTTCACCACACCCTTCAAAATAAACGAGGATGTCCTCAAGGTGTCTGAAAATCTCAGATGTCTGGCATTGCTGCACCAAAGGAACTGTCTTTGACATCACTTAAAAAACACCAAGAGTAAATCCAAACACTTTGTAAGACAAGCACCTGTTCTCTCATGTTAAAAGCATAAATACCCCAGCAAACACTTCTCCCTCTGTCCTGCATCTTAAGTCCCATAAATGTGGTCCTGGTCCAGGGGAAGGAGCCTGGGAAAGACTCCAGTGGCCCAGGTTCAAGTCTTCACCCTGAGTCCTAGCTATGAGGCATTAGGCAAGATCTATTTACATCCCCGCCCCCGACAAACACACACCTGCCTCAGGTGCCTCACCTCTAAAGCAGGACAATACTAACTATCTTATCACATGGACATCTGAAGGGAAAAGGAGGTTACAAGTATGAAGATACTAAGTAAAAAACACATCACTAATGTTAAGATACTATCTCCCTCTACTCTTTCAGAAAGACCATGTTTCTAGTCAAGGGGTTTTCAACATTTTTCCTGGAATAAACTTCAGACTTCTATTCTGTATTAGGCCCCATCTCTCATCATTTAACTTCATTTGCTTTTCAAGTTCTTAATCAAGGGACAGGTACTCACTGTCCCCCAGTTAAAAAATAATAATTTTACCATTTACACCACTGATTTCTGTCTCTTTTCTCCATTCATCCCCTAGTCCACCCTTAGGACCGAGAGCAATATTTTAACTTCAATTAGGAAAAAACGGCTTTTTCTGAAGTTATCCAGCACCGAGGAGGTTCCCGGGCAGGTGGGACTCTCTGTACTTTACAAGTGGCCTCCTTCTGCCTGGTGCCGGTGGCTGCAGGCTGCCAGGGCCACGATGGGCTTCCAAGATGGGATATTTTATCTGAGCTGACAGATAAAGTCCTGAGTGGAATGGACAGAAGAATTACAGAGGGGTCAGGGAGAGAAAGAGGATGCTGCGAGTAGCCTGCACTGCCCCGCTGGGTGCCAAGGGCAGGTTCTGCCTCTTCTCCCAGGCTCGGGGTGTGACCCCAGAACTTCCCAGGAAAGGCCTGAGAGTTTCACTGCCCGGACAGGTGGGAGGGCTCACGGACCCGGCGCACCTGGGCGTTAGGCACCTTCTGCCCGGTGCCGAGGTGAGCCCTCATCCTGGGGGGCATCCAGGGAACAGAGCAGGAGGGGCAGGCCTGGCGGTGGGGCAGCTTGGCGCAGAGAAACAAGGATGTTGGAGAAGGGGAAGCAAGGCGTCCCTGCGCGCGCTTCGGGCGAGCGTGTGGCCTGTGGGTGTGCTGGTTGAGCACGGCGTGAGACCGTGGCCCTGGCAGCGTGAGTGAGAGAGCGCCGGCGGCCGGCCGCCAGGGCCGAGGGCCCGCGCGCGAGTGGGTCCCCCGGCCGCGCCGCCGACCCCCACCATTCCGGGGCGGCGGGCCAGGCCGCAGCCCGGCCCCGGGTTGAGGAGCGACCCATCCCCTCTGCCCCTCGCCCCGGGACTCGCTCCAGTCACCTACCGGCCGAGCGCCGATCTCCCCACCAGCGAGTGTCGCGCTCCCTTCGTCCACGATCTCCCGCCGCCGGTCGCCGACCGCTGCTCTCAGGGCCCACGGTCGCCCCGCCCCGCCTCGGGCCCCGCCCCCTCACCGCCTTCCCGGCCGCCCCCGGGGCCACGCCTCCGCCAGCGGCAGCAAATTTGCCTCGCTTCGCGCCTCCTTGCTTTGGCCTCACCTAGACCCTTGGCCCCGCCCACTCCTCCAGTCTAACCAATGAGACAGCGCGTCCCAGCCAGTTCTGGCCTACCGCCCCAAGCAACGATTGGTTAACGAGGCCTCGTTTCCAGGAATGGGCACTATTTCCGGACAGTGTTTATAGAGAAGAGATTGCTGGGCAGACTGATCCACAGAAGGCGGAGGCGGTAGGGGTGTTGGTGTAACCACACATGCGCGCTCGGCTTCTGGCAATCTTTCGGGTTGCTTTCTTCTGGAGGTTACGGGAAGAAAGGGTGAGCGTGCGCATGCGTGGGCCCTCCCCAGCCTAGGACCTGGTTACCTAGGAGACGGCGAGGCGTGCTCTCGCTCCAGGCTTTGGGTGTGTTTCCTCTTTGCTCCAGGCTGTGGCGGCTGAGGCAGGTGTGTTGGTTGTGGAGGGAGCGGGGCGGGGCAGGGGTGTGTATTTAGAAACACTTAATTGAGCACTTGCTGTGAGCCTGGTGCTGTAGAGTCTCTGAGGACAGGGTAGGTTCTCGTGCCTGCCCTCGAGAAGGTTGGGGGGCTAAAGGCCTACGCAGGTCAGACCTGTGTTTTGAAACCCAGGTCTGGTGAGAGCGTGCGGCTGGCGTGGTGCAATCCCTTTCCACAGCCAGAGAAGCAACGTGGTGTGAGCGCTGCGTGAAGCAGCTCCTCGCTGGGTTTACAGGTTATGGAGCCAGAAAGAAGACTAGAGCTTTACTTATTTAAAAAAAGGACTCGGAGTCTGGATATGCACCAAGGTGTCAACAATGCTTCTCTCTGAATGGGGGGTGGGGGTGGGCGTTGGGGAAGGGGTAGGGGAGGTGCTTAAGGGAGGTATGGATATTTTTTCTTTTCTAACTTTTGCTTTTCCATATTTTCCAGTGTTTCCACAGTGAGCTTGTATTTTATTTATAATAAAGAAAATATTTCCACGCTTAAAAAAAGTTTGCAAAATAAAAGATATGCCCCTACGTGGGCACCCCACCCCAATAAGTGGTCTACAACAGGCAGGTGTGGTAAGTGGCTCTAGTGGTACGGGTAAGCAGGCCCCATTCAAGGCTGTCTGGGAAAGTAAGGATCACCCTATCTCTGGAAGTGTTGGAGCAAAGACCTGCTCAGGACCACTTTGCAGACAGTGGTTCATAGCTTGAAGTCTGTTTCTGGAGATCTGCATCCAACAGACATCTTGGTTGTCAGGGGATACGGAAGACCATTTAGGCAGAAAACTGAACCATCTAGAGGCCTCACCCACTCACTCAGGCCATAGATAAGTTTTGTTTGGCTGGCCCAATGTTTTTTTTTAATTGAATTTGAATGCCTTCGAGCAGAGCCTGCAGTTCCTCACAGCCCCAGCCCCTGTTGTCTTACACCCAACCACTTAACCTATGTCATTTGCCTGGCCACTAAAGCGTTTGTGGTCATGGTCCAGAGATACCCCATACTTTGGAGCTGGACAGTCTCTGTTGCATAAACTCGCTCTGCTACTGACTGGCGTGGGAGATGATGGGTAAGAAAGAAGCTGGGGGCCCTTAAAGCTGCTTCCAACCCACAGGGTTTTCATTTCAGTGACTCAGGGAGAGGTGGAGCTTGGCCAGATGGTGGGTTACAGGTCAGTATCAGCAAGCCTGGATGCAGGGCTTGCCTCTTCCACCACCTGTTTGCCTCTGGGCACACCGCTTCTCAGGAAAGATGTGGGCACAGGGCCAGAGTCTGCAGACATTCCCTGGCCTGCCTTTGCCTTCTCCCTCTTTCACCATTCCTTCTTTATGACACCCAGTGCCCATGTACTTTACCCAGCTTCCCTCGACACGTCTCTCGGTCCTGCGATGACCCACCCACCCTATCAAGACTATCTGTCTTTAAATCTATCCACTAACACTAATGTGTATTACTGGGAGAGAGTGAACCTGTTGACCCATAGTTGCAACTCGCAAGAAGGAATTTCACATCAGGTTGCAGGAGAGGAACAAACCTCTACAGACTAATGAGGACAAGATTTGGGACTCCTGGTTTCAGCTACTTTCCCCAGGCCTTTCCAAGCCCAACTGTGTGTGATGTGAGGTAAGAAACAACATGACACCCACTGCAAGTGAGCACTGAGCACTTCTGAGCCTTGAAATGCTGGCATCTTCTGGAAGGAGAGCTTCAGGGTAAAATTACTTCCTTCCAGCCCAGCTAGTTAAGTCACGAGAACCTGGGAAGGCTTCTAGCCCTGAGTCAGTCGTGCAGCCTCAGCTCTGCTTTAAATAAAATAAATTGCTATTTATGGGATGACTCACACCTGGAGCAGTGAGCTGGGTTCTCAGCACTCAAGGATTTCTGCATCCCACTCCCATGGTTCAAGTCCGGAAATGGAAGGGCAAGACTATGCTCTTCCAAAAAGAATAGCAGCTTCTGTTTTTTGAGAGCTTATAAAAAATAAACCAGATATTTCTAAGTGCTTTGTATGCATAATAACCTCGCTAAATATTCACTCCTGTCTAGGGTTTCCCAACCTGGCACCACTGACATTTTGGATTGGATAATTCTTTGTTGTGGGGAGGCTATCATATATATTATAAGATGTTTAAGAGCATTCCTGGCCTCTGCCCACTTGATGCCAGTAACACCGCCCTCCTACACCCAGTTGTGACAACAAAAAAAATGTCTTCAGACCTTGACAGATGTCCCAAAGGGAGCAAAACTGCCCCCAGTTGAGAAACTTTGCAGTCTAACCTCATAGAATAATAACTATTATTATCATCCCCACTTCACAGATGAGGAAACTGAGGCTCAGAGAAAAGTAACTTGCCCAAGGTCACTTCACTGTAATAGAAGATCTGGGATTTAAACCAGGTGTGACCCAGAGCCCCTGCTCTTCTGCGTGCAGGACTCTGCAAAGAGACTGTGGGCTTCAAGGAGCAAATTGCCCAATCACTTCTGTAGAAGAGTGATGAAGAGTGAGTGAATTCTGTGAATCAGTGAGAGAATGCCATTCTTGGATCATTTCTCCTTTTCTGTTTGCTTTGGAAGAAAGGCAATTATATTCTGGTTTTTATTGCCTTGGTCAGCACAGTTCACGGTGTCCAGTGATGTCTAGTGGGAAATTAGCTAGTGAATCATCTCTGTGTCTGTGGGTCTTAGGCCCCACTTTGCTGGGAGATCCTGAAGTTATGCTTGAGAAGAACTCGGATGTGAGGCTGAGATCAGAGAGGACTGGGGGGTGGGAATGGATGTTCCTGAAGGAGAAGCAGCTTTCTTTCTCCATCAGGGGCCTGGCCGAGGCTGCAGCTGTAGTGCTGTTGCTGCCCTCCCAGGCTTGGACCTGCCCCATTGCTGCCACCCAGTCCAGAGGTATCGGTGGGACTAGGGAAGCAGGAGAGGGAATGGGTGCAGGCAGTGGTGTGCTGGGGCTCTCTTCCTATCCTGCCGCCAGGAACTCATGTTGCTTGAAATCAGACATGATGGGAGTATTTACACCAGAGAAATTAGCAAACAATATAAACCAGGGCTACCTACCAGCAAGCTGGTTGTTCAGCATTTACCAGCACACCATTGCATGCAGATTCTGGATCCTGATTGACTCTCACTAATTCTGCTTCACAAGGGGGGATAGGAGGGGGCATGGCGAGCCACAGAGCTGTGGGACAATAGGAGGAGCCCTGGTGACGTGGCTGAGGAGAGAGATGTTCATCTCCACAAAGGACAGAGCTGCCTGGGTGGGGGTCTCTGGAGCACTGGGCAAAAATGACCTTACCAAGAGGTCATCTCCTGGGCGTACCCGAGACCCCTCCTGACCTTGGAGCCTTCTTAGGCTTCTTAGGGAGCCCTGGGTTAAGGCTTGACTCAAATTCTTCTCACTTCCTGATGGGTTATCCCCTCCTAACTCACCTCCCTGCCTCCAGTCTCCTCTCAACATCATTCTCAACCCTTCTGGTGGATTTAATCCTCCTAAGAGACCACTTAGGTCATGTGTTCTAGCCCCAGTGTCTCCACATCTCTCGCCTTTCAATTCCTCACCTTTAGCTTTTTCTTCTCAACCTCCAAATGTTATCGAGTCTCCCCAGCCGAAAAACAGACCAGTAAAGAAAAAAAAACACTTCCTCTGTCTTGGCTCTCCCCTACACTATTGCCCCAGCCTTCTTTCCCCTCTCAGCTCCAAACTTCTTGGTACTCCTGGTGTCTGCTTCATCTCCCACTTGTGTGTAACCCCGGCAGTCTGTTTTTGGCCCACTATCCCTTCTCTCCATGGACACCCCACTAACCGCCTCCGAGTCAGATGACCTTGTCTTAGCTCTCATATGCAGCCAGCTACAGATGTGATGCTCCGGGCACCTACGGTGCCAGGCCCTGGGGAGGGAGTGTGGGACCTCCAGACCAGTCCCTGCCCTGCCCTTAGGGAACACCCTTCCCAAGGGTGGGCAGACCTTGAAAAGTGACTACAGATGAGGACCGAAATCATTCCAGTGTTGAGGATGTTGAGAGGATGGACAGAGTGTACTGTATCATGCAGGGCCCAACCAGGGAAACAGAACTCATTCCGAGTTTTTAAACATGGAATTTCATACAAGGAATTGGTTACACAGAGGTTGGAAGAGCTGAGAAGCCCAGGAGGAGATGGCAAGGTAACCAGGAATCCACTATTAGTCCTGGGTTGGGGGGAAAACAGTGTAATCAGTGGTGGAGGGCCAGGGTCACTTGGAAGAAGTTGGAACCACAGAGGAGATACAATCCACTTCCATAGATACCGCTCAGGACTGAGCCGGACGAAGATTCTCCTTTCCTTCCACGTTCCACCCTCTGGTCTCCTGCCAGAGCCTCTCATTGGTCCGGAGCCTGCAGGGGTCAGTCACCTGCAGTGCAGAACAGAGAAGGTGAGGACCAGACGGGAGGGCAACAGCCCAGGACCACTACCAGGATGGGATGGGAGAGGATGAGGGGGGACTGACTTAGTGGAGGGGGCTCAGAGACGGCTTCCCTGAGGAACTAAGCTGAGACCTGCAAGGTGAAGGGGAATTGGAGGAGAAAATGTTCCCAGCAATCACTGACATTTTAAAAAGACTAATTTTTTAGAGCATAAGGTTCCCAGCAAAATTGAGTAGAAGGTGCAGAGATTTGCCATCTACCCCCTGCCCCCGCACACGCATAGCCTCCCCACTATCAGCATCACACACCAGAGTGGTACCTTTGTTACGGTCGATGAACCTACATTGACACGTTGTAATCACCCAAAGTCCACAGTTTACATTAGGGTTCACTTTTGCTGTTGTACAGTCTATAATACAGTCTGTGGGTTTGGACAAGTGTATGATGACATGTATTCATTATTATAATATCATACAGAGTATTTTCACTGCCCTAAAAATCCTCTGTGCTCTGTATGTTCATTCCTCCCTCCTCCCACCCCACCACCCCAAACCCTGGCAGCCACTGATATTTTTACTATCTCCATAGTAATAAATAAATAAATTGTGATACATCCAACCAATGAAATACTATTCAGCGCTAAAACGGAATGAGCTGTCCAACATGAAAAGACTTAAATGCATATTACTTAAAAGACTTATATGCGTATTACTAAGGGAAAGAAGACAGTATGAAAAGATTCCATACTGTATGATTCCAACTATGTGACATTCTGGAAAAGGCAAAAGTATGGAGACAGTAAAAAGGTCAGTGGTATTTTTTTGCCCATTCTCCTTCTGAGACTTCACAGATACTGTACTTTCTGTTTCTTTCTCCAGTTTTTTTTTTTTTTTTTTTGGCCGTGCTACGCGGCTTGTGGGATCTTAGTTCCCTGGCATTCCCTCTTTCTCCCATTCTTAAAGATTGAGGCACACCCCAAGTTTCAGTCCTAAGCCCCCCACTTCTCTGCACTTTTTCCTTTGGAGTTCTCATCCATTCCTAACTTCACTTAATCATTCGACAAACATTAATTGAGCACCTGGTGTGTGCCAGACACTTGAGTAGGCCCCTGGTGACAGTGAGAGATGAATGAGTCATGAGGCCCGCCCTCAAAGAGGAGATGGACAAAGTTGCAATACAATGTGGATGATAGAAGGAAGTCCTGGGTGAGGTAAGAACACATAGAAGAGATCAAAGAAGGCTTCCTGGAGGAGGTGACCTTTGAGCCGATTGCTGCCAGGTACGCTAGCAGTGAGCCAGGTGAATGTGCTGGGAAGAACATTCAGGTGGAAGGAATAACATGTGAACAGGCATGGAGACAAGGGGCATGTCAAGGCACATTGTGGACTTGGGTGTGGAATGCAAGGTATGCGGGGAGAGAGAGAGCCTCAGGCTGGCCCGGAAGGCTTCCATCTGGATTGCAGAGGGCCTTATATACTTAGTAGGCTGGGCTGGGGAAAAGACAACATTTCTAGAACACAATTTCATTAAAAAAAATTTTTTTTTCATCTTTATTGGAGTATAATTGCTTTACAATGGTGTGTTAGTTTCTGCTGTACAACAAAGTGAATCAGCTATATGTATACATATATCCCCATATCCCCTTCCTCTTGAGCCTCCCTCCCACCCTCCCTATCCCACCCCTCTAGGTGGTCACAAAGCACCGAGCTGATCTCCCTGTGCGATGCAGCAGCTTCCCACTAGCCATCCATTTTACATTTGGTAGTGTATATATGTCCATGACACTCTCTCACTTCGTCCTAGCTTCCCTTTTCCCCCCGTGTCCTCAAGTCCGTAGAACACAATTTTAGAGACGTTTCTCTGTCTGTAGTGTGAAAGGGTTGGGGTGGTGGAGCAGGTTACAAACTAGGAGGCTAGTTGGGGGGCTTTGTAGTAAACCAGGTGAGAGACAATGGGGGCTGGACTCAGGCAGTGCAAGGGGATGCGGAGCCAGGACAGTCTAGCAAAATATGGAGAGATTCAGAATTGAGAAAAGAAGTCAGCTGGTAGGGCGTGGACCGAGGGTGGGAACGGCGAGTCTGGGCTGATACTGCTGAGGTCAGGACCCATTGGAGGAGACAGGTTCTGGGAAGAAGAGGAGTATCGGCTTTGGACATATTGTAGCTGAAGTACATCTGGCCCCATCAATTGTCCTTCTTGACTGTTCACTTCCAAATGAACACCTTCAGCTCTGACCTCGATCCTGAGCTCCAAACCGGAATTTCCAGGGGCCCGTAGAGCATTTCCACCTTCTAGCCAGTCGCCTGTCACCTCTACCTCTACGTAGTCCCCCAAACCTGTGCCTCGCCCGTCTCCTTCTGTTAGTGACGTCACCACCAACCCCAGGAGTGTCCTCTCCTTCTCTCGCCGACTCACCCCGAGCCACACTGATTCTGCCTCCATAACGCCCTTTGAGTCTGTGGCCTCCCTTTGGCTCCTCTTTCTGCCAGTGCCCCTGTGATGTCCACCATTTCCTCTTGCTTCCTGTCATTTCCATTCCGATCCTTCCTACTGTCTGTCTGACACTCCCTTGCTCAAAACTTTCAGTGCCTGCCCATTGCCTACTGATAAAGTACACGCTTGTTCTCTGGCTCTCAAGGTCCTCACAGTCCAGCCCCCACTTACCTTTTTGGCTCTTAATTTTCACAACTTCCTGGCAGACACCCTTACCATCGCCCCAAACCATGCCACGTCTTGTGCGTCCAGACCACAGGCTTTCCTGCAGACTGCAATGCATCTTCTCCTGCCTCTGCCTGTCAAATCACACCCATCCCTCAAGGCCCCGATGAAATGCTTCCTCTCCACGCACCATATTTCCCAGGTAATTGTCTGCCTCATCTCTCTTAACAGACAGCACCTTAAGGGCAGCTTTTAATCACCGTATGAGGAGTTGGTATTCACTAAATGTGTGTTGAACTGAATTGGCTCAAAAAACATTCCTCAGATCAAGAACCTGTTGTGGCTCCTCATTGTCCACCGCTTCAAACCTGTTCCTAGTGGCTTCCCAGGCTCCATCTTAGGTATCTAATCTTATTCCCCCACTGTTCCCCCAAATATGGCCCTTGTTCAATTTCAACTCTATGCTAGAAGTGTGAAAGATAGAAAAATGAATAAAATACACCTTCCCTGCCTTCCCTTCCCGTATCTACCAGGGTGGATAAACTATGCCTACTGATAACTACTATCAGTTTAAAATAATATCTTTCACTCACGAGTTCTCCTGCCTTTCCTTCTTTAAGATTGAAATTCTAATTTTGTTCATAATGGTGACCTGCTCCTTTTTAAATGCTTCCTGGACTCCCTTGAAGCTAGGATGGCCATGTGACAAAATTCTGGCCAGTGAGATGTACATGGAAGTCTCTGGGTGGGGCTTCTGGGAAAACTTGCTAAAGAGGACCAACCCAGCTGGCACATACCCTTTGTCTTTTGTCCTTTGTCTTATTATCCTTCTTTAGTCTAGAATGTAGACCCACTGCCAGGAGGTATAGCAGCCAGTGTTTGAGCATAAGCATGAAAACTTCATCCTCTGATGGCAGAGCAGAAAGCTAGATGGGCTTTGAGTCCCTGACGGTTCCTTCAGTAGTTGTGGCACGTGGACTCAGTAGTTGCGGCTCGAGGGCTCTAGAGCGCAGGCTCAGTAGTTGTGGCTTGCGGGCTTAGTTGCTCCTTGGCATGTGGGATTTTCCTGGACCAGGGCTTGAACCCGTGTCCACTGCATTGGCAGGCGGATTCTTAACCACTGTGCCACTGGGGAAGTCCTCCAGTTCGTTTTTCAAACCTCCAGTCCTCCAGGTTTGTCTATTCCTTGAATAGTTGATGTGTGCACTTTGTACAAATTTCAAAAGAGTGTGCTTCTCCCACCTCTGGCCCCAGGTTTCCCTCTTTTGAAACAACAATTCAAAAATATAGTTTCTTATGTATTTTTCCAGATGTGTTTCATGCATCTACAAACACATAAATTCAGGTAGCCTCTTTTTTAAAAAGTAACGGAAGTGGACTTCCCTGGTGGTGCAGTGGTTAAGACTCCGCCTGCCAATGCAGGGGACACGGGTCTGAGCCCTTGTCCGGGAAGATCCCACATGCCGTGGAGCAACTAAGCCCGTGTATCACAACTACTGAGCCTGTGCTCTAGAGCCCGCGAGCCACAACTACTGAGCCTGCGTGCCACAACTACTGAAGCCCACATGCCTAGAGCCCATGCTCCACAACAAGAGAAGCCACCACAATGAGAAGCCTGCCCACCACAACAAAGAGTGGCCCCCACTTGCTGCAACTAGAGAAAGCCCGTGTGCATCAACAAAGACCCAACACAGCCAAAAATAAATAAATTTATATATATATAAAAAAAAAGTAACGGAAGCATGCTATACACAACAGCTCTGTACTTTATTTCACTTTACATATCAGTGAGTTCCACACTGTACATGCTTCATTCTACCCCATTGTACGTCTGGTATGTAATTTACCTGGTCCCCTATTGATGGAGTTACCTGTTTCCAACCCATTTCCTACTATAAGAATTGTTGCAGTAAATATCTTTGTACCTATTTCATTTTGCATATTAATTCATCCATGCATTCCACAAATGTTATTGAGCACTTACTATGCACCAGGCCAGCTCTAGGCATGGTGTGTGTGTGCGTGTGTGTGCGTGTGTGTGTGTGTGTGTGTGTGTGTGCAGAGTAGTGAGCACAACAAGCCCAGTCCTTGCATCATGGAGCTGACAATCTATAGTGGAGAAAGCTACAGGATAAATTCCTAGAAGTGGGTCACACTTTCTTTCAATCCTTCTAATGATGTCAAGAAGAATCTCACTAGGGTGAGAAAGTCTCACTAGTGCCAATATGTCTTTAATATTATCTTTCTCTAATACTTGCTAATCTCTTCAAGACAGAGTGTTGGTCTCGGATTAGAGTCTTTGGCCGGAGCCTAGCTAGAGTATAATAACAATGTTTGGTTTTTATTGGATATAGTTTTACATAGATTTTCCATCTACAATCAAAATATGAAGGTTCCTTTCAAAATAATTTAAGTTAAAAAAAAAAGGTGAGTCAATTTAGAGAAGAATGCTAAGTAAATAATAACATAGGTGGGAATTCGGGGGTGGAAAAAACCCGCAAAACCCGCGAAGGTATTATTCAAATGACTGAGGTTGGGAAATCACTGATGGAAACAAAGCAAGGAGAAAAGGTGAGGCTCTTTCTACTGTATTTGGTGTTTATTTTTGTATCCTCACTCATCTTTGGTGTTGAAATGGACTTGCATCCGTATTTCTTCCTAGGCAGGTTATTTGTTTGTCATTTACTATTTGCTTGTTAATTCTTATGCTTAAATTGCACTGAGCTTCTGGTCATGAAAGGGTTTTTTTGTTTTGTTTTGTTTTGTTTTTTGGTTGAACTGTTCCAATTTGCATTCTCTCACAGAATCTCTTCCACTTGGGTTCCCCAGATGCCCCAGCCTCTATGTCATTGCCGTCCCTGGAGATATTTGGAAATGCCTCTGCCAGGGGTGTTCATGCAGCACCCTTAGTCAGATTTTCTTAATCTGGTTGAGGCTTGCTCGATAATGCTCTTAAAATATAATATGATGAAACAACCAACCCAAGTAGGCCTTTGAGGAGATCTCAAAGCCAGAACCTTCTGAACAATCCCCACAGCCACCAGTGGGCCCGTAATCACCCACAGCTTGTTAGCTAAAGACACAATTAGCTGGGTGGTTGCAAGTGTAAACAAGAGTACCTTTCACAAATGGGCTCTTTATGCCGAGTAGGTGGTAGAAAGCCTCTGGCAGAGGTTGCTGGCTATGGTCAGAGGGTGGATGGTGCCTCAAGGACCTGGAGCAGAGAAACTTTCTGGTGGGAGATAAGAGGGCCACAGTCGAATGGAGGGGTGAGGTTGGGGGTGAGAGCAAGGAGCATTGGGGACTTGGAAAATGAAAAACAAAAAATAAGGCCCTCTATTAATGACTACATCCTTGAACTTTGAAATCTGGTGGAGATTAATTATTGATAATTAATTACTGAGGACCTACCTCATACTAGGCATTGATTTAAGTATTTTGTGAGTACTTAACTCAATGGTTCTCAAACTTTTCTGGCTGCCTCAAAAATTCTTGAAAACCCCCAAAGAGCTTTTATTTCTGTGGATTATATCTGGTGGTGTGATGCTTAATAACTGGTTCTCTGGGAGAAAAATTCTGAGGTGTAGCATTTGCCAATTCCCATGGTGTAAATACTTCTACTGTGACCCATTTTAAGATTCCCCCTGACATAACCGAATGTGAAATGGGGAGAGATGTGCACAATCAACTCTCCCAAGCCAGTGCAAGCTGACTCCAGCACCCTGCTGGGATATTTATCAATATTTAAGGTATTAGAAATTAAAATTGAGAAAAAGTTAAACTATGCATCCATTAAAAATACTAATAACAAACACATTGCATGTCAGTATAAATAACATTCTTTGCAAAAATAACTGTTATTTTCCAAAATAAACAATATTTAGTGAAGAGGGTGACTTTTTTTTAAAAATATTTTTGCAATTCCCTGTAACGTCTAGTTCAATCAAAGACTGTTTGATTCACACATCTTCTGCATTCAATCTGTTGTGATGTCACACATCATATGGTCTCTGGAAAACACTGGAGAGCAATGAAGGTAAATAATATTTTACTATTACTATGAAAATAGTTTTTACCTTTTGGACCCCCAGACAAAATCCTGAGGACTTCCAAGGGTCCCTGGACCACACTTTAAAAGCTGCTGTACTGAATCAGGGACATAGTGATTAGACTGGTGGTTGCCAAGGGGGAGTGGGGTGGGAGAGTGTTGGAGTGGGAGTTTGGGGTTAGCAGATGCAAACTGGTATATGTAGAATGGATAAACAACAAGGTCAGGCTTCCCTGGTGGAGCAGTGGTTAAGAATCCGCCTGCCAATGCAGGGGACACGGGTTCAAGCCCCGGTCTGGAAGGATCCCACATGCCACGGAACAGCTAAGCTCATGTGCCACAACTACTGAAGCTCACGCACCTAGAGCCCGTGCTCCGCAACAAGAGAAGCCACCGCAATGCGAAGCCCGCGCACAGCAACGAAGAGTAGTCCCTGCTCGCTGCAACTGGAGAAAGCCCGCGTGCAGCAACGAAGACCCAACGCAGCCAAAAATAAAATAAATAAATTAGAAAACAACAACAACAACAAGGTCCTACTGTATAGCACAGGGAACTATATTCAATATCCTGTGATAAGCCATAATGGAAAAGAGTATGAAAAAGAATATATATATATATATGTAACCGAGTCACCTGCGGTACAGCAATAATTAACACCACATTGTAATTCAACTATACTTCAATAAAAAATAAATTTTAAAAAACAAGAATTGCTGTACTAATACATTTACTTTTTCCAAACAGCCTAATGAGGCAGGTTTCTTATTATCCCGATTTAACAGACGGAGAAACTGAGGCACAGAGAAGTTGAGTAACTTACCCAAGGGCACTTCGCTAGAAAGTGGCAGAGTTAGGAGTCAAAGTCAGTTTATAGAGATGAGATTCAGTTGGTGACTGTCACTAGATGTGTGATCTTGGAGGCAATTAGTCTCTGAGTCTGAAGCATTGTCATTTGTTTAACCCATTGTCATGAGGGAGGAGACTTGACTTCCTCCCTCACACAGGTCTCACTGAGGGGTCCCTCATCTGTGTTCCTTAGCTTTCTCACTTTTTTCTGCCCACATAGCACTTTACTCCACACTACTGTGGAATCATTTCATTGTCCCCATTGGACTGTACTCTCCATGAGAGCAGACACTGCATCTACCTTGATTAAAATTGTTTCATCAGGGTCTGGAATAGGTGCTTGAAAATCTTTGCTGAAGAAAGAAATGAATAAATAAATGCATAGACATTTCATGTGAAGGCAGGATGAGTCCCTCCTACCCAGAGTTCCCCTCTGTGGCCCCAAAGAAGGAGGAGTGAGGATAGGGGAGGGGAAGGGGGTTGTAATGCACTTATATACACTTATCCAAAACTGTTGCATCATCAAAATCACAGGATGAATCACAGGCTAGAAACGTCTCTTCCTAAAAACTCCAAAGCAATTCAGGTCATCCTCTTTTTTGCCTGGAGTTACCTCTACTCAATCTTCCCATCACTTGGCACTCAGACACTCCATTTAGCAGTCCCTCCAGGTAGTCTTCATCCTTCTGGAAAAAATCTGCATCTCCCCCTGTTCTGCTTGGTGGGATGGGGAGCTCTCTGCCTTTTCCTTTCATATCCTGGGCTTTGTATGTTATCAACAACCCCCGTACCCTTTTCTGTTCCACCTTTTTATTTCATCACCTGTAGAAAGGGTCAGGCATACAAGTGTGAAGGTGTTATTGTTCCAGTGCTCCATACCTCTTGGTACCTAATTAGTGGCGGCATTTCTGGAGGCTGGGGACCCTGGGGAGATGCAGCCTGACAGGTGGGAACCAGCTAGATGGAGGCTGCCTCCTTAGGCTGGAGCCTCTCAGCTTCCTCTTTCGCTATCTATATACGGTCCTTTCCAGCGGTGTGACCTTCTAGGATTCTCAGAAGCCTCCGAAGAGAAGTGTAATTGTGGGGGAAGGAGGGAGGCAGCATGGAGACCATCAACCAGGATTCTGCTTGGAAGGTCATGGGGCTGAGCTCCGGCACCAGAGACCTTTAAGAAAAGCAAAAAGGAACTGAGAGAACAGCCAGGAGTCTGCTCAGCCTGGAGTTCCTGGAATTCTGCTTTGTGTATGAGTTTCCCTCAGCTGCCAAGGCCCCTCTGACTAACAGGAGATGAGAATGGGAAGCGAGAGGGCGGGTGGAGAGGTAGCTTGGCCTGGCGGCTCTCCTGGGCACTGCCCATTCTGCAGACCGGTTCCAGGTTTCCTCCAGGAGCTGACCTGGGTCTCCCAAGAACCTCATCCACAAGGGTGGGTGGCTGCCTGCTGTGTAAGGTGTGGGGCAAGTCTACAAGACAGGTTCTCTTCCCACCCAGGATCCAGCTCTCTGCCCACCTGGTCTGGAGCAGGCCACCAATCTGAGGCCATTGTCTCTAGAAGGCCAGCTTTACAACATGACCTCTACCCAGGAAGGGAAATGTGACCCCAGGGCCATTTTTAGGATTCGGTACTTGTCATCTTGGAAGGCACCTAACCTGGCCTGGGCTGCAGGACTGATGGATTTCAGGAGGAGGCGGGAGGGGGAGGGAGTGGGAGCAGTAGTGGGGTCGGGGTCGGGGCCAGTTCTTAGGGATGGGTACAATTGGGATCAGAGCCATTCCTGGGCTTGCAGACAAACCCAAGGATCCTTTTTCCTCCCTCCGCCCAACATTAGTGCAAGTGAAATCTTGCTAAAATAAAAATCAAGGGTAGCCTTGGTATACTATTGCCTTCTCATACTATGTCACAAGAGCCCTTCCCACATCTGTCTCTTCCTCTGACCTGTGAGCTCCTGGAGGACAGAGGGCTGGTTGTATTCACCTCTGTATCCCAGTGTCCTGCCCTGGGCCTGGCACACAGGGAGGGCTCCGCAGGTATTCCATGAATGAATGAATGAATGAACAAATGAATGAAGCCATAAACAAGAAGAACTATAGTCAGGGATGGGATGTTGTTGGGAGGAGGCAATAAAGCCAGGAGGAGCAAAGGCAGACTGGGGAGGACGGTGGTAGATGCATGTGTCTTGCTGCTACTTTGCATTTTAGGGGCTCAGGGCAGCTTCCTCCTCCTCCTCCTCCTCCTCCCCCCCCCCACCCCCCCACCCTCCAGCTCGTCTGGTCTCTAAACTCTCAGATAAGGTGCTTAATCCATCCATTCAACAAATATTTATTCAGCACTGCTGTGACAAGCACTGGGTTCTGCATGATTGGGAATGAGACCTCCACATTGCCTGCCTCAGGGGGCTCCCAGTCTAGTGTCACTAAATAAGTCATTGCAATGAGCTGTGACAAGTGCTGTGACCTGGTAGGTCTCATGGAGCTAGGGTGACCGTACCGTTTAGTATTCTAACTAGGACACTATTGAGAGTAAAAATGATCGTTGCAGGTTAAGTTCCCCAGGAAGCAGATTTTAAGATGAGGGTGGGAGGTCGGAGTGGGATTTGCGTGCAGAAAGATTATTAGGAGTACTTTTGGGATCAATACACGTGGAAAGGAAGGGACAGAAGCCAGACTGGGCAGAGGGAGAAGTTGAGATGTGACACAGTCTGAGTGAAGGTCTCAGCTAACCCCACGGGGAGCCCAGAGCTAAGATGGCCCTTCACTATCATCTCCAGCTGGGGCCGGGGGCCTGGCTTGTATAACATCTTGTATAACAACGAGCAGTCACTGGATACTTGTGGCCTCTGGAAGGAGGTGTGACCTCGGGGGAGGCTGTTTCCTTTAGCTGAGGTAACGCCCAAAGAGGGCTGACAGCTGAAGGCAGCTTGGGTAGCCAACCCAACAGCTGGGGATTTGGATGGTGCCTCACAGCATCTGCCACAGGGGCATGATGACAACCATGTCCGGGCAATAGGTGTAACCCAGGCTGTGTCAGGTGCCCACAGCAGGAGCACCTGCTGGATGTTTCAGCTGGAACCCTGTATCAGTGCAGGATGGCATGAAGCTCCAGGCAACAGGAACAACATCAGGGCTGGTTCAGTCTGCAACCTCTTCATTGCTAGCTCTCCTCCTTTCCTTCATCTGTTTCCTTTGCTTTAGGGGATCATTTGTGGCTTTTGCATGCATTATATCATTCACTTCACACGCACTGTATCACTTGATTTGCAGCGAGAAGGGTGTAATTTTTATTCTCACCCCCACATCCAAACTATCAGGAAGTCCTCTGACTGTGACCTCCAAAACAGAGCTCCAGACTATTCCCTTTCTCCATCTCCACCTCTTTCCTAACTGCTGACATTGTTTTGATTTTGAGCCAAGATGGCCAACAGTATGGAGCTGCTGAAAAGACGGGTAACAATGTGAACAAAAAAATAAGACAACTGAAGGAGCCTCAAGTAGAGCATATGAACTAAACAAACTTTAGGAAAGCCACAAACACGATACTTGATCTGGAAAATCAGCACATTACCTGAAATTTGAAGCTATTCCCTCTCCAGAGTAAATTGAGAGGCAGGAGGGCACAGTGGTTAGCGACACGGCCACTGAGGTCAGAGTGCCTGGGTTCGTGTAACCTCGAGCCAGCTTCTTGATTTCTCTGTGCCTCAATTTCCTTGTCTGTAAGACAGAGGTGATGATAACAGAACTATGGGTAAGACATTTAGAACAGTGCTTGGGGCACACAGGAAGTGCTTCTCCAGGGTTAGCTACCGGTATTACCCTGTGAGCTGCCATCTTGGTCCACATTCTGCATGGCAGATGTGATTGTTGGTACCCTTATTGGTCCCCATCTTCCTTCTGCTCCTGTTTCCAACACACCCTACCCCACTCCCACATGGAGTCATTTATCCATTCAACAAATAGTTCTTGAATGCCTACCCATGGTACCGGCCACTAAACTCTTGTTTTAGTCTTCTGCATCTCACAAATCCTTGAGCATCCCACAAGTCCTGCCTTGGGTTTGCTTTTGCTGGAGATGGGAGGCCCTGTCCCCCTGACCCCCATTTCTTGTACACGCTCAGGGTCACCCAGATGTAAAGCCAGTCTCCATGTGACCCAGCTACCTCTTGTCCTCCCTTCTGGACCTTCAGCTGCTGGCTGAGAGTGAGTGTCACGAACGGCCCCATGGATCCTTCCTCTTGGACCCCAGAGGGCTCAGTGGGAGGGAAGGCCCTTTGCAGCATGGAGCCCTCCTCTTTCATGTGACCGCATCCTACATTGTCCTTGGCCTTGTGTACTCTTGGCCTGTGTTTTCTTTTCCTGGATGTCTCTCCTGATGTCAGGAAAGGCTCTGGAAGAGACGAGGGAGGGGTAATCCAAAGAGAGCAGTGGGCAGAGCAAGTGGAAGAAAGAAGTGGGGCCAAGCGAGGAAAGGAGGTTGAAACGGAAGGAGGGAGGGAGGATGCCGATGACAACATGTGACATGAATTTAACACATTGATGCCTTAATCCACATAATAGCCCTGTGAGGTCAGCACGATTATCATCCCCATTTTACAGGGGAGGAGGCAAAGCTGGATTATGAAACTTGCCCAAAGCCTTATGGCTTGTAAGTGGCAGTGCTCGAATTTGAACTCAGAGTCTGTCTCCACTCCCCGGAGGCGGGAGGGTGTAGAAGTCCCAACAGGGCATCCTGAGGAGGAGGGCGTGCACCTGGCATACAGCTGGCACTCGATGAATAGTGTTGAATGGATGGGGATTCAGGCGGGTTGAGGCTGAAGGCTACGAACTGACTATGTAAATCCCTGGTGTCTGTAGGCACCGGCTAGTGAAGCATCTTACCTTCCCCACCCCGTAATTCCTCAGCCACCTTGATCAGGGCCCCGAAATCCACCAGCCAGAAGGAGACCTGGATTTACCAGTTCTCAGTTCCCACAACCCACACCGACTGTGTGAGGAGTGAGGAGACTGTGGTGTGGGCACAGCTTGACGTCGGTCATTTCCTGCCCCCGAGGCCAGAGTAGAGGCACTTAGGCTCACTTTCCTCCATCAGAAAATAGGAATAGTAGATCCATCCTCATAGGGTCTTTGTGGAGATGAAATTGCACAGGGACAGACCCCACAAGGGGCAGAGAGGCAATAAATAGACGCTGTTACACTGCAGCTCCTGGTCACTAGCCCTACTGTGCGGATGGCCAATGGGGTCTTTACGGTTGACAAAGCCCTTTCTGCTCCCATCTCAGCCTGACTTGGATCCTCTTAGCAGGCGGGCAGGCACTGCAGAACCTCCCTGTCTGTTTCGCAGATGAGCAAATTGAAGCCCAGGAAGTCAGAGAGGACGAGGAGGCCTTGCAGAGGTCTGTGGGGGGTCCAAGGGGGTGTCAGGAAGAGAGGGCCCCCTCTGGGTCCTGGGGCCCAGTGTGCCTGCCTGCCGGCCCCTCCTCCCTCAGCTGCCGAGCCCATCAGCGCGGCCGGGATCTGCTGGCCCATAACTGGTCCCTGTGTCCCTTTCCAGCAGCAGCCTGACCTCGTCTACTTGAAGAAAAACAGGAAGCTGGGCTCTGCCAGGAATCGGAACACACCCTTCCTCAGCCCTGGGCTGGAGGACACTGTGATGGTGCTGGGGACAGGACATGGGACAGCGTGTGGGGTTGGCGCTCTGCAGCCCAAGCCAGGGTGGCTTGGACCCCGCCGCCTCGCTGAGGGGCTGGGCTTAATAGGCTGGGCTTGCTCTGGCCTGGCCTTGCTGAGCGCCCCCAGGGACCAGGAACATGCGGGAAGGTGGGGTGTCAGGAGGAGGAGCTCCTGACCTTCCTCTCCCAGGTGGGGACATAATTATGGGGCACCAGGGCCACTTATGACTTTTGCCTTTGTGGGCCCCTTCCTTCATAAAAAATACTAAAAAGTATATGATACAACTGTATCGGTATAAAGATGAATATAATCCAAGCTGGATTCATGATTATATATTCATTATTTTATTCAATTTATCTTTTGATTTTAAAATAAATTAAAATGAAAACATTTGCATGGGCCCCTGAAAGTACTGTGGGCCCTGTGCCTAAAAGATAAGGCAGCTCCGTGGGGGAAACTTCTAGTGCTTTCCTGTTCTGCAGAAGCTGTGCTCCCCACACATGGCCCCGTGACACAGGGATTAGCACTCAGACATTAGAGGGGAATGCCTGGCTCAGCCTAGAAATAGAACCTCGCTGAGCCTCAGTTTCCTCTTCTGTAGAATGGGGCCATGAGAACATCTGATCTTGTGAAAAGTGTCTGCCCAGGACCTGCTCGGAGGAGGCCCCCCCGCTGTTTTCACAGTGTCTGTGAATTTCAGAGCCCAGGGGGAGACCACAGCAGCTGCAAGGTGCCTGGCCTTGGGGTTTGGGGACAGTCCCAGAGTTCCAACCTCTTTAACTTCTCCCTCCTTTCCTGTCTGTCCCTCTTTGACCCCTGCTTCAGAGTCAGACCCAAGGTAACAATGAATCTAATGAATCGTGTGGGTCCAGCTCACAAACCACTTCACCCCATAACCCCATCAGTCCTCACAACAACCCCACGAAGAATGTCTTATGTGTTTATTCCTCCCATTTTCCCAGAGAGGATACTGACCAACAGAGAGGTTAGGTACCTTGTCTAAGGTCACACAGCTGGCAGGGACAGAGCTGGGACAAGAGTTTAGATCTGTCAACCCTGACCTCAGTTGACTCTGTTAAACCTGACACCCCAAGATGTTCATGGCAACCAGTGTGTGTATGTGTGTGTGTTGGTTCTTGTGACCAAGGAGGTGTCAATGATTGGAGTGACTGTGGAAGGGCTCAGGACCTTGCTGGGATATGTTGACAGGGGGTTCATAGATGTAACATGTCTCTTGCTGTCCCCCGCGGGGTCCCTGAGGATCTGGACTTTTGTCTTTGCCCTGCTTGGGGCCTGGGCCAAGACCAGCTTCTTGCTGTGCTGCTCCAGACACACCCCTCCCTCCCTCCTTTCCGTGCTCCTGCTCCTCTTTACTCGCTGTGTCCTTAGTAGCAACATATTTAGGCACCTACTGGGTACAGGACCCAGGGAAGAAAGTGGCTTAAGAGAACGGCCACTCCTTTATGTTAGAGCTCCAGAGTCATCTTTAATTTTTTAACTTTTTATTGGACAATAATTTCTTATCTTCAAATATACGTGATTTCACAAATAGAAATATATTGAAAAGCTGGTATTCATGTTAGATTTCAGTAAAGAAGTCTTAGCCCCAGGACGAAGAAGAATTCCCAGCTCATAAATATTGTTTAAGTACAAAAACTTATCACTGTGTAGTGTAAAGCAAACTCTTTTTAAAGACCTTGAAAGAGAGACTGAATTTCCAGCTGGTGGGGATGGTTTGGATTAAGGTTTTTATTTCTGTGATGTTTCTAATTAAAACCTCCCAGCTCTTCTAGCTGAATTAGGCCACGTTGGTCTCTCGTTATTTTGGTATTTCCTAAGAATCTGAGCTGGGGCCGGATGACAAATCTGCTCCTCAGCCCTTTACCCATGGACTCCGTGGCTTGGTGGCCTGAGATATCACTGGTCTTGCCCTTCCTTTGCCAGAGGAGGAAGAGGGTAGGGGTGGGGAGGACAGGTCACCCAGCTAATCGGCTTTGAAATGGAAGGGGAATCCGTTTGCTGGGGGTGGTCTCTTGATGACCCAGATCTGATCCTGTCACTGTTCTGCCTGAAACCCTCAGGGACCCCTCTGGCTTGTACCCCTCCCCAGCCCAGCAGGACCATGCCCCCTGCCCGCTGGAACCAGCTGGCTCCTTCTCCACATCTCACTTCCTCTCCCTCTGGCTGACACAGGCCCACCATTACTCCCCATTCCAGCCTCCAGGTGGCCTTCTTCACAGCCTTCAGCATCTGGAAATGTTTATGGGCATGAGTGTTGGCGTAGAGTCTTTAAATTGAGTGCATCTGCCCCACTGGCTCGTAAGCTCCCCGAGGGCCAGGACTTGTCCGGTCCTGCTCACCACTCTATACCCAGCGCCAGCTCAGTGCCCAGCCCACAAGAGGCACACGGGAAATATTTCTTGACGCCATTATTATGTCTAAGCATATAGTATTAATCCATAGAATAATGACTTCAACAACTATTTACTGGAAGATAAGCTTAGGAGTCACACAGACCTGGGTTCATGTGCCATCTCAGCCAGCCTCAGGTTTGTCATCTTCAAAGTGTGGGTAATAATCGCACCTGGATCACCGGGCAACTGTGGGGAAAGTGAGGCAACGCACATAAAGCACTTAACAGAACGCCTGTTGGGGCAGAGCACGCACTGAACAAATGCAAGCGGAGCAGGCTGCTATGATGGGGATTCTCTCTGGAGACAGGGGTGGGTGAGGGTGAGGGCCCAGGGTCCACTGACTTTGTCTACATCAGTGGTGAACATCCACCACAGCTGTTCCACTCCGAAGTTGGCTTCATCGGATTTAGAATGGCGTTACTGCTGTGGTTCCCAAACTTGGCTATATGTTAGAATCAAAGGGGAGTTAAAAAAAAATCCTAATGCCTGAGCTCAGCTCCAGAGAATTCTGATGTAATTGATCTGGGACGTGGCCTGGACATTGGGACTTTTACAATGGCCCCAGGTGATTCTACCAGGCAGCCAAGGGTGAGACCTGCTGCCTTACCCCAGGTGTGACTTCAGTGGCCTCCTACCTCTACACTGCCTTCTTCCCACCTGCCTGAAGTTCATTTGACACAGCACAAAGACTTTCATGGCACAATAAAAAGTAACGGCTTAAAATGCAGAGGACGAATTGAGGAGAGAAAATGGCTGAATTTCTTTCCTACACATGCTCTCAGTCAGCTGTCAGATTCTTTTCTGCTTTCCTAGCAGGAAGGGGATTAGAGCAGAGGGGCTGGGCCCTGGGAGTTGGAAGGGAAAGGAGAGAGAGGGTCTGGTGTCTGGAGACCCACGTCTTAACCTCAGCTTTGCCACCATGTAAATATAGACAAGTCACTCCTTTCCCTCAACCGGGGTCTCAGTAACCCCTCTGTGAGATGACATTCCTTTGAAAGCCATCATCCTAGAGCCAGGGCCAATTCCACAATCCCTAAGAACCAGCTTTCCAACCATCCTAAACCCTGCTCATCCACACAGATTCCCTGGGCTCTAGCTTGCCCTGCTTCCTGAAGTTTTTATTTATTTATTTATTTCTTATTTTATTTTATTTTAAAAATTTATTTATTTTTGGCTGCATTGGCTCTTCGTTGCTGCAGGCGGGCTTTCTCTAGTTGCGTCGAGCAGGGGCTACTCTTCATTGCAGGGCACGGGCTTCTCATTGTGGTGGCTTCTCTTCTTGTGGAGCACGGCTCTAGGCACGTGGGCTTCAGTAGTTGTGTCATGTGGGCTCAGTAGTTGTGGCTCGCAGGCTTAGTTGCTCCGCGGCGTGTGGGATCTTCCTGGACCAGGGCTCGAACCTGTGTTCCCTGCATTCGCAGGAGGACTCCCAACCACTGCACCACCAGGGAAGTCTCCCTGAAGTTTATTTAACACAATCGAGTTACTATAAAGCTTAGTTCCCAGAAGACATCACTGTACCCGTGAGGTTATGAAGCAACCCATAGTAAACTTATGAGGTGTTGATAAGTAGAGGTCATGGGGGATCAGCTTTTTATGGCATAGACGAGAATCTTCTATAATCAGCTGGAGGCTTATTTACAGTTAGATGTTGCCTAAGAGAGTGAACATGTTTCCTCTCTTGAGCAGGTCAACATGGAGCCACTGTAATAATTTTTACACAAGTTATTTAAAGGGAACCCTGTTCTTATTCCTTGTTGCCCAATTAATTGATGAGATTTTAGGCCTATAAAGCAGTTTTTTGTTTTTTTAAAATTAATTAACTAATCAATTTTTACTTGCGTCGGGTCCTCGTTGCTGCGCGTGGGCTTTTCTCTAGTTGCAGCTAGCGGGGGCTGCTGTTCATTGCGGTGCACGGGCTTCACATTGTGGTGGCTTTTGCGTGGGCTCTAGGTGTGCGGGCTTCAGTAGTTGTGACTCGCGGGCTCTAGAGCGCAGGCTCAGTAGTTGTGGCGCATCGGCTTAGCTGCTCCGCGGCATGTGGGATCTTCCCGGACAAGGGCTCAAGCCCGTGTCTCCTGCATTGGCAGGCAGATTCTTAACCACTGCGCCACCAGGGAAGCCCCTAAAGCAGTTTTAATGAGGCAAAGAATGAGTAGGGTTGAGGCAGGGAAATGCCCTGGAACCAGCCTGAAGGGTGGGCCCAGGACGGTACCCCTGGGCAACCACTCTTGGCTTTCAGATTGTTTTCCAAGGTCAGGGCTGAGGGCCTCCTAGTCACAGAGCCCAATCAGGCCATGATGACTGCACAAATCACAAACATCTAGCGGCAGCCCAATCAGCCCAACTTTTACAAATGTTAGAGCTTGCACATTTGAGGTCAAGCGCTGTTGGACACAGAGAGGAAGGGTATTTGGGAAAGGACAGACTTTTCCCAGAAATTCTCTGGCACCCAGCCCCCCTCTCCCCAATTCAGATTTGGGAGCACATCCAAAGCAAGGCACCATCATGCAGACGGCTCAGATACTCTGGGGAAGCTTTCTAGATGAAATCCATTCAATCACTTCAAAATATGAATTGGCTGAGTCTCCTTGTGTCCAGCAGTGGGTTAGAGGCTCAAGTAGGAGTTGGGAGGTAAGACAATGTGGCATTATTCCCGTGAGGGAGTGGAACCAGTCTGTGCTCCAGGCACTGTGGATTCAGACTGGGGGTTCAGAGGTGAGAAAGACCCGCCCCTACTCTGGAGAGGGTCGCAGTCCATGGGGGAGACAAACAACAGACCTGGCTCAACCATCCCACTGCTCCAGGACTTGACCCCTTCTGGACAGACCGTGGCTCTTGGTCCCACACACAGTAATCATTAAGCTCCCTTTACACTACTATACCCTCCTTTATCCCATTGGCTGCCTGATGGGCTATCTGGTTGACCCATCCTCCAAATAATAATTTATCTTGATAATTGAGTTTCTTGGCACTTCCTGAAATTTTGCTCTTGAGGCAAATGCCTAACTTATCCAACCCTAACTGAGGCCTGGACAGATGTCTGACACAGCCACACATATATAAGCAGCTGCAGGCCAAAGGGGTGAGTGCTTAGAACAAAGTCCCATGAAAGTTCAGAGGGACGTTTGAATAATTCTGGGGGCAGTGTTTCCCAGACTATGCTCTGTGGAACACCAGTCCTCCACAAATAAAAGATTTTGTGGACAAATAAGTCTGGGAAACAGTGCTTACTTTAGCTTCCCCTTTAGATATTCATGAGGGACATGAGCACACTGAAGCCTCTGAGACTCCTATATGAAGAAACAATGCTTTCTTAGCCCATCCTCTGAGGCTACTAACTGGGTCGGCTTGGGCAAGTCTATCAGTGTTTTTTAAAGTGAAATGAGAAAGACTTATCTCAGAATCTCTTGGGGAGTGCTTGTTAGAAATACAGGGTCACCAGTCTTGCTGCAAAGTTTCTGAGTCAGAGTAT
The DNA here is from genome assembly GCF_009873245.2 of Balaenoptera musculus. NCBI lineage: Eukaryota > Metazoa > Chordata > Mammalia > Artiodactyla > Balaenopteridae > Balaenoptera > Balaenoptera musculus. Next base: position 23,258,299 of record NC_045804.1, read on the forward strand.
ATGGAGCCGGGACCCAGGAAACTGCTTTGAACAAGCTCCCAGTTGATCGTGATGCATGCTCAACTTGAGAACCCCAGATAAATCTTCCCAGGCCTTGGCTTTTTTCTCAGAATGTTGTAAAGATCAAGAGATAAGCTTGACCAAAACATGAGTGAAAAAGAAACTTAGACACTTCCAACTCATTCTATGAGGCTAGTATTGCCCTAATAACAAAACCAGGCAAAGACACCGCAAGAAGAGAAAACTGCAGACCAATATATATCATGAATATACATGAAAAAATCCTCAACCAAGTACTAGCAAACCAAATCCAGCAACGTATCAAAAGGATTACACACCATGACAAAGTGGGATTTACCCCAGAAGTGCAAGGTTGGTTTAACAAATCTATTCATAATACATCATATTGACAGAATTAAAGACCCAAACCATATGATTATCTCAAAGCATACAGAAAAAGCATTTGACAAAATCCAACACCTCTTCGTGATAAAAACACTCAAGCTAGGAATAGTAAAGAACTTCCTCAACTTGATAAAAGACATCTACAAAAACCCCACAGTAGGTTTTTTAATGGTGAAAGACTGAATTGTTTCCCTCTAAGATTAGGAACAAAACAAGGATGATCACTCTTGCCTTTTCTATTCAATACTGTACTCAGCAAAGTGTAGAATGGTGGTTGCCAGGGGCTGAGGGAGGGGAAAATAGGGAGCTGTTGTTCAATGGGCATAAAGTTTCAGTTATGCAAGATGACTAAATTCTAGAGATCTGCTGTACAACGTGGTGCCTACAGTTAACAATACTGTATTGTGCACTTAAAATCTTTGTTAAGAAGGTAGATTTCTTTCATGATCAGTGTTCTTACCACAAAAAACAAGACAAAACAAAGGGACAAGAGGGAACTTTTTGGAGATTTATTACCTTGACTGTAGTGATGGTTTCATGGGTGTATGGAATTCATCAAATGTGTCCAAATTGTATGCATTAAATATCTGCCGTTTTTGGTACATCAATTATACCTCAATAAAGCTGTTTAAAAAACCCCCAGAGAGGTACTTCCCTGGTGGTGCAGTGGTTAAGAATAGCCTGCCAATGCAGGGGACAGGGGTTCGAGCCCTGGTCTGGGAAGATCCCACATGCTGCAGAGCAACTAAACCCTAGAGTCACAACTACTGAGGCTGCGTGCTGCAACTACTGAAGCCCGCGCGCCTAGAGCCCGTGCTCCGCAACAAGAGAAGCCACCTCAATGAGAAGCCTGCGCACTGCAATGAAGAGTAGATCCCGCTTGCCGCAACTAGAGAAAGCCCGTGCGCAGCAACAAAGACCCAACGCAGCCAAAAATAAAATAAATAAATAAAATAAATAGATAAATAAACTATATTTGAAAAAAAAAACCCCATAGAATTGGAGGTTCTAGCCAGGGCAATTAGGGAAGAAAATGAAATAAAAGGCATCCATATTGGAAAAGAAGGAGTAAAATATCTATATTCTCAGATACCATGATCTTTTATATAGAAAATCCTAAGGAATCCACTAAAAAACTATTAGAACTAATAAGCAAGTACAAAAAGATTTCAGAATACAAAAATCAGTTGTACTTCTATACACTTGTAATGAACAATGTGAAAATAGAGAAAATAATTCCATTTACAATAGCATAAAAAAGAATAAAATACTTAGGAATAAACTTAACAAAAGAAGTGAAACTTTATACTCCTGAAAACTACAAAACATTGCTGAAAGATGTTAAAGAAGATCTAGCTTCTCTAATAAAAGAAAAGATATCCCATATTTGTGGATTAGAGGACTTAATACTGTTGAGATGATAAATTTATTTTTTAGATTCAATGCAGTTCTTACTGAAGTCTCAGCTGTCTTATTTGCAGAAATTGATTCTAAAATTCATATGAAGATTCAAGGGATTCAGAACTCAAAGCTATTTAGAAAACGAACAATGTTGAAGAACTTGCCCTTCCAAATTTCAAAACTTACTACAAAGCTACATAATAAAGACAGTGTGGTACTGGCATAAAGATAGATATAGAGATCAATGGAATAGAATGGAGAGTCCAGAAATAAACCCTCACATTTATGGTCAATTGATTTTTGGCATGGATAAAGCAATTCAATGGGGAAAGAATTTCAATAAGTGGTGCTGGAACAAATGGATATCCACATATAAAAGAATGAAGTTGGATCCCTACCTCACACAATATATAAGAATGAATTAAAAATGGATCAAAGGCCTAAATGTAAGAGTTAAAACTGTAAATCTCTTAGAACATAGTACAGGGATAAATCTTCGTGACCCCAGCTTAGGCACTGGTTTCTTAAATATGGCACAAAAGCACGAGCAACAAAAGAAAAAAATAGATAAATTGGACTTCATCAAAATTAAAAACTTTTGTGCTTTAAAGGATACCATCAAGAAAGTGAAAGACAACCCATAGAATGGGAGAAAAAAATAGGCAAACGATCTGAATAGACATTTCCCCCCAAAAGATATACAAATGGTCAGTAAACACATGAAAATCTGCTCAACATCATAGTCTTAAGGGAAATAAATGCAAATCAAAGCCATAATGAGACACTACTTCTCACCCATTAGGATACTAACAACAACAACAATAGATAATAACAACTGTTGGTGAGGATGTGGAGAAATACACTTCTGGTGGGAACACAGATGGTGCAGCCACTTTGGAAAACAACTGAAAACTCACCTAACCCTAATGGAGGCCCCGACAGACCTCTGACTGGGGGCAGCACAAGCACAAGCAGCTGTAGGCCAGAGGGGTGAGTTCCTCAAAAGGTTAAACACAGGGTTACCATATGATCCAGCAATTCCACTTCTAGGTATGTACCCAAGAGAATTAAAAACATACATTCACACAAAAACTCGAATGAATGTTCATAGAAGTATTATTCATAATAACCCCAAAGTGGAAACAACCCAATGTCCGTCAACTAATGAATGGATAAATAAAATGTGGCATATCCATACAATGGACTTTACAATGGAATATTATTCAGTAATAAAAAGGAATGAAGTACTGATTGATGCTACAAGATGGATGAACCTTGAAAACATTATGCTAAGGGAAGGGAGCCAGACACAAAATGTCACATATTGTATGATCCCATTTATATGAAATGTCCAGGATAAGCAAATCTATAGAGACAGAAAATAGATTAGTTGTTGCTTAGGGTTGGGGTGGGGTGGAGGAATGGGGAACAACGGCTAAAGGGTATGGGGTTTCTTTTTGAGGTGATGAAAATATTCTAAAATTGACTGTGGTGATGGTTGCACAAGTCTGTGAATATACTGAAAACCACTGAGTTGTACACTCTAAATGGGTGAATAGTATGGTATGTGAATTATATCTCAATAAAGCTGTTACAGAAAGAAAAGAAACCTAGAAGTGGAACTTCATTGCACCCTCTGACTGATAAAGTTCATCAGCTTAGACACAAACAGAACGAAACCGAGTATGAATCATTCATTACCTTCAGCCTCTCGCTTCCTCTTACTTCCTCAGTATGTTTTCCCTTGCCTCGCTCAACAACCCCCTTGACCACAAACTTGTGGACCTAGCAGAGGAAGCCTGGTTGCAAACCCTAGGCTGGTGCTCCACGTGGTCCTCTGTTTTGATGCCTCTGCCTAATTTTCCAGATCTCATTTACCCCAAGAAGCATTTATTTAGAATCTACGTTCTGCAGAGCACTTTGAAGAAAAGAAATATAGCCATTGCCTTCCATTTTTCGCAGAATCATAGGAGAGATAAGACCTATCATTTAGGATTCATTTCGTTGATACAAGAGAAAAACCCAAAATACCAATGGCTTAAACAAGACAGAATTTATTTCGCTCACACTAAATAGAAGCCTGGAGGGACTTCCCTGGTGGCGCAGTTGTTAAGAATCCGCCTGCCAATGCAGGGAACATGGGTTTGAGCCCTGGTCCGGGAAGATCCCACATGCTGCGGAGAAACTAAGCCCGCGAGCCACAACTACTGAGGTCGTGTGCTGCAACTACTGAAGCCCACGCGCCTAGAGCCCGTGCTCTGCAACAAGAGAAGCCACCACAATGAGAAGGCCAAGCACTGCAATGAAGAGTAGCCCCCGCTCGCTGCAACTAGAGAAAGCCTGCAGGCAGCAACGAAGACCCAACACAGCCAAAAAAAATTTAAAAAAAAAATAGAAGCCTGGAGGGGGATACTCCAGGGCTGGTACCGTCTTTCCTCAGAGTCACTGGGAACCCAGGCTCTTTTATGTTTTTCCATTTTGTCCTGGCACATGATTTCCCATCCCAAGCTTCACTTCCTGGGCTGAGATGGCTGCTGAAGTGGGTTGAGAATGAATGGGAATTGAGGCAGAAGGAGCAAAGAAATGAATGGCACAGAAGTTGGATGTGCATATGAGGTCAAAAGATGAATTTGAAAAGATGGGAGACAGTAGAGGCAAGTGAAATAATCTCATTCAGAAGGAGAATTTAGAGATGGCAGAGGGGGTAGAACAGCTCAGGAGTCCGGTTCTTGAGAAGGTGAGAAGAGACGGCATCTAGAGCCCATGTGGAGGGAATGGTCTTGGAGAGGAGCAGGGATGCTCTTCCAGTTGTCACAAGGAGTAGGAGAACATGGTACAGATGGGGACATGGGAAGGTGAGGGTGCTCCTGAGGGATTGCTTCTATTTTCTAATTGAAGCTGTCTCCCCCTTGGCCCTCTTTATTTCTTTATTTTTTCCTTTCTTTTTACAAGCATTTACTGAGCACCTACTGGGTGTCATAGCACTGTTCTAGGTTACAGCAGTGATTAAACAGACGACAACACCTCATGGCTCATACATTCTCCTGGGTGGAGTCAACTAATAAAATGAATAAGTAGGTTTTACTGATGTTAGAAGGTAGTAAATGCTACAGGGAAAACTAAAGCAGGAAAAGGAGACAGGATATTTTGGTGGGAAGAAAGGAAGGAAATAAGAAAGGAGGCTGTGGGGAAAAATGATGGGGTGATTGGATCGGAGATGTTGGAGCACTGGTGCAGTGAGAGAGAGAGCTGGAGGGAAGGGGGATGCTATCTGAGGGTGGGACAAAGTCTAGCACGTTCTAGGGCAATGGGTGGCTGAGATGGTGTGAAGGAAAATAGCTTTGGAGGTGAGGAGGTCAAGTAACTGAGAGGCCAGCATCTTGAAAAATCATCCCTGTGGACGGTGAGGTCACAAGAATATCGACGGGGTGTGGGAGTGACGCGCGGACCGTGCCTGGAGCGAAAGTTCCCAGTGAATTAGGAGGCTGGTCAGGAGGCGGCATGGAGGTTTAGCCAGTTGGTGCGGACTTCGAAGGAACTAGAGTTTTTAAGGGAGGAAGGAAGAGAAATGACTTTGAAGGAAAACACCTGCCCCACCCCCGGCTCTGAGGTACTTGGAATATGAGAGAAAAAATAGCTTCCTCTTGAGCAGGAGGCAGTGTCTCAGGGGAGAGCTTGGTTTCCATTAGGGCCAGGAGGTAGGGGAATTTTCCAGAAGAAGTAGAGTGGGAGTTCCAGAGAGCCCAGGGGGAGGGTTTGGAAAGGGGAGGAGAGGGATTGGGTAGCTTGGAATGAGTGTCTGAGTGATGAGGGATCAACAATGACTTGCAGCGAGCGATGTGAACAAGGGTGTGGGGCCTGATGGGATAGTCTCAATGGTCTCATAGAAGGAGAGAAATTAGTCCAGACTGTGTTGATGAAGATTTGTTTGTTTTGCCCTTTTTTCCAAAACGTTTTATTATGAAAAATTTCAAACCTACAGAAAATTTAAAAAAGAATTGCATTTGAGCACTCACATACCTACCACTGAGGTTCTACAATTAAGATTTTGTTCTGCTTAATCACATGTCTATGCATCTCTCTTTCTTTCCCCATCCATCCATCCATCCACCCACCCACCCATCCATTCACCTATACCTCCATTTAAAAAAATCTTTGAGGGAATTCCCTGGAGGTCCAGTGGTTAGGACTCAGTGCTTTCACTGCCAAAGGCCTGGGTTCAATCCCTGGTCAGGGAACTAAGATCCTGTAAGCCACACAGTGTGGCAAAACAAAAACAAAAACAAAGACAAAAAACTAAAAAAAAAAACCAAACAAAAAGAATTTTTGAACCATTTCAAAGAAAATTGCAGACATTAGCATATTTTACCCCTAAACTCTTCTGGAGGTATATAATTAACTAAAGTTCAATATTTGTTTATCCTGTTCAGGTACAATTTACATACAAGAAAGGCACAGATCTTAATTATACATTAGGTGAATTTTGACAGGTGCCTGTACCTATATAATTCAAACCTCCATCAAGATATAGTACATAGGGCTTCCCTGGTGGCGCAGTGGTTGGGAGTCTGCCTGCCAATGCAGGGGACACGGGTTCGAGCCCTGGTCTGGGAAGATCCCACATGCCGTGGAGCAACTAGGCCCGTGAGCCACAACTACTGAGCCTGCGCGTCTGGAGCCTGTGCTCCACAACAAGAGAGGCCACGATAGTGAGAGGCCCGAGCACCGTGATGAAGAGTGGCCCCCGCTTGCCACTAGAGAAAGCCCTCGCACAGAAACGAAGACCCAACACAGCCAAAAATAAACAAATAATAAATAAAAAAATTTTAAAAATGTATAGTACATTACCATCACCTCAGGAGGTCCCCCATGCTCCTTCCTAGTCAGTCCCTTCCTCCCCCGACCCAGGCAGCCACTATTCCGATATTTTCACCATAGATTCGTTTTACCTGTTCTAGGACTTCATAGAAATCAAATCATACTACATGTACTCTTCTGTGTCTAATTTTTTTCTCTTGGCATAATGGGCGATTCATTCATGATGTTGCATGTATTGGTAGTTAATTCCTTTTTATTGCTAAGTAATGTCCCATTGTATGATTATACCAGAAGAATTATTTATTCTTCTGTTGATAGTCACTGGAGCTGTTTCTAGTTTTTAGAGATTATGAATAAAGTGGCTATGAACATTCTTGTATGAGTCTTTTTGAGGACATATACTGTCCTTTCTCTTAGGTAAGTAGCTAGAAGTGAAATTGCTGGATCATAGGTGGCTTTTGTTTTAAGAAACTACCAGATCTTTATCCAAAGTGGTTGTACCATTTTACATTCTTTTTTTTTTTTTTTTTTAGTTTATTTTATTTATTTATGGCTGTGTTGGGTCTTCGTTTCTGTGCGAGGGCTTTCTCTAGTTGTGGCGAGTGGGGGCCACTCTTCATCGCGGTGCGCGGGCCTCTCACCATCACGGCCTCTCTTGTTGCAGAGCACAGGCTCCAGACGCGCAGGCTCAGTAATTGTGGCTCACGGGCCCAGCTGCTCCGCAGCATGTGGGATCTTCCCAGACCAGGGCTCGAACCCGTGTCCCCTGCATTGGCAGGCGGATTCTCAACCACTGCACCACCAGGGAAGCCCCCATTTTACATTCTTACCAACAATGTATGAGAGTTCTGATTGCTCCACATCTTTGCCAACATTTGATCTTGTCGGTCTTTAATTTTAGTTGTTCTGGTAGGTGTATATTGGTGTCTTGTTGTGGGTTTTATTTTGTATTTTCCTGATGATTAATGATGTTAAGCAGTTTTTCATGTGCTTCTTGGCCATCTGTATATCTTCCTTTGTGAAGTTTTTATTTAAATCTTTTGTCTATTTAAAACATTGGGTTCTTCTTATTTATTATTATTGAGTTGTAGGGATTATTTATATATTCTGCATACAAGTCCTTTGTCAGATATATTTTGCAAATATTTTCTCACAACCTAAGGCTTGTCTATACTACACCTAATAGTGTATTTTTAAAATAAATTTATTTGTTATTTTATTTATTTATTTTTGGCTGTGTTGGGTCTTCATTGATGCATGCAGGCTTTCTTTAGTTGTGGTGAGCGGAGGCTACTCTTCATTGCGGTGCGTGGGCTTCTCTTTGCAGTGGCTTCTCTTGTTGTGGAGCACAGGCGCTAGGTGCGCGGGCTTCAGTAGTTGTGGTGTGTGGGCTCAGTAGTTGTGGCTCGTGGGCTCTAGAGTGCAGGCTCAGTAGTTGTGGTGCACAGGCTTAGTTGCTCCATGGCATGTGGGATCTTCCTGGATGAGGGATCAAAACCCTGGTCCCTGCATTGGCAGGTGGATTCTTAACCACTGCGCCACCAGGGAAGCCCACCTAATAGTGTATTTTGATGAACAGAATTTTTTAATTTTTATGAAGTCTAATTTTTCAATTTTTTAAAAAATAGTTATTTCTTTCTATGATCTATTTTAAGATACTTTGCCTACCTCCAAGTCCCAAAGATATTCTCCTATATTTTCTTCTAGAATTTCAGCTTTTGACTGAGGTCTGTGATTCATCTCAAATCAACTTTTGTGAGGGAGGGAATGAAGTTTATTTTTTTCTATATGAATTTTCAGTTGGTCTAACATCATTCATTGAAAAGACTTCCCTTTTCCCTTTGGATTGCTTTGGTGTCTTTATTTATTTATTTATTTAAAAAATAAATTTATTTTATTTTATTTTTTATTTATTTTTGGCTGTGTTGGGTCTTCGTTGCTGTGCGCAGGCTTTCTCTAGTTGCGGTGAGCAGGGGCTACTCTTCGTTGCAGCGCATGGGCCTCTCATTGCAGTGGCTTCTCTTGTTGTGGAGCATGGGCTCTAGGTGCACGGGCTTCAGTAGTTGTGGCACGTGGGCTTCAGTAGTTGTAGTTCGCGGGCTCTAGAGCACAGGCTCAGTAGTTGTGGTGCACAGGCTTAGTTGCTCCGCGGCATGTGGGATCTTCCTGGACCAGGGCTCGAACCCGTGTTATCTACATTGGCAGGGGGATTCTTAACCACTGCGCAACCAGGGAAGTCCCTGCTTTGGTGACTTTATGAAAAAATCAAATGACTGTTTAATTGTGGGTTTATTTCTGGTTTCTCTTCTATTCCATTGTCATTTATCCTTATGACAGTGCTGCAATATCTCAATTACTGTAGCCTTATAAGTCATGATGACAGGTAGGATAAATTCTCCATTTTGTTCTTCTTTTTCACGGTGCTTTGGATATTCTAGATCCTTTGCATTTCCATAAAAATTTTAGAATCAACATGTCAATTTCTACAAAAGGGTCTGCTGGGATTATGATTGAAATTGAGTTGCATCTAAAAATCGTTTTGGAGAGAACTGACATCACAACAATATTGAGTCTTCCAATCCATGAACATATCTCTCCATTTCTTTAGGTCTTCTGGAATTTCTCTCAGGGATACTTTGTAGTCTTCAGTGCAGAGGTCTTACACATAATTTGTGAACTTTTTTCCTAAGTATTTCATGTTGTTTTAAAAAATGTTATTGCAAATGGAAAATTTTCAGATTTCATTTTCTATTGTTGGCAGCAGAGCTGAATGCCAGAACAGTGACAGAAAAGACAGCCCATCAGGAGATCCTAGGTTTGGGAAGTGGGAGTGGGGAGGTGCCATTTATTTACAGGCAATTGTAGAGGGTCTAGGAAGGTTAAGAATATTGTGGCCATGTGATGGGAGGGAGAAAGAGGCACAATACAGTGTGCAAGACTGACTTCCTTTCTCTATCCTGTTCCTGAGAAGGGATGTTCTTCCTTAACACCCTCCTGGGAAGGGAAGGCAGGGAAGTGCCAAGGGGCCTTGGGAAAGTGCTCTCGTGTCCCTCCTCCCCAACCTTCTGGGCCACATCATTCAACTAGCCCTCTGGTGGGGCTGCTGCCACCATGGCCTGGGATGAGTGTGGTCCTCTGTGGACAGGTAAGCTGGCGTCAGTGGTATAGGTGGCATATTCTGCCCACTCTATGAGAAGCTGCCACAGCCTCTGGTCCTTTGCTGGCCCAGCCTGCAGGGAGGAGAGAGAGGCTGAAATACCTGGGATTTAATCTGCTCAAGATAGCCGAACTCCTGGGCTGGCTTTCCCAGGGCCCCCACTGACTGCCACCCTCGATGGATTTTCCAGCCCCGTTTCTTCATGTCGCCCCACCCAGTTACAGAGTCAGCTGCCCAAACCTCTCACAAGGGCCAAACCTTCCAACTCACGCTCTGAGGAACGATTTTTGAGGAGAAAACTGGGCAAGCCCAAACTCCACCCATCCTGGGTCTTGTCTGTTTCATGGGGAAGGGCGTGGGAGGGGAGGAAGGGAGGAGAGGAAGGCACGGGAGCTGCCCTGTTGCAAGGCAAAAGAGCTGTTGGTGGGGGGACAGTGGCAGTGCTGAGGAGGGGACTGTCACCCCTCTGTACTCCCCACAATGCTCCCAAACCCCCTTCAAAGAAAGGTATACTTACCATGCTTTAAGACAGTGCTAGTTGCTGTAACAAGTAACCCCCCACAGATAGTATGTTTCTTTCTCACTCGTGCACCAGTTTATAGCAACTGTTCCTAGTTTGCATTTCTTCCACGCGGCGATTTAGAGACCAGGATTTTTGCATATTTGAGGCTCTACCATCCCCTGGTCTAGCTGTCATCCTTGGCACCCATCTAGTTGGAAGGAAAGAGGCATAACCGCTTCTCAAAAGCCTTGATTCTATTGGCAAGAATTTGTCATGGGGCCACGTTTAGATGCAAGGGAGCCTGGGAAATGTGGTCCCTGGCTCCGCAGCTGTTTCCCGGTGACAAAGTGACACTGGGAGAGCTTGAATTTTGCTGGCCCTGCCACTGAGTCCCACTGCATTTTAACCAGTTTTGTGACCTTGCTTTGTAAACTGTAGAGGGCTGTTTGTATGTGAAGGGTTGTCCCCCACCCCATCCCCAAGCTGGGTTCCTCACAGCTTCCTCTGTCTCTGACGTTGCTTTCCACCTCACTCAGCTACCCCAAGGTCCCCCTCTTTCTAAGACACTTGCCTATATCTGACCTCCTCCACGAAGCTTTTCAGGGACTTTAATATCCACACTGAAGTCTTCCATTCTCTGGGGACCCCGTTTGCCATAAACATGAGCAGGAGCAACATTTAGGGGCGCATCTCCCCCTTTCTCACCTGCTCCTAAGGTTTGGAATTCCTTCAACTGAAGACCAAGACTTTCTGCCCGCAACCAACATTGAGGCTTCAGATATGCGTACCGCTGGGAAAGGGGGCAGAATTCTCACACCCTATAGGTCCTTATAGGTTCTTCTAGAGGGGAGGGAAGGAGAGCAAGGGGACCCTGGACTGAGTGGAGAAAGGGGCCAGCTGGGGAAAGGGAGGTGTCAGGCCTGATGCAAGCTTTGATGACGTCTCAGCTATATTTTTTATATTTTTCAATCATCATATGTTGGGCATCTTCAAATTTTTCTAAACAAAATTAGACTAATTAAATAGTGTCATTTACTTACTTATTTGTTTGTTTAGGCCATGCCACGAGGCTTGTGGGACCTTAATTCCCTGACCAGGAATCGAACCTGGGCCCACAGGAGTGAAAGCACTGAGTCCTAACCACTGGACTGCCAGGGAATTCCCCCCAAGTAGTGTCATTTATTAGTGCTTACCATGTGCCAGGCATAGCGAAGCACTAAGACTTGTCTATTGATCTTCCCAACGATCTAATGAGGCAAGGACTCTTATTTTATCCCCATTTTGTAGACAAGGAAAGCAAAGCTCAGAGAAATGAACTTTCCTAAGGTCACATAGCTAGTGAATAGAACAGTTGGGTTGAAACCTAAGTAAACAACTTCACAGTCTGTGAATTCCTCTGTGCCTCTGTCTCCTGGGACACCCAGCGAGGCAGAGGCACTTAATGCTCATTGAATAGCCATGTGCTCCTCCACACTTCCCAGCCTTCCTTGCAGTCAGGTTGGGGCCATGTGACTAACTCTGATCAACAGGCTGTGAATGGAAGTGATGCGTGTCATTTCTAGACCAAGGCATTAAGTGCTGGTGTCTGACCCTCCTGTTCTCTCTTTTCCTTTAGTGGTGACTATAGCGGCCATAGCTTGAAATGGAGGAGCCACTAAGAGGAAGCAGCCTGGATCACTGGTTGTCGTACAAAAGACAGCTGTCTTACCTGCAGCTGGTTCGTGTGTACAAGAAATACGCCTCTGTTGTGTTAAGCCACTGAGATTTGGAGATTAATTGGTTACCGCAGCATGTCATAGCCTCTCCTGACTAATACACCAGACAGGACACCAAATATATCACTGTTTCACCCTGTTGTCTATGGACAACATAGTGTCCCTAAGATACTTTGTTTTGTGAACTGTATTGTGCCCAGAGTAAGAATGACTGCCCAAAGACAAGCTTCCAGAAGCAGATGGGAGAATACTGAGGGTCTTCCTGAGCCCCCTGAGCAGCAGGGACCCCCAGGCCTGGCCTCTTGCTCTGGTTCCTCCTCTGTCTGGCATCAGGCTTCTCCCTGTTGCTGGTTTCCAAAGCTGCTCATCTTTGGCACAGTGCCCCTGTCTCCACCCCCAGCAGATGGCTTCCAGAAGCAAAGGCCCAGACACCACTGGCTGCCCTCCAGATGCTGGCCAAAGTGCCTGGAAGTTTCTCTGAGCCTCACATTGTCTTTCAGATGTATCCCTGGGGATGCAGAGCTCTTGCAATCAGGGCAATCACCGTCTTCTGGCCCCTGCTCACCGGGAACCACTGGCTGGGTGTGGCGGGCAGGAAGCTCAGGGCAGGGCTGCCTGCTTTTAGTTCATACCTGGGGAGAAAGTGGGGGCTTCAGGGCATTGGGCTGGCTCCTGGCTGGAGTGGAGACAGCCGGGACAGTGAGAGTGTTCACTCCTCATCTAGGCAGTTCTCAAACACTCATCTCTGAGCATCTCTGTAGGCCTGACCCTGTGCTTGGTGCTGTGAGAGCACAAAGGCAAGAAGTCCTTGCCCCTGCCTTCCAGGAGTTTCCATCCCGTAGGCTCAAATAGGACATTAGCTACAGAAAACCAGAGCACAGGGAGTAAATCAGTCTGGGATTTTTCAGTTGCAAGTAATATGACCTCTAGAGAGAAAAGACTGTGTGCTTCTCACTTCTGAAAGTAATTCCTTTTCAAATGTTATTTTCTAAAGTGTTATTTTTTGGAATACGTGTGTGGTGTGTGTGTATGCCAAAATTAACATTGACTCTTTAGATTTTCTGATTGCAAAATTCTAAATACGTTTATCAAAGCTGAAATCTTTTCCTTTCTTCCTCTGTTGGTCCCCTAAGTTAGCTAGTGCCCTAAGTCCATGCTTTGAGTTATCCAAACTGAACCAATCTCAAAAAGGGAATATTTTGTCCTCACGTCTGAAGGGATTGCAGCTTCAGGCTTGGCTGGATCCAGGTCCTTATAACATGTTACATGAAATCTGCATGGCTCTGCTCTTCTCTGTCTTGGCTTCATTCCTGGAGATGCTCACACTCTTAGGACCATATCCTGTGATAATCAGTCTCACCTGAAAGAATCTGTCTACTCCCTGGTCACACCAGAAAAGCCCTTATTTAACTGACTCTGACTGGGTCACAGGCCCATCCCTGAACCAATCTCTGTACTGGTCGGTGGTGGGGATGAGGGTGGTTAGAGAAGATGAAATGCTCTGACTCCTCCCTGGATCCTGGGGGTGAAGTCAGCTTCTTCTGGACCACACGATTGAAGTTGGGGGATACATGATTTCCCAAGGAAGATTAGGGTGTTATGATCTGAAGGAAGACAGATGCTGAGTAGGATAACAATCAATACTGCTGGTAGGATGATGGAATATGCCCTCAGAGAGGTATGAACCAAGGGCTGTGGGAATTCAGAGAGGGAGATGTCATTTGTAGTTAAGGGGATCAAGGAAGGCGTCATGGAGGAGGATGCATCTAGGCTGGGCCTTGAAGGACAACCAGAGTTTGAGTGTTGGATCTGGGGGGAAGGGGAGGAAAAGGCATTCTGGGCAGAGGGGACAATGCGAGCAAATTCCTGAAGGCAAGCACAGAGAGGAGCAAGAACTGAAGCTGGATGAGGGAAAGGCTTTGAGTGCCAGGCTAAGGGGTGTGGATTGAATTTGGGAGGCATTCATGGATGGTTCAGGAGCCAAGGCTGGGGTCATCAGATCTGAGCTCCTGGGAGCTGAAAGCATCAGCCATGGGGGCCCTGACCCTCTGCTCCACTCCTGCCCCTTCCACCCTGGGCTGCCCTTGGTGCCCACAGGTCCCTCTCCCTTCAGTTCAGCTCAGACAGGGCTGGAGTTTTCCAGTAGAAATGCTTACTGAGAGACAGAAGGAAAGTGAAAGCACAAAGTGTGATTACAGAGTTTAGCTTTCTCCTGCCAAAGTACAGAAGGCTTGAGTATCCCTGACATCCCCCCTACTCTGGGCTTAACCTCCCCTCTCCCACCCTGTAGGCTGAGCCGGAGGCTGGGTGGAGAATGGGCAGGGTCTGTGGGGACCCTCAGGCTCTCCAGCATCCAGTCAAAGGTGGGATTTGGAGTTGGTCAAACCTGTGTTTGAATTCCTCCTTTGTCCCTAGGGACAAGTCATGTAAACTCCCCGAGCCTCCGTTTCCTTTTCTGCAAAACGGAACGAATAAGCTCCATCTCACAAGATTGACGGGAGGATTAAATGGGATCCTGTATGTCACATACAGGCACAGGGTCTGCAATAAATGGTGACAATGATGATGATGAAGTTGATGAAGGAGATGAAAGAACCAATCAAGGAGGAAGGAAATGACCAGCAGAGTCCCGTCCCTTGGAGCACTCTGAGCTGAGCCTGTGCGTGAGGCCGTGTCATCAGGCTGGGCAGATGCGGGGGAAGGGAGGCCGGGACAGAGCACAGGGGCCAAGGGCAGCCCCAGCCCCAGACCACGTTCCTGGACTTTGAACTCTCCTTGCCCTGCTGGGCTCAGGGAACCCCAACATGAATATCACTGGGTCATCCTTCCTGGAGATCCCCAAATTAAGGGAAGCGTGGGCCCTGGGTCATGGCAGAGAACCCTGGAAAGTCAGACTGTGCCCATACGCTCCAGGTGGTCACCCTCGGAGCCTCGTTTACCCCATTGGTTAGGGGATACCGGTCAGGCTCTTTGGGGTCCCAGGGCTGCCAGAGGAGCAAGCTTTTCACAGGATTTCTACAAATCTCAGGATGGCTGGAATAGGCCTGAAGGATGGGGTGGGGCTGGTTGGGGGGCAGAAGGGGGATGAAGGCTCAAGCCAGGGGTCACCAAGCTTTACTGCTCCCTTCTCAGTAAAATAATTTGAAGATGTATCCCCAAAATGTATTTGTTTAGTTATTTATGTCAGTGATATATACTATTACACTAATATATTATGCCCACTATAAAATATACATAAAATGAAAAATTTAAAGCACTATCAATAGGAAACAAACAAATTATGGCTCATCCGTACAACGGATTACTAAGAATGTAAGAATAAGTTCTTACAACTCAATAATAAGGTAACTAAATTGAAAAATGAACAAAAGATTTGAATGGACATTTCATTAAAAAAAGAGATATGGGCCTTCCCTGGTGGCGCAGTGGTTGGGAATCTGCCTGCCAATGCAGGGGACACGGGTTCGAGCCCTGGTCTGGGAAGATCCCACATGCCGTGGAGCAACTGGGCCCGTGAGTCACAACTGCTGAGCCTGCGCGTCTGGAGCCTGTGCTCCGCAACAAGAGAGGCCGCAACAGTGAGAGGCCCGCGCACCGCGATGAAGAGTGGCCCCCGCTCGCCGCAACTAGAGAAAGCCCTCGCATAGAAGCGAAGACCCAACACAGCCATAAATAAATAAATAAATAAATAAATAAATAAATAAATAAAGAGATATGAATGGCTAATCAGCATATGGAAGTGCTCAATTTCATTTAACATTAGGGAAATGCAAGTTAAAAACCACATGAGGGGGACTTCCCTGGTGATCCAGTGGTAAAGAATCCGCCTTACAATGCACGGGACGCGGGTTAGATCCCTGGTCAGGGAACTGAGATCCCACATGCCGCAGGGCAGCTAAGGCCATGTGCCACAGCTACTGAGCTTGCACACCTCAACTAGACCCCGCGTATCACAACTACAGAGCCCACGTGCCCTGGAGCCTGTGCACCACAACTAGAGAGAAAGAAAAAGAAACCCGCACACCACAACTAGAGAGAAGCCTGGGCCACAAGGAAAGATCCCGCATGCCTCAATGAAAATCCTGCAGTGCAGCAACTAAGACCTGACACAGCCAAAAAAAAAAAAAGTCAATTATTAAAAAAAAAACCAAAAACCAAAACAAAATTAAAAAACCACATGAGGTAACCCTTCACATCTTCTACCATGACCTTCTTCAAAAAGACAAATAATAGCAAGTGTTGTCAAGGATGTGGAGAAATTGTAACCTTCATCCATCACTGATGGAAATGTAAAATGGTGTGGCACTTTGGAAAAACAGCTTAGCAGTTTCTTAAAAAGTTAAGCATAAACTTACCACACAACTCAGCAATCCTCCTAGGTATCAGCCAAAGAGGAATAAAAACATATGTCCACACAAGGACTTGTATGTGTTTGTAAGCAGCATTATTCATAATAGAAAAACCTGGAAACATCCTAATATCCATCAACTGGTGAATGGATAAACAAAATGTGAAATATCCATACAATGGCTATTACTCAGGAACAAACTAATTAAACATGTTGCAACTTGGATGAACCTCAAGGACATTATGCTCAGTGAAAGAAGCTAGACACAAAAGAATACATATCCTATGATTCCATTTATATGAAATTTCCAGAGAAAGCAAATCCCTAGAGACAGGAAGCAGATCAGCAGTTGGCCGGACTAGGGGTGGGAGTGAGGGTTAAGCTGTAAATGACCCGAAGGAACTTTGGGGATGATGGAAATATTCTAAAACTGGATTGTGGTCAAAGTTGCACAACTCTATAAGCTTAGTAAAAATCATCAAACAGTATACTTACAGTGGATGAATTTTTATGTAAATTGTATCTCAATATAGCTGTTTTTTAAAAAAAGAGGACATTCTTTAGGCATCGATATATACAGGTTTCCAAGATATATTTTAAAAAATTTTTAATTGAAATATATGTTGTGTTAATTTCTGCTGTATGGCAAAGTGATTCAGTTATCCATATCTATTTATTCTGTTTTAAAATATTCTTTTTGGGACTTCCCTGGTGGCGCAGTGATTAAGAATCCGCTTGCCAATGCAGGGGACAGGGGTTTGATCCCTGGTCTGGGAAGATCCCACATGCCATGGAGCAACTAAGCCCGTGCGCCACAACTACTGAGCCTGAGCTCTAGAGCCCGCGAGCCACAACTACTGAACCCGCACACCTAGAGCCCGTGCTCCACAAGAGAAGCCACTGCAATGAGAAGCCCACGCACCGCAACGAAGAGTAGCCCCCACTCGCCGCAACTAGAAAAAGCCCACGCGCAGCAACGAAGACCCAGCTCAGCCAAAAATAAATAAATAAATTTTAAAAATAAATAAAAATAAAATATTCTTTTCCATTATGGTTTATCACAGAATATTGAATATAGTTCCCTCTGCTACACAGTAGGACCTTGTTTATCCATTCTGTATATAACAGTTTGCATGCAAGATGTATTTTAAATGGAAAAATCAAGGTACAGAGTATGCTGCTGTTTGCATTTTTTAAAAAAGAAAAGGTGTGCTACTATGGAAAACAGTATGGAGTTTTCTCAAAAAACTAAAAATAGAACTACCATATGACCCAGCAATTCCACTCCTGGGTATATATCCAAAAAACCCCAAAACACTAATTTGAAAAGATACATGCACCCCAGTGTTCATAGCAGCATTATTTACAATTGCCCAGGTATGGAAGCAACCTACGTGTCCATCAGCAAATAAATGGATAAAGAAGATGTGGTATGTATACACAATGGAATATTACTCAGCCATAAAAAAGAACGAAATTTTGCCATTTGCAACAACATGGATGGACTGGGAGGGTATTATACTCAGTGGAATAAGTCAGACAGAGAAAGACAAACACTGTATGATATCACTTATATGTGGAATCTAAAAAATAAAACAAACTAGTGAATATAACAAAAAAGAAACAGACTCACAGATATAGAGAACAAACTAGTGGTTACCAGTGGGGAGAGGGAAGCAAGGAAGGGCAAAATAGGGGCAGAGGATTAAGAGATACAAATTATTTTGTATAAAATAAATAAGATACAAGGATCTATTGTACAACACAGGAAATAGAGCCAATATTTTATAATAACTATAAATGGAGTATAACCTTTAAAAATTGTAAATCACTATGTTGTACACCTGTAACTTATATAATATTGTACATCAACTATATCTCAATAAAAATGTGGAAAAAAATAAAAGGTGTGCATATACACACTTTCATACATATTTATATTTATTTTTATACATATAATGTTTATACATAGACATGTATATATGGATTATCTTGTATATGCACAGACTCTCTTTGGAAGGACACACAAAAACTAAAGACATTAGGGTTTTTTTGGTTGAAGGAATTGGATGGCTGCTGGGCAGGAGTGCGAGAGTGACTTTTGTACCTTTACATGTTTCTTCCTCTTTTTGTTTTTAATTGTGGCAAAATACACATAACATAAAATTTACCATCTTAACCGTTTTTAAGTGTCCAGTTCTATGGTATTAAGTACATTCATACTGCTGTGCAACCATCACCACCATCCATCTCCAGAACTCTTCTTATCTTGCAAAACTGAAGCCCTGTACCCATTAATCAGTAACTCCCCCAGCCCCTGGCAACCACCATTCTACTTGCTGTCTCTGCGAATTTGGCCACCCTAGGTACATTATATAAGTGGAATCATACAGTCTCTGCCTTTTTGTCCCTGGTTTCTACCCATTCGCATAATGCCTTCAAGGTTCATCCATGCTGTAGCATGTGTCAGAATTTCCTTGCTTTTTAAGGCTGAATAATATTCCATTGTCTGTATATACCACATTTTGTTTATCCATTCATCCTTCCATGGATGCCTTGGTTTCCATCTTTTGGCTATTGTGAATAATGTTGCTATACGGGTGTACAGATTATCTCTTGGGGATCCTTGTATATTTACATTTCTAAAACATGTGACTTGTACAACTTATCTGAAGAAAAAAAAGTAAATTAAAATGTAAAAGTATGAAATATAAGTGAATCGAAATGTAAGTTGTACTATTTCTCCCCACATCCCCTTCGAAGGTCCCTGCGCAGCCCTTGGGCCTCCCGGGACGCGTTTGCCTGCCGGAAGGAGTGGGGGGGGGGTACCGAGCCGGGTCCAAGGGGGCGCGTCCTCCCCGCCCCTTGCAGGGTAGCTGCCAGACGCTGGGGGTCGGGCAGGGGCCCGCAGGGAGGGTCTTGCTTAGTCACCGGCAGCCCAGCCGTGCCCTCGCCTGCCCGCCGCCCACCCCCTGCCAGGCGATTGGCCGGGCCACATTCCTTCGAGCTGCCTGCTGCGGCCCGGTGACTCACGGCCCAGGCAGCCAGGGAACGCCCGGCCTCGTCCTGGGGCCCCGCAGCCGTTGGTTTTCCTATTTGGAAACTCCTTAGACGCCTCCGCTCCAACCAGCCCCCTCTCCTCCCCGGTCCCCAGCAGGCGGGGGAAGGAGGGCAGGGAAGCCTGGGGACAAGCGCCCTCTCTGTGCAGCGACCCACCGGCCTTGGAGAGAACGGATCCACACTCCCTTATCCCCAATTCCAGAGCCCAAAAATGCCTGAAAACCAAATGGCTGGCAAAACCTGCTGAACTGACGTGAAACTAAGTTATAGTCTTTATCGCGCTGAATGTAGATGCTCAGACGTTTGGCTACAGAAATGGACATGTCTGATTACAGGATGCTGCCCCAGGTCCCCTGGAGGTGCTATATAATGCACATTTCATGCTGAACCTCCTTTCTAAAATCTGAAAAATTCTGAATTCCAAAACCCATCTGGCCCCTAGGATTTTAGATAAGAGACTGTGGATCTGTGCTTTGCCCATTTTACTGAACAGGGTCAAGGCTCAGAGTGGTCAGTCAGAGCTGGGCATGGGCTGGTGGGTCTAAGCCTGAGGTGGTGTCTCTCCCAGATGCTGTCCCTGCAAGAGTCTGCCACCCTCTCTGTCCCCCCCCCCTTCTGTCCCTCCTCTGGAAAACTTTTCTTGTCCATCCAACCAAAACCTACTGTCCGACTTGGCAAAGGACCTTCCCCTGTTGGGTCCCAGTGCCCACCACTTATGGGCACTTGTTGGGAAGCAAGAGAGTAGAGAGACTAAGCAGGCTGACACAAGGCTCCAACTAATCAGGACCTAGCTTTGGTTTGGTCACTTCTTGGCTATGTGACCTCATGCAGGTTACTCATCCCTTCTGTGCCTCAGTTCCCTCCGTAAAGGAATATAATAATAATACCCCTCCCGTAGGGTTGGCGTGAGGACTGGAGAGTGGTCTTGCGAAGGGCTGCCAGATAAAATGCAGGACACCCATATTGCGTGGGACATACTTATGCTAAAAAATCATTCGCTGTTTACCTGAAATTCAAATGTAACTGGGTGTCCTGTATTTTTATTTGCTGAATCTGGCAACTTTCACCTATATGTTAGCTAGTATATTAATAATAAATGTTGAACGACATGGAAGGCTTTTTAAAAAATTTATTGAAGTATAGTTGATTTACAATGTTGTGGTAATTTCTGCTGTACAGCAAAGTGATTCAGTTACACACACACATATATATATATATATAAATACTATGAAAGGCTTTTTATCATAGTATTTGTATGTGCCTAATCTTCCTTACTAGATTAAAAGCTCTTCAAAAGTATTCATTCATTCAATCATTCACTTTATTTATTGGGCACCTACTATATGCAAGTCACAGTTCCAAGCTTTGGGGATAAAGTATCAAACCAGACTTGGTCCTCATGGAACTTCCAGTCTGGCAAGGAAGATGAATATTAAATACCAATTACCCAAAATGATTAATAACCATTGTGACAAGCCCTGAGGAGTCCTAGCTGCAGGGACTGTCTGTGGTGGGGGCCTGAGCTGGTCAGGGATGGGTGCCCAAGCCTCACACTTTTCCATCTCTTCCCTCAGTGTCCTGCCTGGTGGGTGGCTGGATGGTGGTGCTAATGGAGAAGGGCTTAGCGAGGATGCTCTTGATCCCTGGGGAAGGAGGGTTGATGTGTCCATCCGTGCTCCTGCAGGGGACCCACGGATGGACACACCCTAGACCATCCACGCTCTCTCCCCATCTTCCCTGTGAATGGAGCAGGTTGGGAGGTGGCAGGTTTAGCTGAGGACCCAGTCTGAGATCAAAGTGGATCTGGGCTGAATCCAGGTCCTTATCTTTAGGCACGTCTTCTTCCTGTGTGTTTGTCCAGTCATCAGGCTCTGGCTGGGGGCTAAGAGAACAGGTTTGGGGTGAATAAGGTCTGTGGAGGCTGGAGAATCAGCTTGTGATGTCACCAGAGGAGAGCGTCTTAAAGATCAACTGACCTGACATTTGATGGATGAGGAAACTGAGCGCTCGAGAGGGAAGTGACTTCTGAAGGTCACACAGATCTTTCCTGGTGGAGCTGCCACCAAAACCCAGGCTGACTCCCAGCCAGGCCAGAACCCATCCCCTGTCCCCACCCCCCGCCCTCCACTGTGGTGTCAGAGGAAAAGGGCCCTGTGAGTTTACTGCGCTGCCTCCAACTGGGAATGCCCGCTGGGGTCACCTGGGTGCTGTGGCCCCCCTTCTCCCACATCCCCCAGGCAAGTTTCGGTGCATTTCAGGTCCCAGCCCTTTGCCTGCTACTCCAAGCAGGGGAGCCACTGAAAGCCAACCTCACACAACAGATGAGAAAGTTGACCTTGAAAAAGTTTCACTTCCCAAATTTCATGGTGGTGACTACAATCTGGGCAGCGGGATCTGACATCCCTAATGCTCCCTCACCAGCTCCTTAAAAAAACCCTGAGGAGTTTGGCCCGTGACCGTTCCAGGCTCATTGAGTGCAGGAAGCCCATCTCCCTTTTCTCCACGGTGCTAGGTACTGATTCAGGCCCCCTGCCCTGGAGAAGGGGCTCCCCGAGCCCCCGGAACCATCCAACCGGCCCAGCAGTCCCTGATCCTCTGGGCTGAGATGTCCGCAGGTAGACAGGACAGAACTTTCACCTTCTTAGCGTCACTCCTCTCTGTCTCCTCTCCAAGCCCACATCTACTGCCTTCGTGAAGCCCCTTCTCTTTCTTTCTTGGCAGCCTGGAGTCATGTGAGGTCCTATGGCCTAATGTGTAGACTCTGCCAACAGACATCCCAAATTCACCTTCTGGTGCCACTACTCCTAGCTGTATGTGGCAGTTCTAAAACATGCCCACAAATTCTTTGGTCATCAAGAAGTGGGGGTCTATGCCTCCTCCCCTTGGAGGAGAGCCAAACTTATAGAGTATGGTGACAATAGGGTATGGCAGAAGTGATGTGATGTGACTTCCAAGGCTAGGTCTTAAGGACAATCCAGCTTCCTTCAAGTTCTCCAGGGATACTCACCTTTGGAGACCCGAGCTGCCGTGTAAACAGTGCAAGGCTGCCATGTTGTGAAAAAGCCCGGACCATGTATAGGTGTCTGGCCAACAGCCACAGCCAAGGTCTGTGCTGACCAGTATCAACTGCAGACAGTGAGGGGAGCTGCATTTAGAGAGAGAAGAATGAGCCAGAGGTGTCTGCCAGGGATGCTGGGAGCTCCTCAGTCAGGACCCACTAACAGGTGGAACCTTGACTGGCCCCAAGTCTGGGCTTACGGCTCAGAAACTCAATGTCAAGGGTCTCCAGAGATGAATGGGTTCAAGGGGAGAGAACCGCCCACACCCGGACTCACAATTAGAGATACTGGCTCTGGGTGCTGCTCCCAGCTCTTAAGCTAGCACCCTCCTCCCTGTGGGCTCCAGCCCAGGCAGAGCGTGCTCATGATCAGCAGGTTGGAAGGGACCGTTGGTCTGGGCTGTTAAACCACACCAGCTCTCAAATCTCGGTTTCCTTTATTTCTTTGTTCCTTACTTAGCTCTCTCTCTATGAAAGCAGGGGCTCACAGGAGTTTACCTGTGTTGTAATCTGCAGCACCTCCAGCACTTACAACAGTGCCTGGCACTGTTAGGAGGTGCTCAATAAACATTCACTGAATAAGTAAATGAATGGATGCATGGATGGTGTGTCTGTCACTGTGAGGCCAGACCGGCTGCAGACTAGGTCCTGCTCCCTCCTCTGTGAAATGGGCGCCATGACGGGACTTACCCATTGCGGGTGTTGGTGGGTGACTTGAGAGGATGGACGAGTGCTCATGCCTGGCAGGTCACTAACGCTCAAGGGACAATTGCTGGGACTGTTACCGTTATCAGTTGTCACCAGGACATCGGTTGGGTTCCCTCTGACCAGAAAGGCAGATTCAGGTTTCCTGACGCCCCTTGGCCCAGGCTCCACGAAGACTCCCAACCTGTGTGCTTCTGACACTCCAAGCAGATGAGGCACCTTCTGGGGGCTCCCAGAGCCCCATGTGTACCCACATCCTAGCTGTGGCACACTGACCACTTGTTGGTCTGTGAAATCCCAGCCTCCCTCCATACACCGTAAGGATTACTGCTCTGTGACAGCCAAGATGGTGGCTCACAGGCCCAATTTCTTCTCATTTCCCTCCCAGAGCAGGAGTTCCATGTGGACCTGTCAAGACAAAGGCGGCAGTAGTGTCAAAGGGGTCCCCCTACACACACGGATAAGGTAGCCATGGCCTCTGAGAGGCAGCTGCTTTCTCCACAGCAAACACAGCAGGGAGACCAGGGGACCTGGTGGCTAATCTGGCACCCCAGGTTCCCCACCAAACCCCCTCATGGTTGAAGAGCAGTTTCTGTGCCTCTCTGGTGCCCACGGAGATTATCTGCAAAGGAGCAGCGGTGAGGAGATGGGGCCTGTCCTCCCTGTGTCCCTCAGCTACTTTCACCTGGGTCTGCCCAGCCTCGGGGCCCCAGGCCAGGAGGGAACCCCTCTCTCCAGAGTGAGGGAAGGAGGAAGGGGTCTGGGGAAGACCAGTACTGCTGGCCTGGCAAGACCAGTGGTAGAAGCCACAGTTCTGGCAGTTTTGGGGGTTCAAGGCAGTTCTACAAAAGAATGGATAGTTAACCTGGGCTACAAGCTAGTTAACTTCTCGCCCTCTTTGGGACCTTCCTTCCTCCACAGCGCCCTCTGCCGCCACGACCCATGGCCTCCACCCTCTCCGTCCCCACCCGGCCTGCCCGGCTGGCCTGTTTGTCCTTCTACTCCAGCTAGTTGGAAAGTTCACCCAGGGTGGCCTCAGCCTGGCCCATCTCCGTGTCCGGGCCTCTGTCTCAACCCTTTTACAGCCCTTCCTGGGGGCCTCGGGGTTCTCAGGGTGTCCCCCCAACCTCCTGGTCAGGGTGGAGACTTCCCAGCAGCCCTTGCAAAAGGAGGCATCTCAGGGCCAGGAAGTGTCTGTAGGGGTGTGTCCTCCTCTCTCCCTATAGTTTCCAGACCATTCCTCCTTCAACCCCCTGGCCCCTCTGAACACACACCAACTGCAGCTGTACCAGCCATGCCTCTGCCAGTGCTGGCGTCCACCACCTCCCAGCCACCCCCAACACTCTGGGGGACCCGATGCCTGTCACCCAGCCTGGCCTGGTTCCCAGTGACTCCCACATCCACACAGATGGTCCTCAGCACCCTGACCTCCTGGCCTCCAGCCATCACTCTCCACTCCACCAGCTGCCCACTTCCAGAGTCACCCCTTGACCTCGTCCTCATTGCCGCCAGTGTGGTCCCCAAGTCTCCACCCTGACCACACCTCTCATCCTCCCAGCTTACTTTCTCTCGGGCCGGCACCGTCTAAAACCCCCAACCAGGGACTCTCCCACTTTCTCACTGGCTGTCACCCCTGCCCTTTCCCTTCTGTCTCTACCACCTTGGAGTCCATGGTCTACCATTTTGATTATTCTCTCGCAGCGACCCCAACTCCCATTCCCTCCTCCCTTCATCGTCCATGCCTGCTGGAGCCTCCCTGTGGCTGAAGCCTACTCTCCACTTTCTCCCCAGAGAAGCAGGAAGCTGCTGAGCCAGTCCCACAGCCAGGCTGCCTGGGTGCAGCCCCTCAGATGGGCACTGGCCTGGCCTGGAGACGGTTCTATTCTCCTGGTGTGAACACGGACAGAACTGAATCTGTGCGGAGGGTGAAAGGAAGAAAGGATGTGCAGGAAGGACTTGGAAATTTCGGGCTGGAGCAGTAGGGTATGCCGTGGGGCCACTTTTCTGAGATGGGACAGATGGGGAGAAGCAGGTTTGGAAGAGAAACCAAGGCTTCCTGCAGTGGGTTCTGCCTGTTTTTACCCCACACACAGACCGTCCATCGTTGCTGGTCTCCCACCTCTGTCGCCTCCAGCTTAGCCCCGTGGTCTTGTTCAAGCATCACTCAGAATACATCAGCTCACTTCCTTAAAACCTTTCGATGGACTCACATCTCACTGCAGAATTAATCCAACGTCTACAAACCTTTTCTAATCTGGCTGCTGGCTTCCTCCTCTGTCTCATCCCTTCCACTCTCCACTTCACCCTCATCGAATATTCCAGTTCTCCAGCTACGCAGAGTGCCTTCCTTCTGCGCCTCCAATGCCCCCGGCACTGTCCCACCTCAGCACCTTTGCACTTGCTGTGCACTCGGCCTGCCCTGCTCTTTTCACGGCTGGTAACTTCTCAGATGTCACCTTCTCTGAGAGCCTTCCGCACACGCATCCAGCGCAGCCCCGCCAGTCACTCCTGGTCACGTCACCCTGTTTGCCATGTCTTTCACAGAACTTATCATCACCTAACATTACCCTGCTGGTTTGTGTACAAATTTACTCTCCGCCACACCCCGATGAGGGGTCTTGCTCGACTTACATTCTTGGCAACTGGCACATACTAAGCTGTCAATATATATTTGTGGAGTGTATGAATGGATGGATGGATGGAGGAGTCCCTCTCTCCAGCGTTGCTGTGAGGATGAGCTGTGATCCTGGCTGGGCCATCACTCGGGAAACTGGCTCATGCTGCACATGGTGGGTGTTTTGCTCCTGCACCATACCTGGCACGAACTAGGTGCTCAGTAAGTGCTGATGAATGAACTCATGCAACACGAGGCAGGATTTAGGGTGCAGAGGAAGTGCAGATGAAGTGCTAGGGGCAGAGGGAACTCATCAGAGAGAGGAGGTGGGGGAGGCGGGGGCTCTGTCTGGCCCTCTCCGCCCTGCCTGTCTCTCCAGCCTCATCCCTCGCCGGTCTCTGCCCCTTCCCACCCCAGCTACATCTCACTCCCCTCACACGTCCTGCCCTTCCCACCTCCAGCCCTTTGTTCACAATGTACCCCCCTCCTAGAAAGCCTGAAGAAAGGCCAGCTTTCACTCATCCCGCACATCTTAGCTCAGCTCTTGCCCGATTCCCTCACCGATACTCCTGGAACACCTGCTCTATGCCTGCCACTGTCCCCGACTTTCAGGTATTGGAAAAGCAGCTGAGGACAAGGTGTGAGGTCCCTGCCCTCGTGGAGCTTACATTCTAGTGGGACAGAAAGCAAACTGATCAGCAACCAACACATCAACCTCCTCCGGGAAGCCTTCCCCTTCCCCAGCCACCCCTCCCCAAATCTGATGCCTCTTCTCTGGCCCCCTGTACCCCTCCCCCACTGCACTCACCACCCTCTTCTGTGAATTTCTGTCTCTGTCTCCACTTAGGAGATAGGATGGCTGGGATTCCTGTCTTTTCCATCTCTTATCCCAACAGATCTGGTACTTGGTGATAACTGTACCTTTGAGTTGAATTTCAGACGCTGAAAAGGTGAGGCACGATGCTCTGGGCTGAGGGGCCGGTGGGGTACAGTGTAAGTGGCCGCATGTTTGGGGAGAGCATGGGGTGCAGGTGGTGGGGTGAAGGCGGCATGACCGTTGTCACCAGATCTTGGAGGGCTGCTCAGGTTTCAAATGGGGGTCTTGCCGAGGGAATATGTCCCGATTTACTAAACCGCCAAGGGAGTCATGGACTCGATCACGTGTGAAGTCACATCTGAATGAGTTGCCCCATTCAGTTACTCTCCTCCCCATCCTGCACAACAACTTGTAAAAGTTGAAAACTAAGTGTCATTGTCTCAATCAGCAAGTGCCTGGCTTAGGGAACCTGTTAGGCTACCAAGAGGTTAAGTAGAAGTTGGAGTCACTCTCGTGGGTGACCTATCCATATAAGGTGGTAAAGGGAACTGGGATGACTTGGGGACATCCCTAACCTTTGAGGCTGACGTCATGGTGATAAGCACTCACCCACAACGCATCTTGTGGTACCCATTCTCCACAGAGATGGATGAGGTCCCTAACACGGGACTGAGTGTCTGATGCTCTTACAGGCACG
Source organism: Balaenoptera musculus (assembly GCF_009873245.2). Classification (NCBI taxonomy): domain Eukaryota; kingdom Metazoa; phylum Chordata; class Mammalia; order Artiodactyla; family Balaenopteridae; genus Balaenoptera; species Balaenoptera musculus. The sequence continues at coordinate 23,285,596 of NC_045804.1, forward strand.
CAAAGGGAACCAGCTCCCGCCCCACCCCACCAGGAAACTGCAGAGAAGTTAGAATCATTTGAAGTTACAATCATTCTTTCATTCGGCAAATATGTATCGAGAGTCTCCTCCTATAAGAAGGTGCCAACCACTAAAGGAATAATAAACCATGTATAGGTACACCTTGGAGATATTACAGGTTCAGTTCCACACCACCACAATAAAGCAAATGTCTCGATAAAAGGGGTCACACAAAGTTTTTGGTTTCCCAGTGCATATAAATTTATGTTTATCCTGTACTGTAGCCTATTAAGTGTGCAATAGCATTATGTCTAAAAAAAATGTACATACCTTGGGCTTCCCTGGTGGCGCAGTGGTTGAGAATCTGCCTGCCAATGCAGGGGACACGGGTTCGAGCCCTGGTCTGGGAAGATCCCACATGCCGCGGAGCGACTGGGCCCGTGAGCCACAATTACTGAGCCTGCGCTCCGCAACAAGAGAGCCCGCGATAGTGAGAGGCCCGCGCACCGCGATGAAGAGTGGCCCCCGCTTGCCACTAGAGAAAGCCCTCGCACAGAAACGAAGACCCAACACAGCCATAAATAAATAAACAAATAAATAAATAAAATTTAAAAAAAAAGTACATACCTTAAATTAAAAATACTTTATTGAGCTTCCCTGGTGGCGCAGTGGTTAAGAATCCGCCTGCCAATGCAAGGGACATGGGTTCGATCCCTGGTCCGGGAAGATCCCACATGCCACAGAGCAGCTAAACCTGTGCACCCCAACTACTGAGCCTGAGCTCTAGAGCCCGCAAGCCACAACTACTGAGCCCACGCGCCACAACTACTGAGCCCACACGCTACAACTATTGAAGCCCGCGCGCCTAGAGCCCCCCACAACAAGAGAAGCCCCCGCTCACCGCAACTAAAGAAAGCCTGTGTGCAACAATGAAGACCCAACGCAGCCAAAAAGAAAATAAGTAAAATAAATAAATTTTAAAAATACTTTATTGTTAAAAAATGCTAATCATCATCTGAGCCTTCAGAGTCCTAATCTATTTGCAACAGAAACATTAAAGATCACCATAAAAAATATAATAATGATGAAAAATTTTGAAATATTGTGAGAATTACCAAAATGTGACACAGACATGAAGTGAGCAAATTTGTTGGAAAAATGGTGCCTGTAGGCTTGCTTGACGTAGGGTTGCCACAAACCTTCAATTAAAAAAAAAAAAAGCAATATGTGTAAAGTGCAATAAAACGATGTATGCCTGGATATTGTATGTGCTCATGGGTGGGATGGCGCAGAGAGGGTGGAGCTAGCCTCTTGTGGGGCCTGGCATCACGTAGGAAGAGGTGCTTGAGCTGGGCATTGAAGGATGGGCCAGTGTGATCACCAGGTAGAAGGGCATTCCAGGGGAACAGCATGCACAGACACTTGGGTGTGCAAAAAGGTGTGAAACAGCAGGGCTTGGGCAGGGACCATCAGGCAGCTGGGTGTGGCTCCATTTATCAAGGCCATCCTGTTGCCCAGCACTGGACAACGTTGTTCCACTGATCAAGCCCATCACCCTCTAAGGTGATTTATAGATGAAGAAGCTGATGCCCAGAGAGGCTAGGTAACTTGTCTGAAGTCCCACAGCCAGTGGCAGAGCTCAGGTTCCAATTCAGGTTCATCAGGTTCCCAAATCTGTGCTCCTAACCACCACGATGAACTACCCCATGACATGATGCAGGACCAGAGAAGCCAGGTATGACCGTTTGGACTTGAGTCCTGAGAGCAGAGTTCCCTGAACGCCAGCCATTTGCACTCCATCTTCAAGAGACCTGTCATGTCCTCAGACTTTCATTGTCTGAATGCTTGTCTTTATTTTTTTAAATTTTTCTTTATTTTTTAGTTTCTTAATTGATTTACAATGTTGTGTTAGTTTCAGGTGTACAGCAAAGTGATTCAGTTATACATAAATATTTTTTTTCAGATTCTTTTCCCTTATAGGTTATTACAAAATATTCAATATAGTTCCCTGTGCTATAGGTAGGTCCTTGCTGGTTAGCTATTTTATATATAGCAGTGTGTGTATGTTAATCCCAACCTCCTCATTTATCCTTCCCTAAATGCTTGTCTTTAAATGTTTCACTTTTTAAAAACTTAAATTTAAGTAATTTTTTCTTGACGTACAACACATATGAAGAAGTACACAAAGTTAACTTTCACTCATGTTAAAAAAAGCAAATTTTCACCCAGGTCAATAACAGAATATTATGAGCCCTCAGCAGCGGGCCTTGTGCCACCTGCCAGACATAGCCCCGCAGGTAACCACTCCCTGAGTTGTAACAGCATAGATTAGTTTTGTTTGCTTTTGAACTTCATATAAATGGAAACAGAAAGGCTGTTCTTTTTATGTGTCTGGCTCAACATTTGTGTAGTTTAATTTATTCATTCTCACTTTTATACAATATTTCATTATGTGTATATACCAGAATGTTATTTCTCCATTCTACTGCTGACATGTAGCTTGTTTTCAGTTTCTGGCTACTATGAGTAAAGCTGCTGTGAGCATTCTTGTGCACGAATCTTGGTGAACACATGTACCCATATCTGTTGGGATCATACCCAGAAGTTGAATTCCTGGGTCAGAGGGTAGTATGGAAATGCCCAACATGAGTGGATATGGCCAATTTCCCAAAGTAGTTGTCATAAATTACATCCTCACTACCAGTGAGTCAGAGTTCCAATTACTCCACAGTCCTGCCAACATTTGATACTGAAAATCTTTTTCTTTTTAGTCCTGGTGCATGTACAGGGATATCAAACTGTGATTTTAATTCATACTTCTCTGATGACTAATGTAGCTGAGCACTTTTCATCTGTTCATTGGTCACTTATATATGGTCTTTTTTTTGAAGTGTTTAAGTCTTTTGCTCATTTTTCTATTTGATTTTTAATTTCTATTCCTTTTTTCTTATTGATAAGTAAGAGTTCTTTATATATACTGGATGTTAGTCCTTTGATGGATATATGATTTACAATATCTTTTCCCAAATAAATTTATTTTATGGGCCATTGCTACTATAACTAAAAAACCAATATCACATGTCATAGATAGTAGGCAAAATACATAAAATAAAAATAAGACCATGTTATTACATTCTAGCTAAATATCTCATGGCTGGCAGAATGGATAGAATCCTGTTAAGAGATTAGCAAGTGAAAAAGAGGTGTTAAAGACATTCTAGCAGCACACGGAGACTTTCTCCTTGATGTCTTCAGAAGGTTGGAAAACATTAGAAAAGTTATAATTTTCTCATTTTGCAGCTCCATGTTAATTATCACCCCAGTGTACCCTTTGTCCTTGAGCCTCCTATAATTATGCCACCCACTGTGTGAGGTCTGCACAACAGTTAGGAGATGTGGATGCAAGGAGGGTTTTAACGAAGGGGTTTAAACTAAGGGGTTGACATAATGAAACTGATGTTTTAGAAAAATCGTTCAGCTAACAACGTGAATAAAAAAACAAAAATAGAGGTGAGGAACCTAAGTTAGGAGAAGTTGAAGAAGTCCAGGTGGTAAGTGTCAAGGGTCTAAACCAGGGGTGAGCCAGGGACTGGGGGTGAGTGTGGGGACTGGAAAGACAGGAGGTAGAATCTGGGCAACGTAGTGACTGATTGATGTGTTAAGAGAGAAAAAGAAGATGTCTGGGTGACTGTGGGATTTCTAAGTCGGAGGACTGGGAGGAGGGGGAGAGCAAAGACTGGAGAAGCAAATCATGGGAGGGAGGAGGTGGTGAAATCTATCTGGAATGCGTTGAATTTGAACTGTTTGCAGGACCTCACAGGGAGAGTCTCCGTTTTTTTATTCATTTCACAAATATTCACTGAACACGTATGGGTGCCAGGGGTACAGCAGTGGATCAGACAGATAAGATTTCTGCTCTGATGGAGCTTAACGTTCATGGGAAAGATGGACGGTGGGAAAGACAGATAAGGACCAGCAAAGTGTGCACGTGGCTCAGGGCTCTGGGCCGTGGGGTGGATTGGGGGCCTGTTGGAGTCAGCGCAGCAGTTAAAGCTGTCAGTGTGAGTGAGCTTGCCCAGGGAGAGGGACAGAGTGAACTGTGCAGAGGGGAGGGTGGAATGCCAGCGTTTAGAGGCAGCAGGGGAAGGAACACCCTCAAAGTAAACCACGGAGGAGTCATCAGAGGAGGAGGAGGGTGGAAGTGGGCCACAGGAAGAGGGTTTCAAAGATCTTTCAACTGATGCATTCATTCATTTATTCAATCAAACTTTACTTGGTGCCTTCTGAGTGCCAGGCTCTGGGGAATCAGAGATGAATGTGAAGTCTCTGAGGGAGGAAGTTGTGTGAACTACAAATGATTAGGCAAGGCTGCATGAGAAAGATTCTATTATGGAAGCACAGTTGATGTATGTCGTGGGACCGCAGAGGATGGGAACTCCCACTTTTTGAACCTACTATGCGTTAGGCTTCCTGGAGGGGTGGGCACGGAGCTAGACAATGGGGGCAAGGGCCTTGACAGAGAAGGACCAGCCTGAGCAAGGGCGAGGAGGTGGAAAGCTGCTTGGTGAGTTCTGGCAGCCGGGATCCACAAGCACAGGAGGGGTGGAGCAAGCCACAGGACCAGAACCCTGGGACAGGCTTCAGATCATGCCGAAACAGTGGGCTCAGTTCAGAAGGTGATGGCGCCAGTGCAGATTTCGAGGAGAGTGCCTGCCACTCGGCGCAGTTCCACCAAGCCCACGGGAGCCAGAGCCCCTGGCAACGCCCCTTCTCTTCCCAGCCCCCAGCGGTTAGGAGGCGCCCGCACGCTGCGCAGCCAGTGTCCACTCTGCGCGCTCCACACAGCCCGGAGCGCCCTGGAGAAGCCCCGGGAGAAGGGGTGGGCACGTGCTGGAAGGCATCTTTCAGAGAGGCATGTGAGAGCCGGGTAGAGTATGGGGCGCTCCAGGGTCTTGGGAGCGTTCTCGGAAGAGTGGACGGAGAACTGAGGGCATCTGTCAGGGATGGAGAAGGGTGGATGGGGCGGGAGGTGCCAAGGTCCAGCCCAGTGGCCTGAGCTCCGAGCTACCTCCTGATGGAGAGCCCCGGGCTGACGAAGGGCCAGAGCTCTCTCCCTCCGCACCTCCTCCTAGTCCAGGCCTCACCTTGCCTCCTCCCCCACTACGGGTCATCAGCCTCATCCCCCAGCCTTGGAACTCAGGGCTGCACTGAAACTTGGGGGCTGAGGGCTGGAGGGGCACAAGACTCTAGGTTCTCTTGGCGCACGCCCACAGCGGCCCAAAGCGCCAGCAAATCCTCCCTGGTGTTCAGGGTTGGGAATCGCCCTTTGGGCGAAAGACCTCTGGCGCCCCCTACTGCCAGCTCTGCTTCAACAGCCCCAGTCCCTCCTCTCTGCTGCCGACCCTGACCCATGTGGCTGGAACACATCGAGGGCCAGTTTCAGGGGCAGGAAGTGATGAGGAGCCCCGTCAGGACGCAGGTCTGGCTTGTGATGTTTACCTGGACTCCAGCAGCTTCCTAATTGGTCTCCCTCCCTCCCTCCTCCACCCACAGCTGGGAGAATCTCTTTAAAACGTATCGGTGGAATACTACTCAGTGATAACAAGTAATGAACTATCCGTACTCGCAACGACTTAAATGGCTCTTAAGGGCATTATGCTGAGTGCAAAAAGCCAACCTCAAAAGGTTACATACTTTATGATTCCATTATATAACATTCTTGAAATGACACAATTATAGAGATGGAGAACTGACAAGATTGCCAGGCCTTAAGGAAGGGGAGGGAGCGTGTGGCTATAAAAGGGCAGCAGAAGGGATTTCTTTTAAGGTGATGGAACAGTTCTGTATCTTGATTGTGGTGGTGGTTATATGAATCTATACATGTAATAAAATGTCATAGAATTATACACAAAGACATACAAAAAAATAAGTGCATGCCCAAAATGGTGAAATTGAGTGAGGTCTGTAGTCTAGTTGTGTCTAATGTCAATCACTTTTCTGGTTTTCGTAACACTAAAGTTATGTAAGTTGTCACCACTGGGGGAAGCTAGGTGATGGGTACATGGGACCTCTTGGTACTATTCATGTGACTTCCTGTGAGTCAATAATTCTTTCAAAATAAAAAGCTTATGAAAAGAAAAAAAAGCATACCTGGCCATATCACCTACCTTTTGTTTTTGTTTTTTTTAATAAATTTATTTATTTATGTATTTATTTATTTTTGACTGTGTTGGGTCTTTGTTGCTGTGCGCAGGCTTTCTCAAGTTGTGGCGAGCAAGGGCTGCTCTTCGTTGTGGTGCGCGGGCTTCTCATTTTGGTGGCTTCTCTTGTTGTGGAGCATGGGCTCTAGGCACGCGGGCTTCAGTAGTTGTGGCACCTGGGCTCAGTAGTTGTGGCTCTCAGGCTCTAGAGGGCAGGCTCAGTAGTTGTGGCGCATGGGCTTAGTTGCTCCGCGGCATGTGGGATCTTCCCGGACCAGGGCTCAAACCTGTGTCCCCTGCATTGGCAGGCGGATTCTTAACCACTGTGCCACCAGGGAAGCCTCCACCTACCTGTTTATCTCTATCTTGTGGCACCTGGTGGGCCACAGAGGATGAAGTCCATGGAAGGAAAAGTGCCAACTCCTTTAGTATACCAAGCCCTCCTCTGAGGCTGGCGACAGAAAAAGAATATTCTCTCCTGGAGGGCACAGGGGGCTGGACCTCACAGCCCTGATTCTACCTGGGGGGACTCGCTTGTTAATCCCAGTGCATCCCCTCCTGTACTGGCCTGAGGGGGTGCTCTTCCACCTCTGATGCTCTGGTCACCAAGAGGACAAAGTACCCTTCCCTTAACACTGCTGGGCCTCAGTTTTGTTTTGTTTTGTTTTTCTCTTTTAAAAAAATTTTTAACAATCATGTAAATTTTTAAATCAGGAAATAAACTTTTTTAACTTAAAAAATTTTAAGACACATCAAGCTTCCTATCTAGATACAGTCATGTATGAAAATCGTATCTTAGGACTTTTCTATATCACTTTTATAAAACGGATCATTTCAATGGCTGTGTTCCTCTATATGAGTTAGAGGGCTAATTAAGCATTGAAAGGCAAGTTTTTCACCAGCTAAATATTTAGTCTTATTTCAGTAAGACATTTCATTTAGACATAAAATTTCACAAAAATACAGCTTGGGAGTGGTATAGCTATCTATTGACAGAAGCTACTTACATGTGTAACACAATAATAAACCTTTATGAAAATGTTTCTGCAGGTATGCTGGTGTCCTCCTGGGTATCACAAATACATCTGTGGGGATCAGTCTTGGAAAAAAGCCTGCTCTGGAGCTCCGGGAAACAAAAGCTGAAATAAATTATGTTTTCAGACAATGCAAAGTAAGCTTTCAGGCTTCCACGATGTTGGGTCAGGCATTATAATGAGCTGGTTGGTTCCCATTTTTTAAAGTGCAGCAAAGGATAACCAGAATGAATTTTCAAGATTTCTTATTCACTTTCCCCTTAAAATGAAACTGGCGAATGGTAGTCAGTGCTTGGCTATTGTTAAGTTTACCCCCCAAAATGTTGATGAATGAATGAGTAAATAATTTTTACTCTTAAAAAAAAAAAAAGAGGGCTTCCCTGGTGGCGCAGTGGTTAAGAATCTGCCTGCTAATGCAGGGACACGGGTTCAAGCCCTGGCCTGGGAAGATCCCACATGCCACAGAGCAACTAAGCCTGTGCACCACAACTACTGAGCCTGAGCTCTAGAGCCCACAAGCCATAACTACTGAGCCGACGTGCCACAACTACTGAAGCCTGCGCGCCTAGAGCCCGTGCTCTGCAACAAGAGAAGCCACGACAATGAGAAGCCCGTGCACTGCAACGAAGAGTAGCCCCCGCTTACCACAACTAAAGAAAGCCCGTGCACAGCAATGAAGACCCAACACAGCCATAAATAAATAAATAAATTTATAAAAAAAAAAAAAAAGAAAAGAAGAGGAAGAGATGAGCTCTCTCTCTCCCCCCGTGCCGTGTGAGGTCACAGCAAGAAGGCAGCCATCTGCAAGCCAGGAAGAGAGCCCTCACCACAACTCCAGTCTGCTGGCACACTGATCTCAGACTTTCAGTCTCCAGAACTGTGAGAAATAATTTCTGTTGTTGAAGCTACCCAGTCTATGTTATTTTGTTTTAGAGGCCCATGCTGCCTAAGACCGTATTTCCCATAAAAACTCGCACCTGAATGTTCACAACAGCGTTATTCATAACAGCCCCAAAGTGGAAGCAATCCAAATGTCCGTCAATTAGTGAATGGATAAAAAAATGTGGCATATCTATACAATGGAATGCTATTTGGCCATAAGAGTGAATGATGTACCTCCATGGACTACATGGATGAATGTGGAAGACATGTAGCCCTTAGCCTAGTGGGGAAGAGAAGGCTATGAAACACAATTACGTTACAGCGAGGCAAGTGTGATGAGGCAGAGAGGCACGTGTAAGAGATCTGAGGAGGGGTGTTGGGGCAGGTGTGAGCTGAGGCTGAGAGGAGAAGGAAGAATTAGCCAGGAGAAAGGGAGGAAGACAGGGGACTGTGGGCCCAAAGGCATGCAGGCAAGGAACATTCTGGAGTGTGCTGGGAGCTACAGGCATGGGCACAGCTGGTGTGCAGAGAGGTGGGAGGCATGGCTGGGGAGGGCCTCAGAGGCCACACACCAGAGTGCCATGGTCAGATGGCTGCTAAGTGGACGATGGAACTGGAAGTGGAGGAGTCCATCCAGATGAGAGGCTGAGCAGGGGTGGGAGAGGCAGATCCAGGAAATCTTTACGGGGTAGAAGATAGGGACTTGGAGGCTGCCCTGAAATAAGGGGAGGGGTGGCTTCAGTTTTGTTTTAGGCAGGTTGCACTTGGGGTGCCTGGCAGCCACCCGTGCAGGTGGACATTTGCACTTGGAACTCGGAAGCGAGCGGTTCAGGCTGGCGACAGAGATCTGAATGATGCACATGCAGGCTTGATGACAGTCCCCAGAGTGGAACGGATGAGCGCCATCAGGGAGGGTGGAGAGGAGAGAGCAGTGGGCCGGGGCATCACCATTTACAGGCTGGGCAAAGACCCATGTTGCTGTGAGCAAAGGACAGCTTGTCTAGGAGGATGACAGGCAGTTCACGAGTCCACTCACATGAGGGCTGGGCGTGTCCACAGGACTTAGCAACCAGGAGGACACTGGAAGCCTTTTCTAGGGCAGCATCAGGGCAGATGCCTGGCTGTCGGAGGACCTGGGGTATCTGCTGGGAGGGGGACAGAGGCTTGGGGAGAGGCCCCCCTGTGACAGCCCTTATCAACTGTGTCACTTATTTCTGTCTATCCCCCAACCAGATGGCACTTCAAGAGGGCAGATACTCTTTCTCTATATATGAGTGTATATATACTCTTTCTATGTATCTTTGTGCCTCCAGACAAAATCCAATTCACCCCAAACGTATTCACTGTGCACCTGCAGTGCTCACCATACACTGTGCTCGCAGTTGAGGGTTTATGGCTGAGCTCAACTTTCTGGTGGGGCTCACTGTAGGTGCTCAGACTGTGTGCATGAAGCTCTGGGCAGGCTCTGCTGCCAACCTCCCGTGTGACCTCAGGTGAGTTACAGCTTGTCTCTCCAGGAGTTTACTCTTTGGCAGTAGGTGATTTCTGAAGCTCCTCCTGGTGATAGTATGTGATGATCCTGGGACTTCCGTGCCTGCAGGTGCCCACATTACTTGCTGCCCACCAAGCTCTTGGCAGGGTCAAAAGCTTGGGGTGGGGTGGGGAGCTGACACTTCCCAAGACCTTCCTGCCCAAGGATCCTCCTGCCACTGTCCCGCCACAGGTCCCCATTCGTCGTGGTCCACAAGGCCCTGTGCACTCTGCCCCCTGTCAGCCTCTCCAGCATCACCTCCCACCCAGGCCTGCTGGCTTTCTGGGTTCCAGTCACGATAGCCTTCGCTCAGATTTTGTTCTCCCCGCAAGCCTTCTTGCCTCAGAGACTTTGCACATGCTGTTCCCTCTGACTAGACACCTTTCCCTTAATTCCTCACCTTGTTGACTCCTCCTCATTCTTTAGTGCTTGGCTCAAATGTGGCTTCAGCAGAGACATCTTGGCCCCCTGGGGGACAGTCACACCCCAGTGACACACCTTCAGAGCACCCTGTGCTTTTCTCAGCTCCTGCACCAACATGGTTAACCAAGTAGTTGGGTGTTTAATATCCGTCCAGTTCCACCCTTAGACCTGTGAGAAGGGTCTCTGCCCTGCCATGGGTCCCACTTTAGCTCTGGACCTTCTCTGTCTGTGCCTCTCCCCCCAGGATGAGGAATCTTTGGGGCCCCCTTGGAGCCCAGGCCCATCCCTTTAGACCATGCTCCTGACACGTGGGACCCCAGGCCCATTCCCTCAGAGGGTGGACCATGTGAGGTGACCAAGGGGCAGCAGTTTGCACTGCTGTGTCCACCTGTGTGCACCTCCCCTTGGGCCAGGATGCTCTGAGGGTGGGAAGATATGGTGGGTGTGGCTGAGAGCAGAGCCAGCTCTTCTCATGCCAGCCATCTGGGCATGGAATTCGGAAGAGTCAAAGAAGTTTATGTTAGAACCTGGCCTTCAGGGATTCCCTGGCGGTCCAGTGGTTAGGACTCCTTGCTTTCACTGCCGAGGGTGCAGGTTCGATCCCTGGTTGGGGCACTAAGCTCCCACGAGCCGCATGGCAAGGCAAAACAAAAAACCAAAAAAACCCTGGCCTCCCAGGTCATTATGAAAGATATTTGTCAAAGTAGGAGAATAGAACACATTTTATTGAACACTTGTTAGCTTGATTTATAGCTTTACGATATGTTGACGTATGGTATGAGGCCTCCACTTGTACTCTTGCCCCAGCCCCTCTGGCATTAGGGGTGGGCTTCGGTCAGCCCTGCCCTCCCAACCATAAGCTCCACCAGGGAGGCAATGTGCGGTACCCTGCCCCAGAGCACAGTGCCTGGCACAGAAGAGCAGATAATAAATATTGGCTGTGAGAAACAAATGAGATAATCCAAGTAAAATGCTTGGTATGGTGCAAATGTCAATAAATATTAGCTATTATTGTTTGAACACATGAACGGGTAGGTGGGGCAGGGTGCTGAGACCCATATACTGAGGTGGTTTGTGTACAAGAAGGGAAGGGGGGCTGATGACCCCAGGGTTCAAGCTTCCTTTTCTGAGGATGTGCCCTCCTTCCCCCTACCCATCAGGCCTCTCCCTCTCAAGGTGGGCACCAGGGAGGCATACCTGACAGCCAAGGCACTGAGAGGGGCTAGGAGCTCCTGCCAGGGCTATTTCCCCTCCCCGCAGAGAAGAACAGCTGGGGCAGATTCCCTCTTTGCCTTCAGGGACCTCCCCAGGCCCAGACAGAACCCACTCAGCTTAGTTTCCCTGCTTTACCATAAGGCCATGCTGGGGTTGAGGGGTAGCTGAAAGGATTGATTTCACCCTCACAGGAGGCTGTGCTCTGGTGTGAGAGGAGCCTGAGCTGGGGAGTCAGATCACCCACCAGACCCTGAACAAGGCACTTTGCCTTTGTACGCCTCAGTTTCCTCATCTGCAAGATGGGATTACTAGTAGAAATGGTGCATGTCAAGTGGCAGGTGCAGGGTACACATTCAGTGACCAGGAAGAACCCTTGCACAGAGCACAAGTGGATCAGGGAGGGCAGAGGCCCAGAACCCCAACAGGAAAGTCAATGAAGAGGGTCTACAGCCAGCCAGTGATTGGGCCTGGCAGGAGCTTCAGTCCAGAGGCCTGGGGAAAGGCAGCTTCAGTTGCCCGCTGGAGGCCCGGCTCAGTCCTGTTTCCGCAGCAGGGAGGTTGTCGCTTGCTGCTTCATGATGGGCACAGTGCCATGCACGGGGCCGGGGACCCACAGGGTCTCCCTGAAGGCCTCCACCAGGTGCAGGCCTGACGAAGCCAGGAAGCCCTTCGGCCAAATTCCTCCTCGCAACAGCGGCCGTCCCAGAAAACTCTCCCCCCACCCCTCATTCTCGCACACGCACAGTAGGTGGCGCTATGATAAAGAACAGAGCCCAATTAACCCCCAAACAGGCCAAATCAGAGAAAAAAAAAAAAAAAAATCACATTTTGCGAACTTCCCACCAGGGGTCACCATACCCTCAGAACCGAGAGGTGCAGAACTCGCACCGGCCTGCGGACTGGTGGGAGGCGGAGGGTCTCAGAGACAGAGTCCAGCCGCGTGGCTTCCAGCCGCCCCGCTTCTATGCAGGACCACTGTCGCCGCCCCCACTCCCAGGTCCGCAGCGCCAGCAGCGGGGGTAGGGGTGCGGGCCCGCGGTCAGTGCGGCGGGAAGACGTCTGAGCACTGCTGCAGGATGAGCTCCACCACCTGGTTCTGGAACACCATGGTCATGGGCATGCTGGTTTCCTCTGTCTCGGGCCGCAGCAGCGTGGGCCCGAACACTATGGCCACGCTCTGCACGGACATGCGGTTCTGTTCTCCGTGCTCGATCACCCTGCGGTGGGGGTGGGGTGGAATCAGGGCCCAGAGCTGGGGGGAGGCGTGCGGGGGAGGGTCCTATCAGGCCCGCCTCCCCATTCCCGTGCGGCTCCCCGGCTCACCTGCACAGGTGCTGGAAGAGCAGCCGCAGCGTGTCGTGGTTGGGGGCGGGCAGCGAGCGCACCAGGTTCCGAACACAGCGGCTGCGCTGGGCCTGGTCCTGCAGCTCTGGGCAGGGGAAGGGTCAGAGGCAGAGAGAGGAGAGGGAGGGAAACAGAGGGGGCTGACTTCCAGTATTTTGCGGGGGCGGTCCCAGCCAGAGGGGTGCCTGAGGCAGCCCAGCCCCACCCCTACTCCATCCGCCCCACTTCCCCCAGGCGCTCACTGATGGCCGCGATGAACTGGGGGAAGTGCGAGAAGGGGAAGAGGGGCTCGGGCAGCTCTCGAAAGAAGAGCTTCAGGGCGCCGGTGATTACGTGGACGTCCTCCCAGCGTCCGTCGTCCAGGTCCAGACGCTCATCTGCGGAAAGCGGGGAGGGGAGGAAGAGGAGGTCAGCATCCCTTTGCGCCCTCGGGCCTGGGGCAGGGACAGGGGACGGGCCTCACCGTGGTCCACCTTATAGCGCAGCTTCTGGATGGTGGCCAGGTTTCCACTGATGCGGTATAGACCGTCGATGTCCAGCCCTGGAGCGGAGGGAGGCGCTGACCGCGGGTTCGGTGGGATGGCGCTAAAGCCCCTGCTATGATTCCTGCTCAGGAACTCCCGTTCTTTCCCCCTCGACCCTGCGCTCCCCGGGGGTTCTGTCTGGGGTCCTGGAAGGAGGCCTTCAGGCTCCCGGAATGCCAGGCCCAGCCGGCCGGCGCGCGTACGTACCCCGGGCCTCGACGGTGCGGATGCACTGCTGCACGAAGCGCGGCACCTGGCTCCTCTCGCGCTCACACAGCACGGCCAGCGCGCAGCCGAACACCTGGTCTGGGGGAAAGGCTCGTCAGCGTCGCCTCGCCCCTGCGCCACCGGTGCCCAGCTCTCCGGGTCCCTCCTGTACCTCTGATGTAGCCCTTCTCCCGCAGCGACTGCAGCGTGGGCCGCCTCAGCAGGAACTTGCGGAGCTTGTGCCGGACCCTGCTCAGGTCACTCTCCAGACCTCCAGGCCCCGGGGTGGGCACGGCTGCCCAAAGGGAAGGGGAATGCGAGGGCTGGGTCAGTCGGTGGCGCCGGGCACCACTGGCAGCCCTAGCCTGGTCGTCACCACCCCGCCCCCACCCCGCCCCCCAGCCCCCACCCCGCCCAAAGGATGCCCACCCCCTCCACCAGCCTCACCCCCAAGCACACCTGCACCAGGCCGTGCCTCATCCTCCCGCCAGCTTCCTAGGCGCTCACTCGACCCAAAGTCCACGCTGCTGCTCTCACTTTCCTCCTCGGGGGGCAGGTCTGCGGACTAGAATCACACAGCCTCAGAGAGGCAGAGCCTTGGGCCAGCTGCGGGTCCTTCTGGGATGGGGTGAGGGACCCGAAGTGCCCTCCCAGCAGGCCTGGACTGGAGACCTCCAGGCAGAGAGTTTGCTGTTTCCTTATCCAGGTCAACCCCCTTCACCTCCACCAAAGAACCCCAGAAGCTCACCTCCCTTGGCTGCATGGAGCCCTCCAGGTGTTGGAGACAGTCATCCTGTTCTCCCCCACCTTTTCTTATCCTGACTACCCCTACCCACCTCCCCGTTCCTGGTCCACTTCCCCCATAATTTTCCTTAGCTCCTCTGTACACACTCCAGTAGGTCAGTATTCCTCAGTATGCGGCTCCCAGTTCGAGCTTGCAGTTTGAGCTGGGGCCAGAGCGCTGCCAACAACCTCACCGGCATCACCTCCCTGGATCTGGATTCCTACCTCTATTAATACAGCCAAGCAGGGCACCCGGTGTTGCCTAGTCCCTTAATAGGGAATTAAGGATCAAAAAGCCTCAGGTTGTTTCCAGGTGAAGAGCTGTCAGAGCGGGCCTGCCCCATCTCTACTTATGCAATTGATATATTGAACTTAAAAAACAATGCTACAGTCATCAATTCAATCCTTTTATTCTGTCTTCTGGTTTCAGCCTGTCTTTCCAGCCTGAGGCTGTTTAGCAGAGTATTTACTTTTCTCTTGCCTCAGTGTGGAATGGGACACTCCTCTAGGATATGCCCACCTGGAGAGTCCTCCTGTGCGGCCAACCCCAGAGGCTGGATTCACTTCCTTAAGGAAAGGCTATTTCTTCAGCAGCCCATCTGCATCTGCAGAGAGGGCTACTTACCCACCGGTGGCATGGAGCTCCCAGTGCCCGAGTGGAGGGCCCCACCCACAGTGGGCACAGCTGCCCTGCATAATGGCTGCCCATCCCCTCCCCACCAGCCTTGGCGGTCCCCAGCTCTGCCTACCAGCTCCTGGATGCCCTGGGCGATGGCCTTGTGCCAGGTGCTGATGATGGCCTCCGAGTCATGCTGGATCAGGTACTCTGAGCCATCTCGGCTCCGCAGCTGGTGGGACACAAATCACTCAGTCATCTCTGGTTTGCTGGGTCTGTCCCAGGGGGGATACAGAGGTAGAGGTGATCTGTTCCTGTCCCCAGGAACTCAGAGCCTAATATAGCAAGGGCCTCACCTCAAGCCAAGGTATTTCTCCTCATTAAAGCGGTAGGTAACAGCATCTCCGTGTTACAGATGGGCAAACTGAGGCACAGTGAGTGTAAGCAACTTCCTCGTAGACACACAGCTAGTGAATGATGGAGCAAGGACCTGAGTGCAGAAGATCTGCACATCTGTCAACAGTCTGGTGTGCTTTTCCCTGCCCCATCCTGTCTCTGTATGAGCCACAGAACACGGCAGGCCTACCCAGAGCACAGGCCAGCAAAAAAGTCAATGAAAGAAACTCCCGGTGGGAGACCCCAAAGCCACTATTTTATACTATTGAGGAGCAAGCAGATATTAACAGCCTGGGCTATTTTTCAGCTGACTGCTGTTTCCCTAACAAAGTCTACAAAGAACAAGGTGAGGCAACTTGGATGGATCTCTCCTCAACCTCTGGCTCTGAGAACCAAGCGTTCAAGGTTGATGGGAATGGTTGGTTGCCACAGCTTTGGGTCAAATGAGAGTCAGAGTCAGCAAAAACCGTCTCAGACAACAGGGTAGAAACTTCCAGAATCAGAGAGGGCTGTGTTTTGGCTGTCTACCTATTTAACTCAGACTTGAATGCTACTTAAAATGCTTTCCAAGACAAAACCAAACAAACCTGCATGTTCTACCCCATCCCCCTCCCTGCAAAGACTAGAGAATCTTCAGTGGGCAGATAGCACAACCTCGTGCTAACCTAAACTGACTGTCTGTTATCCCAGAGAATGGCCTAACAATGCCTCTAAAACCATAGCCATTATTTTTGGCAGCTGTCTCAAAACATAATCAGTTCATATTTGAGTTTCATACAGAAGGCACATCTGTCTAGTTACATATCAATATACTGCTCAAGACGTTCATTCTGTTGACTGCACAGGCAAGCCGAGCTCAAACCAGCCATTCTCAGGGGACTGTTACTGAAGTTTTCTGTGACTCTGGGGTGACTAGAAAGACCGGCCATCCTCAATGATATAGAATTTGGGGCGGTCTCTTGAGAAAAATCCAGTCACCTACAGGTCACCCCTGAGTGGAGGAAGGATGGCTGCCAGCCAGTGGGAAGCAGGGGCTCCAGGATTTCCATTCAAGACTGTCAGCCTTCCCATCGGCTTGAGGAGCTCTGAAGAGCCCCATCTGCCTTCCAGTCCTTGCCAGAAAAGACAACTCAGAAGCGTCTACTCTGAAACTTTCATCAAAAGCCCGGTCAGAGAGGTGACATTCAGAGAGCCCTGTTTGAAGGATGTCCCTCCAGATCAGGAAGGAACATACCTAGCAAATATGATGTCCCTCCTCAATCTGACGTCCACGGCAGACATTGCTAGTCGATTACAGCGCTAAGCCTGGAGAAGGCTCCAGACCTACTGATCAGAGTGGCTCATGAGACAAAACAGGTTTCCAGCTCTGCTCTGTGGATACTCTGGTTCTAGAACTGAGTGAAGCTGGGTGAATTATCATTAAACGACACACTCAAGCTCCTTGCAGAATTGCTTTTTCTGAGCTGAGATGGAAGGTCACGCTTTTTGGGCTTTCATCAGATCTTAGCTGAAGCAGCCCAAGAGTCCCTTTACTAAACTAGAACGGAGCTGCACACTAGAAACTGATTTCCCTCAAAATCTAGGAAGGTTTCTCCCCGCCCCAGTAATAAGAGCCATGTAACTGATTGCCGTTCTCTTTTCACTCTGGCAACCAGGAAACCTGGAGCTGATTTTTTTCAGCAACGACAACCTTAGTACCTGTACATCATCCTAATCCCTCTCCACACTGCCCTCTTCCTCTAACTTGTTTTGTGGGTCCTGGCTTTCAGTGGCTTTTACCAGCTCACATATGCATTTTTATGGTGAGCTGCCTCAAAACATTTGGGGACTGAGGTGAGGGTAAGAGTAGTTTAAAAACAAGACAACACACGGACAGTGAAGGGAAACACAACAGTGAAGACAGTGAAGACAACACATGGACAGTGGCCTGGGAGGGTCTTGCCTGGGCCCCACCTGGCCTCTCTCTTCCTGCTGCAGAGCCTGAGAAATGTGTCCACTACCCTGGTTTATTCACTGCCAGTTGGAAGCTGGGCTCTGACCAGCTAGAGCAGGTGTCCCAGCCTACCAGAGTAAGTAGTTGGGGACCCAGAGCCTCCTGTCTGTCTCAGGCCAAAGCAGCTGGGATGAGGACTGCGCTTCTAGGCACGACAGTTCCATTCCCCAAGGACCCCTACTTGGGACCAAGGGCCCCAGTGAACTCCACTCCTGGAGAGGGAGCTGCAGAATCTGTGATGCCAGGAAACACTGTGGACGGATCCCCAAGGTGGAGGCAGTTTTGGTTTTGAGCCCCGAGAATTCCAGCCCTAACTCCCCAGGTCCACCTTTTTGGGGCTTGCTTAGTGAGGGTCCCAAGCCATCAGTAAGCCCCTTCTCCTCCCCCACCCCACCACTCACCTCCAGCACATTCTTCTTGCTGGATTTGTCTTTGGGGGCCCAGGCGAGAGAGGCCCCCTTCAGCTCCACCGTGTACTCGGGGGTGGAGAGCTTGGAAGGCTGCCTCTGTGGGAAAGGGAAGAAGGGTTGGAGGGAGCATGGTTACAGGGCACCGTCAGCTCAGCTTGGGCCTGTCACAGCATCCTGGCTCCAATCTACCAGGCTCTCTTGGCTTCAGGGACAAAATGGGGTCACAGCTCTGGGGACAGGGGGCCCAAGTGTTCCTGGAACCCAGAGATCCTGGTACTTCTTAACCATGGAGCCTGCAGGCTGGCTGGTTGTTTGCTACCTGCCCACCTAGGAGAGGAAAGGAGAAAGGAGTGCAGCCCTATCTCCGCGAGCGGGTGTGTCCAGTCCCCAGCCTCCCTGCCCACCAGGCTGGAGCTGTCCATCCTCAAGGACTGGTCCCCAAGCCCAAGGTGGCTGGAAGTGCTTGTCCTGGGGTGATCTGCTCTCATCACCCCCTGCCAAGGCCCAGCTCCCTTGACACTCATCTTCCATGGTCTCAGACCTAGCCTTTGGCAAGCCTGATGAGGTAAAGACCCACAGGAGTCAGGAGCAGATGGGGTGGTCCCTGCTGGGCGCCTGGGCCTTACCAGGCCACCTGCAGTCGAGGTCTTCGAGTCCTTGAAGAATGTCAGGATGCCGCCCTCCAGCACTGTCCAGGAGGCACTCCAGTTCTTCTTCCTAGGCGGGGCGGTGGTGGCAGGGCTTGGGTTTGGTCCTGGGCTGAGGCCCCCCTCCCACCCCCAGGAGCAGGGCACAGAGTTTAAGAACACAGCTTGGGGCACCCAACCGTAAGGGGTGGACTCCCAGCGCTAACACCTGGTAGCCAAGGGACCTGGGGCAAGTCACTTCCTCAGTGCCTCAGGGTCCTCACAGGACCTCGTAAAGTCGCTATGAGGGTTAACAAGAGCCTGGCATACGGGAAGTGCTCAGTGAACGTCATCGTTAAGGCCCACCGTGGAGTCTGGGGGCAGACGGGTTCTCACCGGAGCCGCTTTCCTTTGTCCACCGTCTTGGTTCGATGGAGCACGCCTGCCTTGTCCAGGGTCTTGATCTTAGAGAAAGAAGGGGAAGGAGGAGGCAGTTAAGGGGGGAGCCACGGGGGGGGCGGCGGGGGGGGCGGCGAGAGGCTAGCCTCCCTCTCAGCCAGCCACTCCCCACAGGTTGGGCCTGAGTCTCCACTGAACCCTCTTTGCCGGCACCTGGCCGCCGCTTGGTGGGGTGCCTGCTCCCACAGCAGGAGCAGCGGCAGGAGAGACTTCCTTCCAGCTCCGAGCCTCGCCCAGCTCTGAGCCTGGGATGACCCAGAACCCAGGTTCATTCAGCCCAGGCTAGTGCTCGGGGCTATGGTGGAGACGTGCCTCCAGACCCAATCCCAGCCTCCAGAGCCTCCAGAAACACCCCAGTTTTTCTGTGGGGGTCCTGCCAGGTCCTACATGCCCCCTCCCTTACCTTCTCCTCAGGTGGGCTGGCCTGGGCCGGGGTCTCATTGTCCTGGCTGGATTTGCGGATGCTTCGAGGGGCAGGGACAGGGACCTGGGGAGAAAGACACTGTCATATATAACCCCCCCTCCTCTCCCCGGCACTCTCCCTTCCCCACTTGGTTACCTGGGGCAGCTCCCACTGAACGGAGGCGTCATCCGGATTGTAGAAGTAAGGCTTCCCGTGTTGGTCCTCCAACCTCATCCACTGTGGGGAGAGGGATGGTCAGGGACCTAGCTCACCTCATGATGGGGGAGCAAAAGGTTCCCTCCAACCAGAGCCCAACATAGCGCCAAACAGTTTACACGGGCAGGTGTGGGTGATTCGGTCTTGGGCTGACTTGGAGCCCGCGCGGGAACTCAGTTTAGAGTGTTAAGGGGAGCGACCCCGCGGCTGTCTGGGACCATCTGCCCACTGCCCCTACCTGTTCTTGGGTGAAGTTGTTAGTGTACAGCGTCTGCCCATCCTGGCTCACGTGGCAAGACCAGCCTGGGGGTGTGACCAAGGGAGAGGCGGGGCCGGGCTCACCGAAGGAGCCCACGGGGGAATAGTCTTCCTCTGGGTAAGTGGTCAGCAGCTCGGGGTAGTCCGTCTCAGGAGTGGGGGGCTGCAGGGAGCAGAAGAGGCAGAGGCTCTCAGAGCCAGCAGTGACCCCAGGGGCCCGGCCCTTTTGGTCCAGGCCACGCCCCCTCACCCTAGTTCCCCGGAGCTGTGGGAGACAGAGGCGGGGTCAAAGTCTCTCAGAGATAGCCCCGCCCACCCATGACCACGACTCCTCTCTCTCTGAGGCCCTCAGAGCCAGCCCCGCCCACCCTGGCCAGGCCCCGTCCTTTCAGACGAGGCCCCGCCCCTCACCCTCCGGTCCCTGGGGCTGCCGGGGCTGAGGCCAGGCTGCATCTCCTGCTCGTCCTCCGGCTGGTCCTCGGACTCGTCCTCCCAGGCCGTCTCGCCCGTCAGCGGGTTGTAGAAGAACACCCTGCGGCTCTCCTCATCCCAGTACTGGCCCCACTCGGTCTCGAGGCTCTCGTGGCTGCCCACCGAAGCCGGAGACGTGGCCGGGCTGGCGGCGCCCTCGGCAGCCTCGAAGGGCGACTCCCAGGTGGTCACGCCCGTGTCCGGGTTGTAGTAGTAGGGGCGCCCGGTGCCCGCGTCCGTGTGCGTCTCCCAAACCGAGCCGGGGCAGTGGGCTGCGGCGGCGCCAGGCGACGTGGCCCGAGGCTGCCTCTCTACGTTCGCGTACACGGGCTCTGGGAGGTCATCCACCTGAGGCAGGAGGAAAGAGACGTGACCTTCAGGGCAGCCCCGCGGTCACATCGTCCCCACTCGGGCACTCGCCACTTGGGCGACTTTCAGCAAGTCACAGCACCTCTCTGCCTCGGTTCCCCCAGCTGCAAAATGTCTGCCCTGCCCACTCCGGAAATTGTAGTGAAGAGAGAATGAGGAAATGTTCTTGAAAGTGCCTTGTAAAGTATGAAGTGCCCCAGATGCATGGGACAATTAGATTAATTATTTATCAACAGTAGTAAAATATCGATAACGAAGTTCTCCAGCTGCACACTCACAGGTGTGAATCAAAGGTTGCCCAGGAACAGAGAAATGCCCTGGGCCCAGTCCTTTCTCGCCCCAGGCTTCAGGACACCTGGGGGCAGGGCCCTGCTCCATTCTACAGCCCCCACGAAGAACCCCCAGCCCTCCTTCCTCCTCTGCCAAGAAAGCTCTGAACTGGAACCAGTACTGCCTCCAGTTCCAGATTTGGAGCTGGAACTTCCCCAGTACAGGGTTTGCAGGCCTCAGAATCAATTGCAGACAAGAGAAAGAGAAAGAGCCAGATGGGAAGGAGGAAGGAGGGCAAAGAAAGGTGAGCCCCACTTCCCCCTCCAAAGTAAAGTGAGGTGGGCTGGAGGGTCCAGTCACACAGAATATAAGCCTGGTAATGCTTTACACCCTCACGGCTTCCTGCTACCTGCTGGGCAAACTCTAAGCCCTTACCAGGGCACCAGAGGCCTTCCGTCACCTGCCTGTCTTCCCCCCTATTTCCTGCCACTCCTGGCCCTTGCCTTGAATTTTAAGCTCCAGTAGCACCGGGTTGCTGAAGGCCCCCAGCCTCTCTGCTGTGTCTGCTACAGGCCTCTGCTCCTTCACAACCTGCCCCTCCTGGCTGACTCCTATTCCTTCTTTAGGACTCAGCTCAGGTGTCAGGTTCAAGATCTCTCCCGAGATTTCTCCTGTGTGCCCACCACACCCAGCCTAGCACCCACCAGAAAGATAAATAATGACACTATCAAACCCCAGGCAGCAGAATAGCACGAGGAGATTAATACTGTTTTCTAAGAATGCATAATGGTACAAGGGAAAAGCAGATTTCAAAATGTAAACTTAGCACAATTCCAATTTTGTGTTTTTAGAAACTCTCCAAAATGCTAACGGAGGTCATCTCTGGGTAGTGTAATTATAGGACTTGGATTTGGTCTTGTTTAGTTTTTTTCTTTTCTGCAGCATCAAAATTTTGTGCAATAAATCTTTTTTTAAAAATCATAGAGGGACTTCCCTGGTGGCGCAGTGGTTAAGAATCCACCTGCCAATGCAGAGGACACGGGATGGAGCCCTGGTCCAGGAAGATCCCACATGCTGTGGAGCAACTAAGCCCATGTGCCACAACTACCGAGCCTGTGCTCTAGAGCCTGCGAGCCACAACTACTGAGACCACGTGACACAACTACTGAAGCCCGCGTGCTCTAGGGCCTGCATGCCGCAACTGCTGAAGCTTGTGTGCCTAGAGCCCGTGCTCCGCAGCAAGAGAAGCCACCACAATGAGAAGCCTGCGCACCACAACGAAGAGTGGCCCCCGCTTGCCGCAGCTAGAGAAAGCCCGCGCGCAGCAACGAAGACCCAACGCAGCCAAAAATAAATAAATTTAATTAAAAAAAATCACAGAAGTCCCTCTGTTGCTGTAACACCTTCACTAAGCTATAAACCAGGAGTCCCCAACCCCCTGGCCACAGACCGGTAGTGGTCCCCAGCCTGTTAGGAACTGGGCCGCACAGCCCGAGGTGAGCGGCGGGCGAGCAAGCGAAGCTTCATCTGCTGCTCCCCACCACTCCCCATAGCTGGCATTACAGCCTGAACCATCCCCCACCTCCCCCCCACCCCGGTCTTCCATGAAACCGGTCCCTGGTGCCCAAAAGTTTGGGGACTGCTGCTATAAACTACTCGAGAGGGGAAGCACCTCCCGCTCAAGGCAGCCTCTCACTGGGCCTTGGGCAGGCGCCTACAAAAACATTCACTTGGCCAGCAAAGATTTGCCTGCTCTGTGCCAGGCACTGTTCTAGGCACTGGGAATGCAGCCGTGGACAAATGGACACAAATCTGCCCTGGCGGAGCTGACACTCTAGTGCATATGTGTGTAAATGGTGGTGGGGTGAGGAGGGCACCAAGCAGGGTGATGGGGAAATGCACCGCACCTCAGTGATGACTGCTGTTAACAACAAAACAAAAATAGAAGGGGGTGTTGCCATTTTAGACAGTGTGGTAGGCCCCAGGCATGGAGGGGGCAGGAAGAGCTGCGTACACCAGTCCACCCCTCTCCCTCGCTCCACAAGCTCCTGTGTGGCTGAAATGGGACCTTCCACACCACTTCTTTCTCTCTGTCCACAACAGCCCTCTGGTGGCATCCTGTATTCCAACCACACTGGCCTGCTGACCCTCCCCCAAACACAAAAGGCATCTTCTTACCCCTATGCCTTTGCTCCAGATGTTCCTGCAGCCTGGAAACCCACCACCCTCCCTCCGCATTCCCTGCTGGTCCAAATCCTGCTCCTCCGCTGGCACTCTGCTTGTCACTCTGTTGGGGCCCGATGGCATTCTGCCTCGGTGGTCCGTTCATTGTCCACCCATCTGCCTAACTTCTCTGCCCCCAAAAGGCAAGAGTTTCTTGAGATCAAGACCCAGGATGATGTAACTGACCATAGTCGACCCCCAGCAGATGGTCCAATGCCCTGAGCCACACAGCCAATCCATCAAAAACTGTTACTGAGACTTCCTTGGTGGTCCAGTGGTTAAGACTCCGTGCTCCCAATGCAGGGGGCCCGGGTTCGATCCCTGGTCAGGGAACTAGATCCTGCATGCCACAACTAAGAGCCCACATGACGCAACTAAGGATTCTGAATGCCGCAACTAAAAGGTCCCACATGCCGCAGCAAAGATCCCACGTGCCGCAAATAAGACCCGGCGCAGCCAAGCAAATAAATAAATATATTTTTAAAAAACGCTTTATAACAAACAAAACAAACAAGCAAACAAACAAAAACACTTACTGCATGAGTACGCAAGTCAATTCCATGCCAAACTTCAGTAACAAACAAAAACCAAACACACCCGATATTACAGGAGAGACTGGGGTTAGCTTTGAGCAAGAATTTCCTGAAAATGAGAGTTCAGGCACAGGAACCAGGGAAATCCTTGGGAGAACAGGATGCAGGCAGCGGGTGGAGGAAAGTGGATGACCGGACACACCTCCTACCCACCCCAGCTGGACCCACTGAGGTAGCGGCCTTGCTCATCCCGGGGACAGGGGCTGGAAGGGTGCCAAGGAAGGAGACAGGCTCTTGGGAGTGGGGATTTCCACGTGGCCAGGCTGCTGGCCTTGCCTCTGAGTCCACGGGGAGTCCCGGGCTGGTCGGGATCTTGTACAAGGAACCCCCCCAGCTGGTATAGAGGAGATTTGGGAGGTAGAAGTTGAGGGCCCTCACGTGACTGTCACCAGGAAGAGAAGACACAGAATTACACTGGGGAGCTCCAGACTGCAAATCAGAGGCCAAATGGGGGCAGGGCAATGCCCCTTGGAGGGAAGCACAGTCTAAGGATTGGAGCTGCCCCAGAGACACAGGCAGCTTTGGAAGGTTGTGAGGGGCCTTCGTTTGAGGTGGGCAAGCAGAGATGAACCACTGCTAGGGGTGCTGCAGCGCTGTGGAAAGAGCTGGACTGAAGTAGCCCCGAGGCCCTTTCAGACTCTAGAACTCTCTGTAGAGCCCCCGCAGTGCTGAGATAGAGGTACTTTCCTCTCCTGGCAGAGCCTCAGACAGGCTCAGACTGGCTCTTGGAAGCCAGGTGGCGAAGCCAGGCCCTCCAGGCCCTCAGGCCTTCAAGGAGGAGCTCTCCCCGCTTCGAGCAGGGCTGCCGCCCCTCCCCCGACTCCTGGAGGCCCAGACTAGATGCAGACACAGGGGTCTGACTAGGGCACCAGGGGCTCTTGGGCCCCAGATCCCAGTCATGTTAGAGACACAGGGGACACTGAGTGGGAAAGAGAAAGTGGTCTCCCACCTCAGTCCGGAGAACAGAGCCAAGAGGGGCCCGGCTGTCACCACACCCGGCTGTCACCACACCCAGCTGCCCCCGTGCCCCTCTCAAAACCAGTCCCCTCCCCTTGCCCACAGGCAGGTGACAGGCCTGCCTCTCCCCTCCCCGCCCCCAGCCCTGAAGCAGGTCACCACCTCTCAGCATCCCTATGCCGCCCCTCTCAGACAGGCGGGGCCTCAGAGAAGGAAAGAGGAAAGAAGGGAGGAGTCCCAACCTCCGTGAGGCTCCCTCAGCTCCCAGCGGGGCCAGAGGATGGAGGCCCACTGGCAGCCCCTGACCCCATAGCCCCCTCTGCCATCCCCATCAGAGGCTGAGCTCTCCCCCCGATGCCAAGGTCCCCTACCTGTCCCCGCAGGCCCCGACTCTGCCTCCTGGTCAGTTTGGCAATGATGTCCACCATCCTGTGCCCCTGAGCTGCTGGGATGGAGCCCTGGGAAGGCTTTGGGGGTGGAGCTAAGGGGCACAAGCCCAGGGCTGGTACAGGGCAACAGGGAAACAAGAAGTTGCCTTGAGATGGCGGGAGGCTGAGCCTCCAGCCCATTTCCTGTCAGGGCTGCGGAAATGCTGCCTGAGAAGGAGGCCGCCTGAGACAGGGTGGGGTGGAGTCGGGTAGGGGTGCCTCGGGGCAGGGGTGTTTTATGTCCAGGGAAACCACTGACCACCCCACTCAGTGCTCTGATTACCAGTGAGTTCTGAATCCCAGGCCCAGACACAGACGCGGAGCAGGCCGCACAGAGGACGGCACTGGGCCCGTGGGTGGGGGAGGGGTGGGCTGCACAGACGGGGGCCGGCAGAGGGGGCAGCTGGGCGCTGGGGCCTGGGCTGGTGTAGACAGGACAACGAGTGGCCGTCAACTCCTCCAAGGCCCAGGGAGGATGTGATGGAAAAGAGGAAGCTTGTATGTGGGGGGATGTCTCAAAGAGGAAGGGGTCTGGGCAGATGTGGTATCAGAGGGAGCTGGTGTCTGGATCCCTCCAGCCACGCGGAGGACAGGAGGGACTCTGGCCACACCACCATCTACCCGCCTGACCGCCTGGGTCCGCCTCCTCCAGCCTTGGTCACCAAGACGCATGCGTGCACCCTCACCTGCGTGCCCACACACACGAGCAGGTACGCCTGGGCCCCTCCCCCGCCCTCCATGGACCCAGAGAAGGGGATGGGGACTAGCCCCCCACCCCACCCTACCCTAAGAGCTTTCTTCTGGCCTCCCCTCTCTTCACCCCCTCACCAGGTGGGTGCTCACAGAGGACACAGCACGTCCTGGATGAGAAGCTGCGGCCTCTCCTCCGAGCCTCTGGGGTCCACCTTGTCTTTATTAACCCCCTCAGAGGTGCTTCCTCCTCAGCCCTAAGTGCCCAACACCCGGCAGCCCGCAGGCTCGCCCGCAGTGGCTGAACAGGACGCTCTGACCCTCCCCCTCCCCCTTGCATCCCAGGGCCCTCATCTCCCATTTCAGCAATCCCTCATCCCCCAGCTCTGGCTCTCCTTCCTTCCCGGCCCACATCCCCCAGGCTCTCCTCCCCTGCACCCACTGTGGGCTCAGGACAGGGACACCCAAGTCGAGCCAGGCATGGTGTAGATTTGGGGTGTGGAACACTTGGGGAGACCCCATTCAGAGCAAGTCTGAGGGCTATGCCCTACTCTGCCCTCAGGGCTCTAGTATCACTTCACTACCATCCCCTGTGCCCCAACTCAGAAGGCAGCAGCCCAGGGGCAAGACTAATGCCCCAGAGAGGCCTGGAGTCCTCACTTGTCACACATATGGCACAGCACATTGCCCCCACCTTGAGGGCCAGGGCACACACACACACACACACACACACACACACACACACAGCCACCAAGAGAGATGGAGCCAAGCCCCAGAGAAGGGAAGAACCTCTGTAAATTCCAGAGCAGCTGAGCCACCAGGGAGGAGCTGGGGTGGGGAGGGAAGACAGGAGGACAGGTGCGGGAACCTAGGCCCTCAGCACTGCCCTGCGGGAGGAACTGGGGAGCAGGGTCTCCCTGTGGCAGGGACCAGGAGTGACAGTGGGGGGATGGCTAGGACCACAGAAAAGGCAGCCAGCACCCCGCCCACTGCTCCTCCCCTCTAAGAGGCCTGGCCCCCACGCCTGGGACCAAGCAAAACCCACCCACACAGCTCTGGCCTGTCCTGGTCACCGAGGTTGGCTCCTCAGGCCTCCTGCCTGGGCTTCCCCTCCCCCGGTGAGAGGAGGTGGTGACCACAGCGGCTCCCCAGCAGGGTCCTCCTCGCTCACCACACCCTCAAGCCTCGAGAGGCACACGCGGGGGGAGGGGACACAACAAGCTAGCTGCATATCACCCATCTCTCCAAAACTCTCACAGAAGTATCGGGCCAGGAGCAGGTGCAACCAGAAAATCCTATCAGCTCTCTGGGACCAGAGGCAAAAGAAATGCCCACAGACCAGTGACTGAGCCTAGGGACTGGCTAAGGGGGGCCGGGGGAGGGGGGACAGGAACTCCTTGGCTGCCTCTGAGCCTGCTCTGTGCGACCCGGGCTGGGGTGGAGGGGGAGCGGGAATGAGTCATGATCTTTGTCCCCAGGGGCTTAGCCGTGTACAGAACCGCCCTGTTCTGGCGTCTGTCCCTCCTCTGAGCGCACCTTCTCCAGCACAGAGTCCAGGCCTCACTCCGTATCCACCCCTAACCCTGAGCGACGGCTGCACCAACGCGCAGTGCAGAGCCATGCCTGGCCCCGCCCCCGAGAGGCACTTAGTGTGAGACTCCAAACACAATGACCTGAGGTGAGGTTCTTCTCCTGGGTTTGGGGCAGAAGCTCCATTCAATGAAAGGGAAAAAAGAATGGAGCCAGAGTCCAGAGACCTGGCTTCTTGTGTAGACTCTGTCTCAGTGTCTCTCTGGGCAACCCCTGGAATCTCTGGACCTCAGTTTCTTTATCCATAGAGTGGGCTGTCATTCTCTGCCCCCCTCACAGGGTTGGTTGGTACAAAAGAGCCAAGCAGGTACCTGAGTTCCCACACCCACATGGGGACATGGGGAAGAAAGCAGGGTTGCACTTCTGCTTTTCTGGTTTTGGGTTTCAGTTGGGTGCCCTTGGCTCTGGACTCTGCTCCCAGCCTCTTGGTGCCCATCTCCTGGGTGCTTGGTGTCTCATCTCTGCTTCTCACTCTACTGTGCTAGGAAAGCTCAACCAGCTTTATTAGGTTAACAACTTGCAACTGTATCTCCAGGTTACTTGGTGGGGTGAGGCCTGGGGTGGAGCCCCTTCGCCACTTACCACCCCCTGTGCTCTGAGGAAGGCTGGCAGACACCCAAGAGGTCTCCTGCTGCTGGGCCAGGAGGAATCAGAAATGGTCTGTTGAGGACCCCGCTGGCCAGCAAACGCTGTGATTATGAGCCAACCTCAGGAGGTGGGAAAATGTGACCGGGTGGTCATCTTCTGCCACCCCTTCAAGCGAATCTGTCCCTGTGCTCACCTTTCCTTCTCTCTCCCCTGATGGGGGTGCAGGGTCCTCCTGTCCAAGCCGACCTCCCCAACGGGCCCAGGAACCCGACTAACTCTCATTTGCTCAGAAGCTGCCTCACCTCTAATCTCCAGCCCCTTCTCCAGCCTTTGTCCCTTTGGCATTTCAACAAATTCAAGGTCTCTCCATCTTGGAAAGAAAAAAAGTGTGTGCCTGGACCCAGCCCTCCCCTCCTCCTTTTCAGAGCCAACTTCTTGAAGGAGTGCATTCACCCACCATCTCGCCCAGATACCCAGCCCCCTGCTCGGGTCTCCCACAACCTCCTCAATGACTAATTTGGTCCTGGTCTGGCCTGACTTCTCTCTGGTCCTTAGTCCTTATAATCCTCCCCCTCCTGGACTGCCTCAGGCCGTGGCCTCTTGGTCTGTCTCCTTCCTCTGTCCATCTCCTGGGTGCTTGGTGTCTCATCTCTGTTTCTCACTCTACTGTCCTGGGAAAGCTCAACCAGTTTTATTAGGTTAACAACTTGCAACTGTATCTCCAGGTTGAGAAATCCAACTGCCCCCCTCCCCCCGCCCCAGGATGTCCTTGGTACACTGAAAAGATGCACAAACCGAGTTCATCTTCATCCTCCTCCCCATCTCAGCATCACCTCTGTTGCTCAGGCAGAAACCTAGAATCATCCTTGATTCCTGCTTCCCTTGTATCACCTGTCTCGGAGCCCTGGCGATCCAGCCTGCGGAAACCTTTCAGACTTACCCGTCCCCAGGTAACACCAGGCTTAGAGGAGCACGGGAACATCACCACAAGGAAGCCAACATTCAGCTCTAAAACAGACATTCTACAGGACAACTGGTCTGGTCTCTTTAACAAGTCCGTGTCAGGGCAGAAGGAAAGGAAGGGGGTTGTCAAGGGAGATTTAAGAGACAACCAAATGCAATGAATGCATAGGATTGGATCCTGGTTTGAACCGGCTGTGAGAGACTTGTCTTAGGATAATGGGGGAAATTTGACTATGGCTTGGATCTTAGAGGATATCAAGGCATTAATGTTAGTTTTGTTAGATATAATAATGGCATCATGGTGATAGAGAAAAAGATCATTTTTAAGTGGAGCATGCTGAAGTTTTCAAGGGTGAAATATAATGAACTCTGGAATTTGTAACTTTTATAATTTTATTC
This sequence comes from Balaenoptera musculus, assembly GCF_009873245.2. Lineage (NCBI taxonomy): Eukaryota > Metazoa > Chordata > Mammalia > Artiodactyla > Balaenopteridae > Balaenoptera > Balaenoptera musculus. The sequence goes on from NC_045804.1 coordinate 23,314,657, forward strand.
TTGGCAAAAAAGATAGAACAAACATGGAAAACAGTAACTGTTGAATCTAGCTAATAGGTATAATTATATTCACTTCAGTATTATTTTTTCTTTTTTGTATGTTTGAAAAATTTCATAATAGAAAGAAAAAAAACCCTCAAACTTTTTTTTTTTTCTATTCTTCATCCTCAGTGTTACTACTCCACAAGGTATTCATTATTTCTTATCTGGAAATGGACCGGCCCTTCCAGCTCTCCCCTACTCCCAATCTGTCATAGACAAAGGAATTTCTCTCCCTTTAAGATATAGTTCTGGGGCCAGGGATTCTGAAATATAGCAACTTAAACATGCCCTGCTTCTCTTCTTCTCCCAGTTGCTACCCTCTACTGCCCAAACCAAGTGGGAGCTGGTGCAGGTGAGTGGACAGGACCTGGCTGGCACAGGTGAGAGGTCCTGAGACAGAGGCTGGGATCCGGGAGACCGTGGTGTAGACTGTCCCTGCCACGGGACTTCACCTAGGGTGAGGCCGGGGGAGCCTTGTCCAGACCCCTTTGCCCCCAGGAGCTGACGGGGAGACAAGCAGGTGGGCTAAACACCCTCTGTCCTTAAGGCTGGGCCTGCCGAGGAGGCAGGGAGAATTCACACTGGCAGAGACCACCGCTGCTCTAGGGACCCCCCCACCAAGCTCACCCCCAGCCCTGATGAGCAAAGACTCATAATAAACTCCACTCCTCTGACAGCCCAAGGGCTGGAGAGAGGTGGAACAAACAGAGCCACCAAACCGGCCACTGCTATCAGACCCCAGTACGATTGGGACGCAGGACACGCTAAAGACGCCATCACAAATCATGGCAGGAAGAACTTGTCAGTAAAGGGGGATGGGACAACTGGATGACCATCTGGAAAAAAAAGGTAATTAAAGGTGAGTCGACATCTCACTCTGTCCACTCAGACATACCCCCAAAGGATCAAAGATTCAGATGTTAAAAGTGAAGCCATAACAACAATACTCAGAGAGGAAAATATAAGCAAAATTCTCTTGAAAAAAAAGCCTTTGTGGGATTTCCCTGGAGGTCCAGTGGTTAAGACTCCGCACTTCCAATGCAGGGGGCGCGGGTTCGATCCCTGTTGGGGAACTAAGATCCCATATGCCGCGTAGTGCAGCCAAAGGAAAAAAAAAAAGAAAGCCTTAGTAACAAAGACTCTAAATCTAAATGCCATAAAATAAGTGAGTTATACATTTGACTACATAAATGTATTTTAAGAAAACTTGTGTGGCCAAAAATTACCATTAGCAAAGTCAAAAGACAAACTTTGACAAGGGATTACAACTCATGTAATAGACAAAGGGCAATTTTCCCTACAGAAAGATCTCCTGGAAATCAACAAGAAAAAGACCAATAATTCAATAGATAAATGGGCAAAGGATAGGAACAGGCCATTCGCAGAGAAAGAGAAACAAATAGTCCTCAAATATGTAAAAAGATGCTTATTCTCACTGGAAAGAGAAATGCAAATTTAAGCTACCTTAAGATAATACATTTTACTGTCAGATTGGCAGAAAACAAAATTTTGATGACACTCAGTTGGCAAGGCTGTGGAGAAATAGTCATGCTCATTTGCATTGGTGGGAGAGCAAATTGGTATAAGCCCCACCCACAGCAATTTGGCAACATCTAACAAATACCTACTGTTTACCCTTCAACCCAGCAACTGTACTTCTGGGATTTATCCTCGATTTACCTGTAAAGGTGTAAAACATTATTTATTATAGTGTTGTTTGTAATAGCAAAAGATAGGACACAATCCAAGTGTCCATCAACAGTGGACTGGTAAAATGAATTATGATACATACCTACAATGGGAAACCATGTAGCTATAAGGAAGGATACTTTCTGTGTACAATCGCCAAGATACACTATTAAATCAAAAAGGCAAAAAATAACAAGATGTAGGACCCTGTGTCCTGCATACTATCTTTGTGTAAGAGAGACAGAAAACAATCAAATATATATTGATACCAGTTTGTGTTTGTATAAAGAAACTCTGGAAGAATAGAAAAAGAATTAATAGAAGTGGTGACTTTTGAGCTGATGAAGAACAGGGCATGGAAGCAACGGTGTGTGTGAGAATTATTGCTATATACTTTTTAATATTGCTTTGATTTTTTTTAAACCATGTAAGTATATTACCTGGTTTAAAAAAACAAAAACAAAAACACTTTGAGGCTATTCGAAAGATAGAGAGCTGGAAAATATAATTACAACGTGAACAAAAAATAAAAACTCTTAAGGAGATTCAAGTAAGGCACAAAAGAAGGAAAAAAAGGACTATTTTAGAACTTAAAATATATTGTTGTACTACTAATTGAAGGAGAAGATAGTCACTCTTGAGATTCAAATATGTGGCCTGGGAGATCAAGCAGAAAAACATCTCAAACCTCAGAGCAAAAGCACATAGAGATGGAAGTAAAGAGGGAAAAGATAAGAAACCGGGGGGATCCAGCCAGGAGAGCTAACATGCAAAGGAAAGAAAAAGTAAAAGAAACAATAATCATGTAACAAAAAGATTTCCCTAAGCTGAAAAAAGACCCAAGTCTACAAACTGACAGGGTTCTGAGAGCTCCAGATGGGTTGCTGAGAAAAAGAATCCTCATCACCCACATCCTCTACAACACACTGGATTCGGAACCCCAGGGAAAAGCAGAAGCCACTAATGATGAGCAAAGTGCAGCAGGACAACAGATTAACAGGGAGAGAAAAAGGGAATCAAGAGCAACCTAACTGAAGGGGAAAAGAAAACCACAAGGTAAACCAATAAATCTAAAGTAAACCATTAGTGGGACTTCCCTGATGGTCCAGTGGTTAAGACTCCGCGCTCCCAATGCAGGGGGTCCGGGTTTGATCCCTGGTCAGGGAACTAGATCCTGCATGCCGCAACTAAAAGAGACCGCATGCCGCAACAACTAAAGACACCGCACGGCAACAAAGATCCCCGTGTGCCGCAACTAAGACCTGGCGCAGCCAAATAAATAAATAAATAATAAAATAAAATAAAATAAACCATTAGTAATAAAATCAAGGACAGTGTAGGGCTTCCCTGGTGGCGCAGTGGTTGAGAATCTGCCTGCCAATGCAGGGGACACGGGTTCGAGCCCTGGTCTGAGAAGATCCCACATGCCGCGGAGCAACTGGGCCCTTGAGCCACAACTACTGAGCCTGCGCGACTGAGGACTGTGGTCCGCAACAAGAGAGGCCGCGATAGTGAGAGGCCCGTGCACCTCGATGAAGAGTGACCCCCGCTTGCCACAACTAGAGAAAGCCCTCGCACAGAAACGAAGACCCAACACAGCCAAAAATAAATAAATAATTCCTATTTGAATTTCTCCCTCCTCCATTTAAAAAAAAAAAAATCTTGGTCCATCAGTTCTAATAATTCAGTTTCAAAAAAAAAAATCAAGGACAGTGTATCAATTGTTAAATGAAATGTGAACAGATTGAATTATCCCATTAAGAGACAGCTTGGGTTTAAAAAAAACAGTGATATGATATATACAAGACATACACTTTTAAAAAAATGATAATGGTTGAAAATAAAAGGATACTCAGAGACCAGGAAGTGCAAAAAATAAAATAAAATGAAATAAAAAGGAAGCATGGCCATATTAATAACAGAAAGGTGGAATTTCAGGTTTAAGCACTAAGCAGGATAAAATGGGACATGGCATAATGATACAAAGGCACGATTTGTGATGACAGGACAGTCAAAATCTGTATGCTTCCAATAGCTTTATAGTTAAACAGAAAAAGCAAAAACTATTAAGAGTACAAGAAGAGGGCTTCCCTGGTGGCACAGTGGTTAGGAATCCGCCTGCCAATGCAGGGGACACGGGTTCGAGCCCTGGTCCGGGAAGATCCCACATGCTGCGGAGCAGCTAAGCCCGTGCGCCACAACTACTGAGCCTGCATTCTAGAGCCCGCGAGCCACAACTACTGAGCTCGCGAGCCTAGAGCCCATGCTCTGCAACAAGAGAAGCCATCGCAATGAGAAACCTGGGCACCACAACGAAGAGTAGCCCCCGCTCACCGCAACTAGAGCAAAGCCCGCGCGCAGCAACGAAGACCCAACGCAGCCAAAAACAAATAAATTAAAAAAAAAAAAGTACAAGAATAAATTTACAGAGAGAATTTGAGTGGGAGATTTAATAAACCTCTATCAGAATCAGAACAAAAGACAAAAAAAAGAAGCATACAAAGGAAATGCATTTGAATAATATAATCAATAAACTTGATTTGATACATATGGACCCTTACATCCCTTAAACAGAAAATATATACAGTTTTTGTAGGTCTATGAAAAACTTTGAAACCTTAAAAAGGAATACTTTCCTGGTAAAATATGAAAAGGCCAAAATTAACTAGAGAACCAGTGGAAAACTTGAAAAGACTAATTACCATTGATGAGAAGAAGAAAAAAAAAAAATCTGTCACTGCAAAAGCACCAGGTCCAGAAGGTTTTGCAGGAGGCTGAATTGTAGAAACCGTTAGGATTCACCTCTGACATCCCCTCCCTGGACAGGAGGATTGTAGATTTCCCTCTCGCCTGAGAGATCCCGGGAGGGGGGCTTCTCGGACGTGCCCCCCACAGCACCGTGCAGTGGCATTCGCCACAAAATACTGTAACTGTCATTTACTTGTCAATCTCTCCCCCTGGACAGTAAGCTACCTGAGGGCAGGGACCACCTCTGATTTTTCATTGTCTCTCAGTGCCTGGTAACATCACCTGCCATTTACTGAATCAAGGAACGTGGAAGTGAAAAAGTACAGCATAATTGTCAGCACACTGGGATGCCTGCAAAACTCCCCAACATGTAAGCCTAGGAAAGCAGAATGGATGGAGAGAAACCCAAATCCTAAATCATTAGATTGAAGTTCCCCCTCCCTCCCCTTTATCCAAATATTTGCAATGGGGTTAAACTATTTTTATAGGGAAACAGTAATTTACAAGTTCAGACAAGGCGAGGAGTACTCCAGTGTATAATGAGGAGCGAAGAGGGCGGGCAGGGTCTGGAGGCAGGGCCCTTCTGGGCTTCCTCTCTCGGGCCCAAGTGGGCCCAGCCTCCAGGACAGACATGGAGCCTAGACCTGGAGTCCTGGCCCACTCACCTTCATGCTCACGGTGGACCTCCAGGCAGGGCAAGGAGAGGATGCAGGGCGGCACCATGGAGCCCAGAGCCTGGGCTGGACAAAGGGTCCTGCAGGCCTCACCTTGCCTAGGCAGTAGCTCTGGAAATCCCCTCAACATCACAATCCTTCCTCAATTTGGAAACAGTCTCCGAATTTTAGCAAGCACCCCTTCCCGGGACCCAGCGCCGGGAGCCCCATTTCCCTCAACACCAACCAACATCAACTATTCCCTCGCTGCTCCACTTAGATCCAGCTCCAAATCTCCCCAACACTCTGCCGTGGAACCTTGACCATGTTCTGATCATCAGCTACCTCTGGTCATGATCATGGGCTTTCCCATGCCCAGGACCTGGCATTGACTGGCCATCGGAGCTGGCATTCAGTACCGACTGCCCGACCCCTCCCACTGTTGGACTGACAGCTCCAGGAAGGGCAGAGAAAATAGATACAGAGTGAGGCCAGCTGCCGGGGCCCAGGAAGGAAGTGGGGAGGCAGGTGGGCTTGCCGCGGGGTTGTCTCAGGAGGCCTGGGGGCTGAAGGGAACCGAGTGAAATGAGGCCCAGGCTGTGAGAGCGGGGGAATCACCCAGTGACAACAGTCTGCAGGGTGGGAGGTTGCTCCTTTCCGCCTTGGGAGCAGTGGGCAGGGGGGGGGCTCTCAGTGGGCAGGAATGTGGGGTGAGGATGGGAGGGAGCTCCCCAAGAACCTGCTCTTTCACAAACCAGGTCATAGGCTGGGCAGTGGGGCTCCCGGGTCAGCCTGGGGCTGCAGGTGAGCCATGGGGAAGGTAAGTTCAGGCCAGGTGTAAAGAAAGCAGCTGGGCCACCCCAGGGCAGCTGCCCTTGCTGGGTGGGGGTGGGCTGAGTTGTTGGAAGGAGGGCGTATGGACAAGGGGACTCATTAGGTCCTTCGCTTGGCCTCGGCTCCCCTGTTCTTACCAGCCCCCCGTTTTAGAAGGCCCCCTGGCTGGTCCCAAAGGGGGATCCAGGTGGGTCAGCCCAAGGCCAGTTCCCTTATCTCCATCACAGCTGCCTGGGTCTGCCCTTGGAGTCTGTCCCAGGGAGTGCGTGCCAGGGCTGGGATCCGGAGAGGAGAGCGGGGCACCTGGCAGCAGGGGTCACCGGGTGGGTTCTAGGGTACAGGGAAAGGCCAGGAGGGGAGTCGGGGAGAGCGTGGGAAAACCGCTGTGGCACGCCCCTCCTCCCCCCAGGGTCCCAACTCCTTGGGAGGCGAAAGGTCACTCACAGTTCCTGGCAGAGGAGGAGGGAGGAACGAGGGCCCTGGGGCTCCTTCCAGTCCAGAACACGCTCAGGTGCGGTGCCTCCTGGGCTGTTTGCATAAGCAGCTGCAGAGGCCGGGGCTGTAACGCCTTCCTCCCTGGGGCCAATGCCCCGGCAGCAGGGGCGGGCTCCAGTCCAGGTGACCGGCCTGGGCCTTCCCACCTCTGAGTCATCTTGGGGCAGCGATGGTGACCACACCCTGAAATTCCAGAGTCAGGACGGCCCGTCGCCCAGGGGTGACCCCGCAGCAGCCACTGGGGAGGAGTCTCAGAGGCCCCTTCCTCACCAGGCTTCCCTGGGCTCCCCGGGTGCCTCCCGGCGGGTGTGCGTGGCTGGCGGGGGTACCGTCCTCCAGCTCACCTCCCGCCTCCCCCTCGCCCGCCTCAGAAGGGTGTGCTTCTGCCCCCTCCTGGGACATCTCATTCTCAAGGGGAGTGTTTGGAATCCCTGCCTCCTCCGTGCCCCCATGCCCACGGCTGGGCACATACGGAGCACACAGAAAAGTGAACACTTGGGGATTCCCTGGTGGTCCAGTGGTTAGGACTCCGCACTTCCACTGCCGGGGGCCCAGGGTTCAATCCCTGGTCAGGGAACTAAGATCCCGCAAGCCGCGCGGTGCCGCCAAATAGTACCCAAAAGTGAACACTTGTTTGCCTTGGGCTTGTACTGTCCTTGCTGAGAACAGGGTGGCCAAGCCTGAAAGCCACCTGGCTGAGACTGAGCCTGGTAGTCAGGGTGGGGTTTGGGGTCTGGAGGCCTGCAACTGATCTGGAAGCAGCCACCTCCTGGCCATGTGACCTTTGGCCAGTCACTAAAGCTCTTTGAACCTCTGTTTGTACTCGAGACAAACGTGGGGGGGTACCCATGCCTGCCTTCCGGGCTGCTGGGAGGATGAGTCTTTGAGAGCCCACAGGACCGTTAGCCCCTTTGGGACAGGGACTGTCATGTCTTACCATGCTTTGTGTCCCAGTGGCCAGCACATGCTAGATGATCACTATGTGCTTCCCTTGCCAAGTGAATGGTTAATGACGAGGCTATGAAATGCCCCACGTGGTGCAGGCTCTTCTCTTCTGGCAGGGACAGTCCCTGCCTCTGCCAATTGTCCTGTCCTCCTCACCACCATCTCCCCTTGTCCAATGGTCCATCAAGTGGACACTGTTCCTACCCCCCCCAATGACCCCATGTCACCTCCATGCACACATCCTTGCTCCTTCTCAGAGGAAGCAGGTCCCTTCCCCTCTGCTCTGGGTCCCTCCCTCACTCCTTTCTCCTGGGATCTCATCTCTTCAACTACCTCCTCACCATCCTCAGCCTCCCCCTCTTCCTGCCCCTTCACTGAGATTCGGGGGAGTCTCCACCCTAGATCTGCACCCGCATCTGACCACACGGGTCTCCCTCCCTGCTAAGCTTCTGAGAGTTGTCTACATGCTATCTGTGTCCTCACCTTCATTTCTCTGATCCTTTGCTCTCTGCCTTCAGCAACCCCTTGACCCCTTGACCAGCTTCTGATAAGGTGGCCGCTGACCTTCTGGTGGCCACTACCGATAAACGTTCGATGGCCTTTATCTAACTTCCTTTTTCTCTGGACACTTCCCCTCGGCTTCTGGGCCAGCACTCCTTGTTCCCTGACTGTTCTTTCCCCTTATGCTCCTCTCTCCTCCCTCTGTCAGTCACCCAAATGCGGTAGCCCCAAGGCTGTTCAGGTGCTCCTATCCCCACGTCCACATTCTCTCCACACCCATGGCTCCGCCATCACAGGCTGAAGGTCTCCTCCTGGACGGCAGCCCCAGCTATCCGACTGCCTACTGGACCAGGCAGGGCCAAAGTGGGCACCACGTCTTTCCTCCACCCCTTCCTCCCAGGTTATCCCAGCTGTGAACAGCACCACTGTCTGCCCCAGTGTGCAGACTGGGAGACTGGAGTTCCTCCTGATTTCCCATCCACCCCCTCGACCCATCAGCCACCAGGTCCCGCGGAGTCTACCTCCCAAACCTCCCATTATCACTGCGTGCCTGGGAGACCATGAAGGTCCTCGTCATTCTCCAAGGCCCAGACACAGGGGTTTTTCCTCAATCCCCCTCCCTTCTCTGCTGAAAGCCTTCCAACAGCTGCAGGATAAAGTCCAAGTTCCTGGCGAGAGCCCATGAGCCCCTGCTCGGCAAGACCATCCACCCCCGACCCCAAACCCCCATTCCTGAGCCCCAGCTGTAAGGCCCCAAAGGTGCCGCATCTTCCCGCACCTCCACCTCTGCCCATGCACCCCGAGTATAACTCCATCACAGGTGGCCTGTGCCAGGCACTGAAGCATCTGTCCCCTCCTCCCAATCTCCCGTCCCAGACAGTGAACCCCTCAGAGCTGCAGCTGTGCCTCAGTCACCTTTAGATCCAAAGGCTCACCTGGTGCTTGGCAGCTGTTCAGTCAATTCACATGTAGTGAATGGAGGGGAAAGGTAGGACCTGCTTCTCCTGCATCCTCCAAGGAGAAAACAGGCAGGCTCACCTTTCAGGAAACTGCTTCTCTAAATGCTACCTTGAACAACTGAGTGCAGGGTGGGATTTCCTTCCCAGGAGGGAACCACCTGCCCACCCCTGGAGTTTGTCAGGGATGGGGTGTCAAGGGAGGCCCACAGCTGACACTTGAATAAAGCACAGTCACAGGGAGTGTGGTATTATACCCATTACACAGGGGAGGAAACAGGACCAGAGATGCTAAGTGACTTGTTGAGGTCACACAGTGAATTAGGGCCAGAAGTGGGACTGGGCAGAGCCTCTCTGCCAAAACCCAGGTGTCTGGGAGACACCCCAGTTCCTCCCTGTACAAGCCCTACCCCCATCATCACCTGTGTCCACATACTCCTAATACACCACTGCAGCTGCCGCAGCTAGAGTAAGAAGGCGCAGTGACCCTGGCTCCTGGGGTGATTTCTCTTCTCAGGAGGTACCAGGATGCGGGGAGTGGGGTGGGGGTGAGGTGGTGTCTCCTCTCCCTCTTTCTCCCATCTTGGTCCTGGGCTCATGGGTGGAGCCCCTTGGGCAGACCTGCAGAGCCCCGTCCCTCTTCAACACATTCGGCAAGGCTCTGGGCCAGGCCCTATGCCAGGTGCTGGGGTTCAGACAGCAAGGCCAGTCCCCCACCTCAAGGATCGAGGAGTGCACCTCCAAGGGCCAGACAGACACTCCCACCATCACAAGGACAGAGAATGTGGAGAGGCCCCAGAGCGCGCCGCCGAGAGCCTGCTCAGGAAACGGAGGGGCGCCGGGGAAGGGGTGCTGGCATCCAGCCATGTATTCCAGAGAAGCTGTCTGGTGGGTTAGCAAAGGCGCTTGGCTGAAGGATTCGCCCCATTCCTGCTCCGCCCCCGCAACTCTCCCCGCTCCGGGTCTGGGTCCCGACCTCCTTCCCCACCCACCGCATGCTGTTCTCCGCTCTGGTCACCAGGGGGCGGCTTGGCCCTTGAAACCTTAGCAGAGGTGGCGTGCACCCGGAGGAAAAGATACCCAGTGGGACCTCAGCCAGTCTTGGCTGACCGCCTACTACGTGCCAAGCACTTCCACGCTTCACCTCGTTTAAGGCTCTCAACGCCTCGAATCCTTTGGTATTGTTCTGCATGTACACAAGAGGGCATCGTGGCCAGGGGAATGAAGCGGCTTGTCAAAACAGATGGCAGGTGACCCAGCAGAGTCAAATTCGAGTCTCTGCCTCAAATCCTGAACACTGCACCATAACGAGACCGGGCGGAGGGAAGACCCAGGAACTCACAGATGGGGACGGTGCCTCTTTCTTCCCAGACTCAGTCCCTGCACGTGGCAGGCATCAATATTTATTGTAATCATATTGGGTCCAAAGAAGGAAATCAGAGACTCACAAGTTTCAGGGGTCATCCATCCCCTACCCCCTTGATCTAAACGCTAACTGAGACCCTGAGAGAGGAAGTGGATTGCCCATAATTACACAGCTGTCAGATGTGGCACATGTCAGAGGGGGCCTGTGCCCCTCACCCCCCCCACCTCTCCCTGAAAAGTCCCTAAACTTGAAGAAGTCCAGGCCGCCGAAGGATTCTGAGGATGTAAGAGTTTTAAAAAGGTGCTCTTATTTTAAATGATACTTAAATAAAAATTTAAAATTTCCCAAATTTACGTAACTGGATTCTGAGGCAAAAAGAACATCCTCGCGATAACTGGACTTCTTTCTGAAACAAAACCATCGATATACAAACAAACAAACAAACAAAAGAAGGAACTAAAATGTTGGAACCAGTCAAAAAAGGAAGCAGACCCCTGACTTTCACATCCATTATCTCCTCCGACGCCCAAGCTCATGTGAGAAAGGCGAGGCAGGCAGAGCCGCCGGCGGCAGGTCCACAGTCCCCTATTTCATTCCGGATACGTTTCGGAATGGTTCGGATTTTAGAAGGATAACCGGCGCACACACCTGCCACAGGTGACATAACTCTCCCAGCAAGGCTTGGGCAGCAGCCTGTAATCGGGTTTATTTGCACTTCTGCAGCAAAACTTGAATGTTCACACTAAATGGGATAAATTAATGCCGTCCACGGCCGCACATCGGTTCAAGTCAAATTTTGCGATCAGCTGAGTTACAAAAACCCTTTGGGCTCCAGGGAGCTTTGACATTTGGGAATTGCAGGTAAGAGATCGTGAGTGAGCCTGTACCCCTCTCGTTTCGTGGTTGAGGAAAGTTAGGCTCGGCGTGAGTGGTCCAAAGCCGGCGGACACTGCTGCTCCGTGGAGCCCGACGCAAGACTGAGCGGGTCTCCTAGCGCCGCCGCCCGCGGCGGCCGTAACTCCCGCCCGTCTGCCCGCTCCCGGCTCCCCGTGGCGTACCTGCTCCGGGTGCTGCTCCAGCGGCTGGCCGCGCACGTCCTGGATGGCCTCGTAGACGTTTTCGGAGTTGCTGCGCGCCAGGGGCCGCGGGCACACCCACGAGCCCGCCACGCTGCAGGCCTTGAAGCTGCCCCCGCTCCCGAGGAGACCGGCAGGGGGCGCGGCGGTGCGGGCCAGGTCGTCCAAAGACTGCGCGGGCCGCACAGGTGCCATGGGCCTCGTGTACAGGCAGGAGGGCAGGCAGGGCGCCAGGCTTCGGCGCTGGGTTGCTGCGCCGCGCCGAGCTAGGCCGCACATGGAGCCCGCGCGCCCCCGGGGCTCGGCGGGCGCGCCGTCGGGACCGGCGGGCGCCGACGCTCTCACGAAGCGGTAGTCATAGGCGACCGGTTCGGAGTCTGCGGGTCCCGGAAGGCGCGTGGGCGGCTGTGGGGCGGGGGCAGGGTGGCCGAGGGCCGGCAGCTCGCGCACGTACTGCGCCGGCAGGTAGAAGGGGCGGCCGCCGGGCTCGCTGCGCACGTGCCACCAGTGCTCCGTGCTGCGGCGCAGCAGTCGGTAGCGCTCGTTGGGCTGGATGGCAACGCGGCGCCCGTCCTTGCCCGTGTACTCGAAGGGATGCTCCACCAGCACGTACACGTCCCCCTCGACGTCCGCCGCCATCGCGGCCGCGGCGTGTCCCTGTGGGCAACGAGGAGGAGGGGCGCGGAGGTCAGGGCCGCCGAGCCGGGAAGAGCACCGCACTAGGGAGACGGAAAACTTGGGTTCGAGTCCCGAAGCTACAATCGTTTGTGTACGTTCAGGCCTCAGTTTTCCTGTCTCTAAAACGGGGGACTTGGATAAAATAATCTCGAAGGTTCTCATTCTTACACTCAGTGATGGAATTAAGACAGCCCTTTCATTCTGTTGCGTTGATTGTAAAATTCTATCCCTTGGTGGGGAGATTGTGGGTAATACTGGTCCAGCTTTTCAGCCAGGGAAGCTTTGGCTCAAAGAGATGGGGGTGATTGCCCGCGATAAAGTCGACACCACGTTTGCCTAAAAGTTGACTGGGCCTCAGTTTCCGCGTCTGTGAAGTGGGAAGAATAGCCCATTCCATTACCCCCGTCCCACCCCTCCCCGACGCTTCCAGCCCTCAGGGAATCGCGTCCTTGGCACCCCGCTCCCCAGGCGTGTGCGCCCCAGGCCCGCGGGGACAGGGTTGGGGCGCGGGCTCCAGGAGCGGCCCCCGCTTTGCTCTACTCTGGGAGTGTCCCTGCCCCGCTTAGTCCAAGGGCCTTGGCGTGAGGGGCCGCGACTGCCAAGGCCGGGGGAACCGGTTCTCTCGGTTGCTCTTTCCTTCCCCAGCGGCTTTGCCACAGACGTGAACCCGGAGCCCGGCCAGCCCAGACCGACCGGCACCGCCCCCTACTCTCTGGCTCCCATCTCCACCTCCCGAGAGAGGCTCGGCCTTGCGGCCTGCCCCCCTGCCCTGTGATCTCTACCTTGCCCCATGAGAATGGCCCCTAGGGAATGCACTTTGTGACAGTGACTACCCGTGCGGTGTACCCAGGGGCCCCCAAAGCTCTCCTGGAGTGATCACCACAACACGCCCCCCTCCACGCCAGCTCAGTCTGGCCCTTGGTATGTTGGGGGAGGGAGTCAGAGCCCAGTTGTAAGCCTGCCTGTGTGGCTGGTCCCTCCAAGCCTTTACATAGACCACACCTACTGACCCACAAAGGTAACCTGGGACCAGCAGCTCGGAGCTCGGCCTCTTGCTGAGTCTGAGGGATCCAAGGCACAAGGTCTGGTCTGGTCTAGCGCTCCTTCTCTTTCTCAAGCTTTCCAGGATGGGGAAGGGGTGTAAACTGAGTCACTAAGCACACTGGACCCTGGAGGCGGGGTCCTTGAGCTGACGGGAGCTAAGCCACCAAACCCTAGAGGGGGACACCCCTTCTCACCACCTTCCGCTGGACCCCCGCGCTCACTCACGTCGGCAGGGCTGACCTCACGGAGCCCATGGGCTGGCTGGGCGGAGCCGGCGGATGTATGCAGGTTAGGTCCCTGCCATCTCCTTGGGCGGGGCTTCAAAGAGCTAGGCTGGAGAGACCTCGGGGAGCAGGAGCTGGCAAGGAGAGCAAAGAAGGAGAGGACTGCCTTCAGTTCCCGAAGCGGCTGTGTCTGGGAGGGGCGAGGAGGAGCCTGAAGAAGTCTGGCTGGGTCGGTGGGGACTTTGGGGGCGGGGACCGGGGCAGGAGAAAGCCTGAGGGAGGGGCAGGGGCAGGGAGGGCTGCGACCGAAGGGGCGCTGGAGGGTCGCGAGCGGATCCAAGGGAGGGTAGGTCCCGACCCTGCCCCGCCCCACCCCTACGCGCGAGATTTCGTTGTCTGCGAGCCTCTGCGTCCCGCGGGCGCGCTGCTTAGGGACTGCTCGACCCGGGCTTGCAGTCTTGCCGGGGCGTTCCCAATCCGAGCAAGGCCATTTGCATCCTGAACTGTCCGGATTGCAGGCACTACCCGCTCCGGTCCCATCTACGTCCTCCCCAGGCTCTTTCCGAACGCAACTCGGCCGGGCCTGGAAAAACTTGGAGCGGGGTTCCCACCGCAGGGACGCTCCCCGGAGCTCAGGGGTCACTGGCTGGGTGGGGAGGGGACCCAACCCTCGGCTCCTTCCCCGACCCTGGGGGAGCGAAGAGAACGGAAGGGATGGGGGAGCGGGGAGGATCCCTGGAGCGCGAGGACGGACCCATCACCAGGAGGTGCACTGCGTCCACTGCCCGGGAGACAGACAAGAGCCACAGGGGCGCCAACGCCTGGGTCGAAGCTGGGGGCCTGGGCCTGCGCCCCTCCTGCCCCGGGACGGAGGGCAGCCCTTCGCCTCCCACCTCCTCCCGGGGGAGGGGAAGATCCGTCCCGCGCGGCCCTCCTTCCGAGCCCGCGCAGCTCAGGCTCCAGCGCAGTGCGAAGGGGCTGGCGCGCGATGCTCCCGGGTGAGGACCCGCCACCTGCGGTTCCCCTCCCCGCCCCAGATCAGCACCCCCGCCCAGTCCGGCCCTGCCCTGGCACCTCGGGGTGTCCGATCGCTGGCCTCGCCTCCACTTGTTCTGGCAGCCGCGCGGGGGCTCGGCGTCCGGCGCTCCCTCCTCCACCGCCCTGCTCCCACGCTGCCCTGTTTCCTGTTCAACAATATAGCGAGGGAGGCACCGGCGGAGAGCACCCGGCAGAACTTCCTCCCGGACTGGGGTTGCGGCTCCGAGAGACAATCCCCGGTGTCCTGGCTTCCTGTCCCCTCTGGGACGGGCCAGCGCCCGAGGAGCAGAGGCGCCACCCCTTCCCCTGCACCTCCCGGGATCCTGGGCCACACCTGGCGGTCTCCCGGAGGTGGAGGCAGCAGAACCAGGATGGTGGGATGAGAGGGGAGGAGGCCTTCTCACCAACTTCTGGCCAGATTTCCCTCCACTGCTCTACTCCAACCCTTTCCCCCACCGCCTTGCCTTGATCCTTGTGGGGGAGGAGGGCCTCCTCCAATCTGTCCCTAGGATAAGCTCAGAGCAAGCTCCTGGGGCTTGAACTCAAGATGCTCACCTTATCTCTGCATCTCAGTTTTCTTTCCTGTAAACTGGGCATAATAACACCTACTTCATAGGATTGTTGTGAAGATTAAATGAGATGCACCAAGCAAATGTATTGTTATGATCACATTCTAAGAACACACATTAGATTAGTTATTACCACTAATTTTATTATGAGGTGAGCTGTCCTCCTCTTTGGGGTTGAATTGAGGTCTCCAAACACCACCCCCCCCCCAATCCTTCTTTAGGCAGGAGGGGGAAGGGAGACACAAGTGTTCTCAGAAACACCTTGCTAAGGATGGAGGATTGAGTCCAAAGGTAGCACACAGGTCATGTGCTCCTGGCCCTCCTCTGGGCCTGCCTCCTCTAGCCCTCGCACCAGGTCCCTCAGGTTTCCTTGGAGCCCACCACTACCTGCCCTTGAGCGAAGCTGGGGCTCATGCAATGGGCGGAGAGTGAGTGGTCCTCGAAGGCTGAGAGGCATCTTCAAGGACAGGAAACTGCAGACCTGAATCTTTCAGTCCCATTTTCCTGCAACCTGATTTCCCTGGGAATTAGTCTGTTTCCTTCTTCTGTCTTTACAAGGGGCAGTGGCGGGCTTCCCCCTGCAGGCGCCCCCCACCCCTGGGACTTCTTCTGGAACTTCAGAGGAAAGTTGGCAGCCAAGTAAAGGCCATGTTGAGCCCTAAAACCATGAGCCCTGAATCGGGCCCTGCTCACGAACCTTTCCTTCCTGAGCGCTTTCTCTTGCCTGTGGGAAATGGTCTCACATGTTCCAGTGTCAGGAATCCGTGCTTTGACATTTAAGGAAAAGGAAAGAAGCCATCACGGTGGGATTTCAGGCATTAGCTTCATTAGTTATATGAGTGTATGTAAGTAAACCTCCCCAAAGGCCCTGAAATCCTATCCCACGGTGGGGGAGGGGGACTGACTCCGAGGAGAGGCAAGGGTTGGGGGGTAGACTGAAGAATTACTTCCCCTCTTCTCCATGCCCAGTCCTGGCACACAAGCCCCCTGCTTGCAAATGTTTACCAATAACCACTCCCCTCCTGCCCTCCGTTGCCTAGGGTTTGACTGACAAGAGAGCAGGGGCGGCTATCAGATGGTAACTGAGGGCCTGTGGTCTCCCCCAGTCAGCAGCAGCATTAAGATTCAGAAACCAGGGACTTCCCTGGCGGTCCAGTGGTTAAAACTCTGCGCTTCCACTGCAGGGGACCTGGGTTCGATCCCTGGTCTGGGGAACTAAGATCCTGCATGCCAGGTGGCACGGCCTAAATAAATAATTAAATAACCGAATTACTTACTTAAAAAAAAAAAAAGATTCAGAAACCAGACCACAGGTTAGAAAGATCAGGTCTTTACTGCAAAATCATTCAAAAATCACACGCAGCAGTTCCTTCAGTACATTGCAAAGCACTTCTCAGGGCCAGGGCCCCTCACTAGAAACAGTTTATTGCATAAAATGAAATTTTAAAAATAGTGTGGGCACTACTGAGGTTCACATCAGCTTCCCATTGGAGGTGAGGGGGTTAAAAGTCAACTCATCCGAAAGCATCAGCAGCTTTTTGGTATGGGGGAGGGGCAGCTCTAAGGCTACTGATCTCAGGGAGGGCGGGGAGTGGGGCGTGCCAGGCCCCGCCAGACCAAAGTGAGCTCCTCCTGCTGCCTCCTAGGGACCCTCTGGAATACAGAATATACTCACAGGCCCGAGGAAACAGGGGCTGGGCTCAGGCGGCGCTGCCCACCCCAGGCTCACTCAGGGATCTGGACCACTTAACGGCTCTGATCAGGCTGTGTTTGTGGTGGAGCATTAATGCTGGCTATGGGGGGTGGGGATGGGGGTAAGGATCCACTTTCTTTGGTGCGCTGGGCACAGGTGTGCACCATCTTCCGTGATGGGGACAGGGAAGCTGTGTGACAGCCCCCTCCCCCATCCACCTACCACCTCCTCGATTCTATTGCACAATTTATCCAGCTCCACAAGGCTGGGCAGGTGACTCAGCAGCCAAATCAGCCCAAGGGAGAGGTGGGAGTAGGTTCGTATCTTGACAGTGAAGGCGGATCTCCACCTAAGGCCCCCAATCCAAGCTAAGTGCAGATAGGATGGCCAGAAGACCCCAGGGCTGAGGGGTGCCTGCTGGATCCAGGAGAGGTGGGGGGGGGGGCAACAGAGAAATCATGCCCAGATTTCACCCCCCAACCCCAAGGGTCTAAATATCACTTTGAAAACAATTCCAGGCTCCACCCCAAGACCCCTTCAAAAGGCAATTGTGCTCCAGTGAAATTTTCCAGTCTCTCGGCAGCGCCCCTCCTGGGCCAGTCCAGCAAAGCTTTGTGAACTCTCATGGCTTTGTAAACTGAGGCTGAGCATCCTTCCACGAGGGTGGCTTCTCCTGCGTGTCCCTGCACATCTCAGCAGCAGGGCTGACACTCTTCGTGGAAGGACGAGGGTCACTGTTCCACAGTGGGGACCCAGCCTACCTCTGTCCCGGTGGCGGTCAGTCAGGCAGGGATGCATTCCTGCGTCTGCAGCAGTCCCCCGCCCGGCTGGCTGCTTGTCAGTGGTAGGAGTGAGGAGGGCGGGGGGCTGAGGGGTGGGCTAGATGGCGACCCTTCCCTGGACCAAGGAAGGCTCAAAGTGCTGACAGTGCTGGTTCCGAGTCACTCCCCTCCTCCTGTGGGACCAAGATCCCAGGCTATGGGAGAGCCAGGGGCTCTGACATGGAGGAAGTGATGGGCTTTTCAGGTGAGGAGGGGGCGGGGAGCAGAGAGGAGAGGGAGAGGAAACACACGGTCCTCAGGACTGAGCCTGCCTGGCCCCCCGGGGGTTTGGCACGTTGTACAGGAGCTGTCAGCAGCGAGCGCTCGGTGAGGGGGAAGGAAAGGCACCCGCCAGCTGTCAGGCTCTGTCCTAGGGGGCCTGTCCACCCAGCCGCCACCCGCCTACAGGCCTGGCCTGAGCAGTTCCTGCACATTTGCTCAGGGTGAGAGTACCTGGATTTCTTGGGTGACTTGTGGAGGGTCAAGAATAAAAAAATATTTTCTGTTGAAATATGAAGGGAAAAAACCCACCTTAAAAAAACTAGGCCCTTTAATCAGGAATGTGGAATTGAAAATGCTTCCCAAGTCTTATTTCCACAGTGTTTGAACAGCCCTAATGGAGATGGTGTGTCAGTGAGGGGATCCGGGCCAATTAGTGCAAAGCCCCTCTCCTCCCGCATCCTCAGACAGGGGCATCTGCTGGTGTCCCGGCCTCCTGGAGCAGGTGGGTGGGGGGCAGGAGGTGTCATCAAGAGCTCCCAAGGCTCCCTCTCATAGGCTCATGCTCTGATCACATCCGAGAGTCTTCCTGACAAGGGAGACATCTGTGACACCTTGAAAGCGTGACCCAGGCTGATGGCCAACCCAGCTGGGATGGCTGAGCCCCGGGTCCCCGGTGGGGACAGGAAATGGGGTTAGGCGAGAGTGCTCTGTTCCTGGTACTTGCGCCGGCGGGCACAGCGGGGGCAGCCCTTCTTCATCACGGCCTGACAGCTCTGGTGGAAGACGGTCTTGCATTCGCCACACCTGGGAGAAAGCAGCAAGCACTGCTGGGACCGATGGGCCTCCCAGGGCTCGAGGCTGGTCAGTGTTCCTGACGGGGGCCTGCCACCCATGGCACATGGCACTGCCTCTCTGTTCCGGGACAAAAGGTTCTCGCCACAGTGCTTACCCCTAAGCCCCGCAACCCACGCTCATACTCTCTATTCTATTTCCTTGTTTATAAATACTGCTGAGACTCACAGAACGACTTCTTGCCTATGTTTCAAACACTCTGCAGTTTAAAGAACTCAGCCCCAGGTCTGTTCAGAGGTCAAATCCGGGTCCGGGGACACCTACTGAAAATGAATGAATGCTCCCACCAGTTCAGTTTTCCACTCCCACGTGGGTTGGAATGGAGGTTTGGTGGATGAATTTTTCCATTTAGAGGCCTCTGATAATGAGCAATAACTGGGGACAAGAACAATTGTTACAGGGGCAGAGGCAGTGGCAGGTACCACCCACCAGGTGCCCGCTTTATGCCCGGCCTGTGCCAACACTCCAGGCCAGAAACTCATCCAGTTCCTCCTCCACCTGCTCATAAAGGACAAAACTGAGGTCCTCCCACCGCAACCCAAAGAGGCAGCAGCCACCTCTTCTCCAGAAACATGGATGGCTCGGTGGAGGCAGGGAGTCCTGTGAGGGCTCGTCTTGTCCCCCTCCCTGGGCACCGGGCCTGCCGCCCGGGGACTCCGGGGGGCCGGGTGGGAATGGGGGTGGGGCGGGGCGGCTGGCTGAGGGTCCGCATACCTGACTGTGGTGTCAAACTCAAAGGGGAAGATGATGTCATGGTGGTGGCAGATCTGGCAGATGAAGCCGCGCTGGGTGCACAGGTCGCAGTGGTAGACGTGCTGGGAGGCAAATTCGATCAGGGACTTGAGGAATCCTTCATACACCCCGTCCGCGATCTGTGGAGGGCAAGCGTAGGCCGCCGGGGCCTCTTAAGCAGCTGTGCCGAGCCTGAGGCCGTCTGCAAGACGTGGTCTGCTGCTGCTCCTGGCACCCTGCCTGAAGAACTCCTACCCCAAGAGGAGTTTTCTTCCACTTGGGCGAGAAAACCTCCCAGAATCAGACTGAGCACGTGCAGCCCTTGCGCACGGAGGAATCCACTGTACCCTCCCTTGAGGAAAGGAACGTCCCAAACCCTCACCCCTCCCTCTGTCCTCCCTGCCGGGGAGGAGTCCAGACGCAGGGAAGGGGCTGAGCCCTGTGATCCTGGGCTTTGCTGCAGTGCCTGCTTGTCCCAGGGGCGCTGGGGGCTCAGCCACTGCCCAGGAAGTGTGGACGGCGGGACACCCGTTCCGAGCTACCAAAAAGCTGAAGACGGCCGTCTGGCCTCAGTAGACTGCAGGCACTCTCCCCCCACCCCATCATCTCCCTTTCTGATTTCTCCAGGAATAAGGTCCCTCTAGAGAGGTCTGGGGGGTGGCATTCTCACCTGCTGGAGGTCCGCGACACTGTACTTGTGAGGAGACTCCAAGAGATAATTCCTGTGGTTGAGCCTTCAAAGAAAACACAAGAGATTCCTTAGAAGGAACCCGGGCCAACCTGGGTTTGGTTTCATTCCCTCAGCGCTGCTGACCAGGCATAAACAGCTCCCGCCTGGGCGGAGCAGTCAGCCGCCTGGGCTTGGGACCTGGGCTTCCAGGTGACAAGCTGTTGGGACCTTGGGCAAGTTACTTAACCTCTCTGAACCTCAGGTTTCCTCACCTGAAACAGAGAGCTGTTCTGAGGATGAAATAATTTATTTAAAGCATCTGGCACAGTGCCTCATACATAGTAAACAATGAATAATTATTAACCACAGTTGATAACACTGCACTGTATAATTGAAATTTGCTAAGAGTAGAACTCAAATGTCCTCTCTGTCTCTGCCTCTGTCTCTCTCTCTCTCAGACACACACACACACACACACACCATGTATATACATAAAAATATATAAAATATGTGAGGATGATGGATATGTTAATTAACCAGATGGGAGGAATCCTTTCACAGTGTAATCATATGTCAAATCATCACAACATACACTTTAAATGTCTTACAATTTTGTCAATTATACTCAATAAAGCCACAAAAATTTTAATTTGAAGATATAAAAAAATAAACATCTGTTTAAAAAATAATAATGATGAGGATGATGAGGAAAGCTAACGCTTGGTACCGGGAACGGGACTAAGAGCTTTATATATATTAACTCACTTAATTCTCACAAGACTCCTGTGAGGTTGACACTATTATAACCCCCATTTTGCAAGAGGAAATGGAGGCCCAGAGAGGTTAAATAACTTGCCTGTGGTCACACAGCTAGTAAGTGGCGGAGCTGGAGTGCGAACGAACGCAGGAGTCTGGCTCCAGAGCCTGCATCCTTTCCACCCAGTGAATGCCTGTAGGTGTTAGCTGTTGTCATTATTGCCACCATTACATGCCAGGGACAGGGCTGGGGACAGAAATGCACAGGACGTGGCCTCTGCCTTCCTGTAGCCCCTGGTCTAGTGGAGGGACAGACATTCAAGCATCTGGTTTCAGTGCTATGGGAGAGGAGCTGAGACATGTCCTGAGTGCAGCAGATCCCATTTCAGAGGTGGGGGAGGGCGGGGGGTGGGGGAAGCAGAGGATGAGGGCTCAGCTGGCAACCCAGCTCTAGTTTCCACCTCACCAATGGCACAGATCCCAAGGGTCACATCCTGAGAGATGGAGAGGAAACACCTGCAGAAATTCCCCTGGTACAAAAACTTGTCTGACCTTGCTGTGTGTCCGTGTTGGTACTGGGGTTGGGGGGAGAATTCTCCCAGTCTGAGGAAGCGTGGGAACCTGCCCCAGGATGCTCTGGACATCTGGGGGCAGGAAGGTGCCAGGCCCCGCGGCATCTGGAGTGGGTGCTTGGCTTTGCCCACCCCATGGCCTCAGTTGTGGTCCAGGGGGGACCCCACCCAGGGCCAAGACGGCAAGTTCCACCAGGCAGGCAGGCAGGCCAGGCTGTGCTGCGCGGGGTGAGGATGCGGCCACTGTCTGCTCAGCTCAACATGCTGGTCTCCCCAGTAAACTTCCAGCTTTCTGGGAACAGGACGCTGCCGTTTATCACCAGGAAAATGCAGGGGGTGCGGGGTGCACAGGCTGTTCCTGAGCCGGCAGGAAGGGTGGGGCTGATTTGGATGGAGAGTCCTCTCTGTCGTCTGCCCTCTGCCCGTAGTCGTGGAAGCCCAGGGGGCCAGCTAGGCCCAGGGCCTTCCCTACGAGCCACCTACCCTGGGTCTGTCACACCCTCAAGTGAGGCCGTACAACTATTGGGGTAGATGAAGTCAGGGAGGAGTCCCCTTCGCCAGGGCAGCCCCCTGAGAGAAAGGGGATCCCACATCCAAAACCTGCCTGTTTCTCCTCAGCCCTTCCCGTCCTCTCACCCTTCACTCTGGCCAACTCAGTCCAGGCCTCCTCACCTCCTGGGCCGATTCCTACACCAGCACCCACGCCCCACTGCTGCTAAACTGGTCTTTCCTAAACTCCTGACTGAACGTGACCGTCCCTTGCTCAAAACCCCTCAACAGCTCCCCACTGCCAGCAGAATGAAATCCCGATGCCTTTGCTGTGGCACAGGGGACCTTCGAGGTCTGGCCCCTGACCCACCACCTGACTGCCCTGAGCCCCCCGAAGGCCCTGGCGAGCCATGCTCCTGCCCCGCCTCCATGCCGTGGGTTCCCTTAGCCAGGAAAGCGGGCCCTCCCTTCCGCTTTCTCCTCTGCTTCTTTTGCTGAACCCCAGTTCACTACGTACGTGATGCCGTTTGTGTTGTGGCAACTCCGTTCTCCTGTGTGAGGACCAAGTTGGGTCTGGAGCATCTAACAGAACTGATGGTGGCCAGACTAGAGAAGGGGGATCCCAACTTTCTGCTTGACTCTCTTTCATACTATTTGAATACTATCTTTGTAAAGAAGAAAAAGAAAAGCACTTTTTCTTTTTAAAAGAACAAAAGAAACGAACTTCACAAACCCTCAGCTGATGCCACCTCCTCCGGGAGCTCCCCTGGCCCTTCCTTCCTTCTTCATGGCACAGACCGCCCTGACCCAGGGCCATCTGTGCACCTGTCCCTGTCCCACCCCAGACATTGAGCCCCTCATGTGGCCCTCACCACAACTCTGGTAGGCCACGTCAACACAGGGATCACTGGCTCATTTTACAGACAAGAAAGCTGAAGCTCAGAGAAGTGAAGCAACTTCCCTGAGTCACACAGCGGATCTGGGGCCAGGCGGAGGCTGCTCCTGAACTCCTTCCCCCGCCCCACGCTGCTTCTGAAATGGGACTTCCACAGGCCTGGCCTTGCTTTCTCAAAGGCTGGGAGCACCGTGTGCAGTGCTGCCGCCCAAGGATGGGAACAGCAGGGCCAGAGAGAAAGAGGCAGGACTGTCCCCAGTGCCCAGGCAGGGCAGCCCGGACAGGCCAGTAAGGCTGCTGACCAAACACTCTCAGCACGGCAGGGATGGGTGAATGAGGCCAGCACCCAGGACGCACCCTACAGGCACCTGGTCTTCTCAGGTCTGCAGAGAACCCTGGACTGGGGAGGGTGACAGGGTCCCACCTGACCTGAGCTTTTACCACCCTGGACAGGGGGGCAGGAGGGCAGACTCTGGAGCCCTGGGTCCTGGAATCTCAGAAAGGATGGGAGTGAGTAGGGACCCAGGCACTCAGCTGATGATGGAGACAGAAATAGCCTCCCCAGAAGCAGCCTTCTAGGTCCCTCATGGTGGCCCCCAAAGGGCTTTCTGCTCTTCTGGGCCCTGCGGGGGAGACCAGGGCTCAGCCGGCTGCTCTGGGAGCCTGTGAGGGGCCAGCCTCTGCTCCCTGCCTAGGAGAGGGCTCCCCGCAGCAGTCTCTCCCTGCGCCGCCCTGGCCCTGAGGAGCCGAGCGGGAGCGGCTCTGGGAGCACGGGGACCAGGACTGAGCAGGCGAGCCCGTCAGACAGGTGGTCTCTGTGCCAGCCCTGTCGGGAGGAGTGGCTGCAGGGGGAAAGTGGAGGGGCTTGTGAGCTGCTCCAAGACCTCAGAAACCCAGCAACGAAGCCCAACTGGGCAGCAAGCACCAGCTCATCCACCTGAGGTCTGCCCTCCTAGGGCCCCAGGATAGCACAGCCCCACAGAAGGTGTCACCCCTCACCCCCGACTGAGCACTGAAGGCCCCCCTCAGGCCCCGGATACCAAGAAGCTTCTTGAAGGGCATCCTAAGGGTCCCATGCAACCCTGTCCTCCGGCGAGGATTTGGGGACGGATGTTGCCACAGCAGCAAAGCAAAGCCGCCATGGGGTGAATGGCTAGTGGGAACCAGAGGAGCCAGGGCGACACAGCCCTTCTTACCTCTCCAGCCTCCTCTCACCACATCCCTACTTCCCTCCTCACTCCCCCGAAAGTTCTCCCTGTTCTTTTCACGCATGGGGCCTTCATTCACAGCCTGAGCACATCACTCCTTCTATCTGGAACAGTCTTTCCTGCGTCTCCTCGCTTTCCCACTCGTTTGGCAGGTCTCACCCTGGATGTCAGTTCCTCCAGGGAGCCTTCCCCACTCCGCCCTCCTCCAGTCTGGGTTAGATCCCCCGCCCCTCTAGTAGGACTTCCAGGGCGTCCTACTCTCTCCTCCAGCCCTCACTCTTGGTGGTAGCTGCTGCCTTACTCACCTGCCATGCCTTCCAGAGGGCAGGACCCAGGTCCACCTTGCTCAGCGCTGGGGCCCATGCCCCAAGCCCAGTGATGGACCCTGAGCACGTTCTCAGTAAATATTTGTCAAACGAATGAATGAACAAATACACGCACAAATAAAAGCCACTCCTGGGCTTCCCTGGTGGCGCAGTGGTTGAGAATCTGCCTGCTAATGCAGGGGACACGGGTTCGAGCCCTGGTCTGGGAAGATCCCACATGCCACGGAGCAGCTGGGCCCGTGAGCCACAACTACTGAGCCTGCGCGTCTGGAGCCTGTGCCCCGCAACGAGAGGGGCCGCGATAGTGAAAGGCCCGCGCACCGCAATGAAGAGCGGTCCCCGCCCCGCGATGAAGAGTGGCCCCCGCTTGCCGCAACTAGAGAAAGCCCTCGCACGAACCGAAGACCCAACACAGCCAAAAATAATAAATAAATAAGTAAATAAAGTAGCTATAAAGTTTAAAAAAAAAAAAAAAAAAGCCACTCCTAAACGCAAAGGGAAGGAGTTCTCCTCCCAGCCCTGGCATTTCTCCCAAGAAGCTGCTTTTGCACTGACCCTGTGTGTGTATGTGTATTTGTGTGTGTGTGTGTGTGTGTGTGTGTGTGTGTGTGTGTCCATGCATGCCCAGGGTGCTCACCTCTTGCTCAACTCCTTCAGGGCTCCGCTTCGGCACAGGCCCAGGTAATCCCCCAGGAGCTTCAGCTGTTCCCGGCTCCTACCGATGAGGTGCATCCGCTCCACGTGCTCGTACAGAGACGGGTTCACCAGCTGCAGGTTGATGAGGGGCTGGGCCCGGATCTGCGTCAGGAACTTCAGGGCCTGCCTGCAGACCTGGGGACACCACCAGGCAGCGAGGGTGAGACAGGAGGGCCGTTTGGTGAGCACCTGAGGGCCAGGCACTGTGTTACCTACTCACTCGCTCACCCCTCCAACCACCTGCCGAGGGAAGTGGTACCTTCTTCATTTTATGGATGAGGAAACTGAGGTTCGGAGAGAGGAAGTGACTTGGCCAAGGTCCACGGCTCGTACAAGTCATGATGTGAACCCAGTCTATCTGACTTCCAAACCCACTCTTCCCCCTTGACACCAGCTGCTGCCCCTCCTGGCAGTGCTGGGACGGAGGAGGGGCTGCTCCGGTCAACGCGCCTCTCCTCCTGGGCCTCACAGATCCTTCCCACTATTTCCTGTCGTCCCTGCCCCCATTTTCCTGCCGAAGGGAAACAGGCAATACCCCAGGCCAACTCAGGAACCAGGTGACAGGTCTGAGTCAGGCTCCAACCACAGGAAGCTACAGATCAGACACAGCTTAACTAGAGGTTTCCTGAGCTCCCTCCACCCCTGCCAGCAGCACCAACCAGGGCCCCCCAAGTCTCCATGTGGATTTGAGTGATCAATCTGGGCCTCTCCCACGTGATAGGACTTTGAAGGTTCTACCCGCAGCCCTGACCCTGATGCCAAAGCCAACTACTGAGCACCTACTATTTGCCAGACACTGGGCTAAGGACCTCGACCACATCCTCACAACAACCCAAAAGGGAAGGTGTCATCATCCCCATTTTACACATGAGGAAACTGAGACTCAGAGAAGCTAAAGTGGCTTACCCAAGCCACCAGAAGAAAGCAGAGCCCAGGTCTAAACCGAGGTGTTGTCTCTGCACACTTGGCTGCCTCACGTGCTGAAGAGAAGCCCCTCTCCCCTGCAGTCTCCTCCTTGCCGTGATAAGGATGGAGGAGCTGAGATGTTCTCCACCGTCAACCACCCTGCAGCGCTTACGAGTCGGGCTTTGGCTCCTGGTTCACCCCTTCCCAGCTGTATGGCCTTAAGAAACTTACTTAACCTCTCTGTGACTCAGTTTCCTCATCTGTAAAATGGGGAAAATAAAACCTACCTCCCACCTACCGCATGGGATAATTTTGAGCTTAGATGAAAAGAAAATCCATGTAAGCATATCCTCAGTAAAGGGGAGCTGCCATCAGACTCTGTGAGTGCCTGTGTGGTCCAGGTGTCTGTCCCCTGGCTCAGGGGGATGTAATAGGGCCCTCAGGAGACTGTTAGGCTGGGGGCTGCTCCACCAGCTTCACCAGCATCTCTCGCCTCCCCCAGCAGCTGACAACTCCATCTTTTCCCATTTCCCAGAGCCCTGAGGAACCAGCCCCCAGCCAATAGGCAGCCCACGGGCAAAAGCCTGGTGAGTCCGTGACTCAGGTCAAACTGCTGTTCCCCAGCCCTTCCGACAACTCAGTCCCAGGCTTCCGGAGAGGCTCAGATGAAATACCACGCAGGAATGCGCACTGAAAACTGCCAAGTGCTGCCAACAGGCATGGGCTTCGAGCTCCCCAGGGACTGTTCCTCCCCCGTGGGTGTGGAGGAGACAGACAAAGGGAGAAGCCCCAGGCCTGGGCTGACATCCTGCCAAGTAGTGCCAGCCGGACCTCGCACAAGTGGGTCAGCCAGAGTGGTAACAGTGGACAAAGGGCCCCTAACCCGCCAATCAGCCACTTTCTAGTGTGAATTTTCGTGTCCTTCCCAGGCCCGGGATCTTTGAGAGAGCTGGATATTTCCTGACCTCAGGCACACTAAGGGAAGTGTTATAATTCTCCAGTTGGAAAGAGGAAGTGGCACCAAAATTACAGCAGTGAAAAGAAGATGGCTCAACAGAGGTATCTGGGTGTTGTAAATAGTGAGGGTGTTTTATGGCCAGAGGGTTCTTTGCATTTGTGGTGATCTTGAGGTTTAATTTTCTCCATGTAGTTAGTTAAATACTTAACATTGAGGGCAGGGGTGGGGATGAGGTAACCAATAAAAAAGCCAAAGTGAAGCTAATGTCTTTGGGAGGTTCTCACCCCCAGGGGGGTGGAGGTCAGGGTGGTACAGGCCCTGAGAATCATGTTCCCTGGACTCTGATGGGGACACGTGAAGACACCTCCACACAGTGAGGCGGCACGGCCGGCAGGCCTGGGTCTTGAGAGAAGCAACCAACCTCTTCCCGGTGTTTCTGTGTCTTGTCTTAGCAGAAATCTGTGCCTTTGGAAGAAAGCCAAGTTTGCACTCCTTGAGGCAGACCCTCAAGCAAATTAGGGGCAGAAGGTGAGGCCTCAGGGCACTAATGTAAGGCACCATCTAAGTGACTGGTGGGTACTGTCTCTTTTAGTCCTCACACAGCCTGGGGACAGACGCTGTTATTAATCCCCCTTTACAGACGAGGAAACTGAAGTTAAATAGTTTGTTCATGGTAACACAGCTATGTAAGTGGGTAAGCTCAGCTGAAGAAGAGGAAAATCTGAAAGATCATAGAATACATCTTATGCAGAAGCATTTGGTGAATATAAAAAAGTACCCAAGATGTAATACTAACTAAACAGAGCATGTTATAAAGCAGTATGAGTCCAGTATGATCCCAAACTTTACAAAAAGTAGATGCAGGAGCTTGTATTCTTGGGGGTGGGGAAGAAAGACTAAACAACCGAATAAAGATGATTTTCAACGGTGAAAAAAAAAAAAAGTAGATGCATATGTTAAAAAAAAAAAAATGCACGGAAAAATGCTCCCAGGGGAAGTGCAGCCAGCTGGCTAGCCCATTCATCCACCTACCCACCCATCCATCAACCCACTCATCCTTCCATCCACTCATCCACATCTATCCACCGATCTACCCATCCATCCATGCACGCATCTACCCACCTAACCCATCCACCCAGCCATCTATATCTAATCTATCCTATCTATCATTTCCATCTATGTATCTAGTTGTTGGTGCTTTAAACAGTTTTATCTGTATCCATGGGGAGCTGCAGCAAACCATCCTCAGATTCCCACCTGAGGACAAAGGTAGGCACTGACAGAGCTCTGTCCAGGGGCTGGAGACCAGCACCCAGTTACTTTCTTGGTCAACTCCCCCACATCATGGGGCCTGAACTAGTGACCCGGGCTTCCCTAGAGCCAAACTCCCCCAAACATATGAACAGCAGCCACAAAGAGGAGCGACCCCTCCTCTGTCACTCGGCAGCCCTGTGTGGCCACGGCAGGCTGGGCTCCAGGCTTACCGGGCGCTTGGTGAGGTCCCAGTTGTGGATGATCCTGGCCGGGATCACTGAGGCATCGTCTTGATGGCAGATGTCACAGTAATAGAGGCCAGAGAAGGCACAGAGCTTGGGCCGTACAAACGAGAAGCCGATCTGCCGGGAGCAGCCTGGGGAGAAGAACAGTGAGAGGGTGAGCAGCGGTGGGGATGGAGTCAGCTCCTGAACAACACGGAAGCGGCCAAGGCAGAAAGGGCCCCCTATCTAAGGAAAGTATCCATAGAAAGATTAAAAAGGAGAGTACGAAGATGAACACCACCACCGCTCATATTCCCACCAGTCAGAATCAACCCTATTAATTAATCTTTACGACCACCGCTCATATTCCCACCAGTCAGAATCAACCCTATTAATTAATCTTTACGACAAAACACTGTTAAGAATTATCAGCGGCATTTCACAGCTGAAGAAGCTGATGCACAGAGAGGTCAGGAAACCTGCCCAGTCACACAACGATTGAGTGGCACAGCTGGAGTCAGATTTGGGTGGGGCTGGTGTACAGCCCTCATTCTCTTATGCCCAGCTGCCTCTCTTCACTGCTTGCACAACAATGCCAGCCTCCTCTAGGTCCACCCCTCCACGGCGGCCCAGAAATGGAAGCCACGGAGTCAGGGTCTCGGCAAGCAGGGCAGGAGCTGGGGACATGGGGCTGGCCACGGGGAGTGGGTGGGGAAGCCAGCCAGAGGCAGGGCTGTCTGGACATGGCCTGGTGCCAGCTGGAAGCCACAGCTGCCTGATAACCTCGGGACAGTGGTTCAGGGCCAGCTTCAGTCCCTCTGCTGGAGGGCCCTCCACAGTGGGGCGGGAAGGTGGGGGGACCGGTAGTGGGGTGCGCCCAGGGCACAACAAAGGCCTGGCTCGAATCCTGAGCACAGGCTCTGCCTCCTACAGGGCCAGGGAATGAGTCCCTTCCGCCTCCTGGGAACTAGAAGGACCGGCTCTTCTGCATGCTAGCTGTCTCATCCTGACCTTCACCCAAGTTTTGCAAGGTTCCAATTCCCTACTACTTGCTATTCTGTGGGGTTATTGCAAAGTTTAAATGGAGTTTTGAAAGTGCCCTGTAAACTATGAAATACAAGCCAGATGTCAGAGGTTGGTGTCTGCCCGGCCACCGAGCTGTGCTCGCAGGCAGAAAGGAGGCCCGAGCTCCCCAGTTTCAGTCTGGCCGGCAGGCTGGCGGGTGGCAGGCGTGGGGAGAGCCACCCACCAGCATCCACATCCCCAGCGAGGGAGCCCTCCTCCCAGCCCCAGAGGCCTGGCCTCCTCCCTGAGACTGGCACCCACGTGCTGAAGGGCAAAGTGTGAGTGTTAGGGTCTGGCAGGTGGGGGGCGAGGGGTGAGCAGCAGCTTGAAGATATTTTCTGCAGGAAGCGCTGCTCTGCTTAGCTTCTCCATCCTCCAGGGGCATCAGCAGCAGATCACTCCCTTCTAGATGCCTGAAGCAGGCTTTCCCCTCCAGTCCCACAGGCTCCTCCCCCACGATGGGACAGCTCCTAGACCACGTGCAGCCGCAAGCCTCCCCCTGGCACACTCTGCAGCAAGGCCACCTCCTCACAGTTCACCCGGAGGGCCCAGGATGATGGATGTGGGTGTCTGGGTTGGGGAGAAGAGCAAGAAATGGAACGTGAGCAGCAGAAGATCACGAAGCCTTGAAAGCAAGGGAGTGGAGAGGCCCTGTGAGGACCTGGAAAAGAGCACAGGTTCTGCGACCATCAAGTCCTCTGCGGGCTCCACCATCACTCGCCGTATGAACGTGGGACAGGTACTTACCAGCCCTGTGACTCAGTTTCCTCAGTTATAAATAGAGACAAACCCCTACAGGGTTGTTGTGAGGATTAAACAAGACAATCCAAAAAAAGCATCTGGCCCAGTGCCCAGCACAGGATTTGATGATGCTAATGACAGAGCAGAGAAGAATATGCATAATATATTCTTAAGTAGAAAAAAGCCAAGTTGCAGAACAATAGTTATAGCTGCGCCGTCTGAAACAGTGGCCACGAGCCACAGGTGCCCATTTACATTTAAATATATTTACATTAAGGCAAATTGAAAATTCAGTTCCTTCCACACTAGGAAGCCACATTTTAAGTACTCAGTAGGCACATGTGGCTTGTAGCGACCGCACTGGACAGCACAGATCTAGAACATTTTCATCATCACAGAAAGTTCTGTTGGACAGCTCTGAGTAGTACGAGCCCGTTTTTGTAATTTTTAAAAAAACTGTGTACACTTGCAAAAGCATGCAAAAATTTTTTGGAAGGGTACCATGCCCCTGCTCCAAAAGAATACAATGTGATCATGGAACAGCCTCATTTGCTGCAACTTCCCCGGGGCAGGATGGGGGCACTCGTGGGGAGCAGGAAGGGGTGCAGAGCCTAGAGTAGGAACCCCACTGCGGGCAGAGCGAGGCTAGCAGGCTGAGGGCGGCGGGACAGCGAGTCGGCACCTGCACAGAAGCAGCCCTGGGAGTCGAGGCCTTTCTCCGTGGGGATGGCCACCAGGTACTGCAGCAGGAAGCCGTTCTCCCGCGTGGCGAACTTCAGCACCTCCTGACAGTTTTCATCCAGACTCCCACCGAGTGTCACTGCCTCCTCAGCCGTCTCTAGGTAGGACGCCAGGACCTTGCGCACCAGGTCCCTCCACAGGGCGGCCTCCTCAGCGTTCCCGGCCTGCAGCTTCAGGATGGCCTTGGCCGTGATGATTTTGAAGAAGGATGGGCCCCCAAGGCTCGTGTCCGGCAGGATATCTCGGATGGTCTCGACTCCATGGCTGTCACTTAACATCTTCTCATTGTTTCTCACGCGGAAGCACTTCAGAGACTCCAAGGACAGGGAGAAGATATAGGGCATCCAGGTCCGGTCTGTGTACAGGTACAGAAGGGATTCTTTAATAGCATCGGGCTCGGGAACCTGGGAAGAAGACCAGTCAAACTGCGGGCCCTGCGGGGTTTCAGGCTCCGAGAGCAGGTCCGAGTGGGAGGGGCGGCCACCCTGGGGGGCCTCTGGAGGGTCCTCGGGCTGGTCTGGGTACTGGATGGTCACCCACTCCTCCTCCTGCTGGGGCCGCCGGCACTTCTGCAGCGCCTCGCGCACACGGTCCAGCCAGTCCTCGGCTTCATCCCGGGACGAGGAGCGCAGGGTCAGCTTCTTGCCCGAGAAGACCAGCTCGAAGCGGCCGTCGCTGTGGGCCGGCCCCACGGACTCACAGCGCAGCAGTGAGCAGTTCTCCACGCAGGTGCGCTCCTCGCCGCTCAGGTAGAGGCGCAGCTCCAGCGGGGAGAGCTCGCAGAAGAGTTCCTTCCAGATGCCCATGGCCCCCCGCCGCTCCACCGTGCCCAGCTTCAGGAGCCCCCGGAATGGGTTAGACAGCCCTGGAGGCAGAAAGAGGTGCTTTAGACGACGGGCCTGACCCTTCACCACCCAGGAGAACCTCCGGGGCCTGAGTCCTGCCCTGGGTGCAGACGACGTGACCACCAGGAGAACACAGGCCCGCCATGGGCCAGATGGGAACATTTTTTGAGAGCCTTCATTCCATCCTCACCCCAGCTGTTGACCTTGTTCTTCAATTTCACCGAGAGAATAAAAGCACTCAAACAATCACCTCCACATGCCCCTCACTACCCCTCCCCCTTCCAGCATCTGCACCCACACTCTGACCGCCCCGTCGCCAGGGATGAGGTGACTATGCTTATGTCTGAGGCCAACCCTCCCATCTGTGCATCTGTGCAGGGGGTCCCACCACCCCCCACCTACTCAAGGACAAGGACGTCCCTCCAGCAATCCTCCCTCCCTCTCCTGCGCTGCTGTTTCCTCCCTTCTCTACTGGATCATTCCCACCAGCCCACAAACACGCTGTTATTTCTCCCAGCTTTAAAAATACCTCTTGACTCCACTCGCGTCTCTAATTACCACCCTGTGTCTCTGCCTCCTTTACAGAAACCTCCCTGGGGAGGTGTGGGAACTGTCTCCGGTCCCCCTGCTCCCGCTCCTTCTTCACTCTGCTCCAGGCAGCCTTCTGTCCCCTCATTCCACAGAACCTACCCTTGGGAAGGCTACCAGGCCCTCCTTGTCGCCAAGTCCAAAGGCCAATCCTTGGTCCCCATCTGGTCTGGCCCATCAGCATCACTGGACACAGCTGAGCCCCCCTTCCCTTGGCTCTTCTCGGCTGTCACTGTCCCCCCTCCTGTCTCCCAGGCTCCCCCTCCTCTCGCTGGCCTCTCGATGCTGGAGGCCCCGGGCTCAGCCCTGGATTCTCCTCTCTACTGACATCAGCTTCCTAGCTGATCTCCCCTGGTCTCAGGGTTTTACGCCAACAACTCCCCAGTTTTTATCTCCAGCCTAGACCTTGCCCTTGAGCTTTAGATTCTGATCTTCAACTGCTCTGTGTATGTCTATAGGCTTCTCAAAGTTGACATGTCCAAAAATGAATTCCTGATTCTCCCACTCCAAACCCGCTTCTCTCCTGATGTTCCTCATCTCATAAAATGACAAACTTCATCCTTCCGGCTACTTGGACTAAAAACCTTGGAGTTATCCTTGATTTTCTTTCTTTCACACCCCACATCTAATCCATCAGCCAATCCTCTTGGCATATCCAGAATCTTCCTCCACTTCACACCGCCTGCACCGCTACCTCAGGGGTTCAATCCACCGTCATCCCTGGCCTGGCTTATGGCCGTGGCCTCCTAACTGGTCTATGTCCCCTTGTAGCCCTTCAACAAATAAGCCAGTATGACTCCCCCTTTTAAAAGATAAGTCAGATCACGTCTCTCTGCCCCAAACCCTGCAAGGCTGCTGTCTCCCTCAGAGCAAAAGCCAACGTCCTTTCTGTGGCCCACGAGACCCTCTGTCACTCTGACCTCATCTCTAACCACCCCCCTCCCCATCTCCTCTGTTCCAGCTACTCTGGTCTCCGTTCTTTTCCTGGACACACCAAGTACATTCCCATCGCAGGGCCTTTGCACGTGTTGTCCCTGCTCGAAACACAAAGATCGTCTCGTGCCTTCCTCGCTCCCTCTCCGATTTTACTATTCCCCACAGAAATTATTATTACCTGCCCACACTGTACTTTTACTTGTTTATTTGCTTATTTCCGGCCTCTCACACTAGAATATAAGTCTCATGAAGATAAGGACTTTGCTTTGTTTCCTGCTGTGTCCCCAGCACCTAGAATAGTGCCTGGCACATCACAGATGCTCAGTAAGTATCTGCTGAGTGAGTGAGTGAGTGCGTGCCTACGTACCGCACACAGCCCAATGCTCCCTGCTCCCTGGGGGTCAGCCATCCCCTGAACCAGGGGGTCCAAAGGACACACATGTCTCTGTCCCAGACTAGATTAGCCTTAGAGATTTCAAACCATTGTGTAGGGTCTTCCCACCCTTCAGGATACCTGATGATGTAGGCATAACACACCTTCTCTGGTACGGTTGCAACCATCACATGGGCTGAAAGAAAAACCTAAAAGGAGGCAGCATGGAGACCAGGGCTCTGCCCAGACTCCCAGAGCCAGGGCCCCAGGAACCTGGCCAGAATTCTCTGCTGGGTCAATGCAAACAGGAAATGAGGAGAGAAAGAGACTGACTCTAGAGCACACGTGTTTGTTTGTTTGTTTCTGAGGGTTACAGAAAAATTAGGTTATGGTTATTTAATGCTTTCTGGAATTTCACAGGGTGTGGAGATCAAGGTGGCCTCACTGTAAACTGCACATAGAGGACACTGAACAAACAGCAGATCTAATAAACCCCATCAGAGCTGTTAAATAAACTAAGAGAAAGGCCTTGGGAAGGAGCAGTTGAAACACCTGGGCCTTTAAGAGGCGGGGGTTTGCTCTGGGCTACAGACAGAATCACGATGTCTGTATACTCATAAGATTATCTTATGTATCTTACGTATAATCATAAGATTTATAGGAGAGTTTCAGGGAAGATATTTTCCATTTCAATATGTGAAACAGTATTTATGTACTCTGTAGGCAGTTTTGAGCATTACTTTATTAACATTTTATGAGAGGGACTTCCTTGGTGGTCCAGTGGGTAAGACTCTGCACTCCCAATACAGGGGGCCCAGGTTTGATCCCTGGTAGGGGAACTAGATCCCACACATATGCCGCGACTAAGAGTCTGTGTGCCACAACTAAGTGTCCCCATGCTGCAACTAAGAGTTTACATGCCACAACTAAGACCCGGCCCACCCTAAATAAATAAATAAATTAATTAAATAAAAAGGGCTTCCTTGGTGGTGCAGTGGTTAAGAATCTGCCTGCTAATGCAGGGGACACGGGTTCGAGCCCTGGTCCGAGAAGATCCCACATGCTGCGGAGCAACTAAGCCGGTGTGCCACAACTACTGAGCCTGCGTTCTAGAGCCTGTCAGCCATAACTACTGAAACCCATGCGCCTAGAGCCCAGGCTCCGCAACAAGAGAAGCCACCGCAATGAGAAGCCTGCACGCAGCAACGAAGACCCAACGCAGCCATAAATGAATGAATGAATGAATAAATAAATAAATAAATAAATAAATAAAAGATTTTATGAGAAAATATAGTACTCTTCCTGAAATGCTTTCCCGAATTACTCAGCAAGGGTGCTCCTTATTACATTTTGGGATGAGGTTTTCCTTGGGAGAAGACACCGCCCAGTTGGTAACAGAAAAGGGGACTTTTGAACTGCTTTCTGAAAGGCACTGCCCACGTGCAGTGCGGTGCCCGGAAGCCTGCAGAGTTGCCTACCCATCTGCCTGCGATGCACCACCCTGAAGTTCTTATGCTCCGGCGTCGGGGTGGCCTTGCTTCTCCTGCTTCCTGGGGAAGGCACGCAAGCTTTGTCTAAGGCCTCCATGGAACAGCTTCTTCTTGGTCCTTGCGAGAGGAGGCCAGGCCTTGGCTCTGGAGTCCCTCTGGGAGAAGCCACGGAAGCATGGGAAGGACTCTCCGCGGGCTGTTCCTGGGGAGGCCGGTAGAAGTCATCTTCTGAGATCCAGCTCGTGTTTTTCTATTGGGAAAGAAGTAAAAACAGGTTGTTTTTAAAAACATCTTTATTGAGACATGATTCACATACCATAAAATCAACGCATTAAAAGCATGTAATTCAACAGTTTTCGTGTATTCATGGAGTTGTGCAACCATCACCACAATCTACGTTTAGAACATTTTCGCTGCTCCATAAGGAAACCCCGTACTCATCAGCAGTCACTCTCTGTTTCCGCTGAACCCCTACAGTTCCAGGCAACCAATAACCTACTTTCTGTTTCCAGAGATTTGGCCATTTTGGACATGCATAAACGAAATCTTATAACATGCGGTCTTTTGCAACTGGCTTCTTTTCCTTAGCATAATGTTTTCAAGGTTGATCTATGTTGTGGCATGTATCAGTACTTCATTCCTTTTTATTACCAAATAGTATTCCAACGTATGGATGTACCACATTTTGCATATCCACTCGTCAGTTGATGGACATTTGGGTTGTTTCCACTTTTTGGCAATTATGAATAATGCTGCAGGGAACCTTGACATAAAAGTTTTTCTGTGGACACTTGTCTTCTATTCCCTTGGTACCTATCTAGGAGTGGAACTGATGGGTCATATGATAACTATGTCTAACTTTTGAAGAATTTCCAAACTGTTTTCCTAAGCGGCTGCACCATTTTACATTCCCACCAGCAACATATGAGGGTTCCAATTGCTCCACCACCTCTCCATCATTTGTTATTATCTGTATTTTTGATTATAGCCATCCCATATGGCTGTAATATGAAGTGCAATCTTACGGTTTTGATTTGCATTTCTCTAACATCGAATGACACTGAGCATCTTTCCATGTGCTTATTGGTCATTTGTATATTTTCTTTGGAGAAAAGTCTATTCAAATCCTTTACCCATTTTTAAATTGGTTTATTTGTCCTTTTGTTCTTGTGTTATGGGTTGAACTGTGTTCCGCCCCCCAAAAAAAGATATGTTGAAATTCTAACCCTCAGTACCTCAGAACGTGACGTTAGGTGACAGAATGTGAAAACAGGGTTACTGCAAATGCAGTTAGTTAAGATGAGGTCATACTGGAGTAGGGTGGGCCCTTCATCCAGCGTGACTGATGTCCTTATAAGAGGAGAGAAGACACACAGAGAGAGAACACCACGCGAAGACAGAGACACAGAGGGAGGCCACCATGTGATGACGGAGGGAGGGCCTGGAATGATGCGTCTACAAGCCAGAGAATGCCCAAGATTGCTGGAGACACTACACGTTAAGAGAAAGGCGTGGAACAGATTGTTATTCAGAATCTCCAGAAGGAACCAATCCTGCCTGCATTTGGATTTGGACTTCTAGCCTTCAGAATATCATATACAGTAGTTCCCCTTTATCTGTGGCTTCACTTTCTGTGGTTTCAGTTACCCACAGTCAACTGTGGTCCAAAAATATTAAGTGGAAAATTCCAGAAATAAACAATTCGCAAGTTTCACACTGCGCGCATTCTGAGTCGTGTGATGAACTCTTGCACCATCCTTCTCCATCCCGCCTGGGCAGTGAACCATCCCTTTGTCCAGTGTATCCCACCCATTAGTCACTTAGTAGCCCTCTTGGTTATCAGATCTCCTGTCATGGTATCACAGTGCTTGTGTTCATGGAACCCTTATTTTACTTAATAATGGCCCCAAAGCACAAGACTAGTGATGCTGGCAATTCGGATCTGCCAGAGAAGCTGTAAAGCGCTTCCTTTAAGTGAAAAGGTGAAAGTGCTCAACTTAATAAGGAAAGAAAGAAATTATATTCTGAGGTTGCTAAGATCTACGGTAAGAATGAATCTTCTATCTGTGAGACTGTGAAGAAGGAAAAGGAAATTTGTGCCAGCTTTGCTGTCGCACCTCAAACCGCAAAAGTTATGGCCACAGCGTGTGATAAGTGCTTAAAGGCATTAAATTTGTACAATAAGATATTTTTTTGGGGGGGGCAGGCCACATTCACATAACTTTTATTACAGTATACTGTTATACTTGTTCTATTTTATTATTAGTTATTGTTGTTAATCTTTTACTGTACCTAATTTATAAATTAAACTTTATCATTGGTATGTATGCATAGGAAAAAAATACACTATATATAGGGTTAGGTACTATCCATGGTTTCAGGCATCCACTGGGGGTCTTGGAACGTATTCACTCAGATAAAGGGGAACTACTGTAATACACTTCTGTAGTTTCAAGCCATCCATTTTACGGTCTTTTGTTATAGAAGCCCTAGGAAACAAATATAAGTTACAATGTTTTTTTTTAATATTCTGGATACTAGGCCCCTGTCAGATACATGATTTGCAAATAATTTCTCCAATTCTGTGAGCTGTCTTTTTACTTTCTTGATCGTGTCCTTTAAGGCACAAAATTTTTAAATTTTGATGAAGTCCAATTTATCTATTTTTCCTTTTGTCTCTGTGCTTTTGGTATTGCACTTAAGAAACCATTGCCTAAGCCAAGGCTACAAAGATTTACTCCTATGTTTTCTGCAAAGAGGTTTACAGTTTTAGCTCTTACATTTAGGTCTACAATCAATTTTGAGTTAATTTTTTTTTAAATGTCTTCCATTGTTTTTTATAAAAAATTAATTAATTAATTAATTTTTGGTTGCATTGGGTCTTCATTGCTGTGCGCGGGTGTTCTCTAGTTGCGGCGAGCGGGGGCTACTCTTTGTTGTGGTGCGCGGGCTTCTTCTCTTGTTGCGGAGCACGGGCTCTAGGTGCATGGGCTTCAGTAGTTGTGGCACACAGGCTCAGTAGTTGTGGCTCGCGGGCTCTGGAACTCAGGCTCAGTAGTTGTGGCGCACAGGCTTAGTTGCTCCGCGGCATGTGGAATCTTCCTGGACCAGGGCTCAAACCCATGTCCCCCGCATTGGCAGGCAGATTCTTAACCATTGCGCCACCAGGGAAGTCCTGAGTTAATTTTTGTGTATGGCGTGAGGAAGGGATCCACCTTCATTCTTTTGCATGTGGATATCCAGTTGTCCCAGCACCATTTGTTGAAGGCATGTAGAGTTTTTCAGCACTGCTTGTAGGGTTTGAGATGAGGGAGGCATGGGTGAGCAGGACCCAGAGACCTCACTAGCTCCCTCTGCCTCTGCTCCCCACTTCTGAGCAGGCCCCTTCAGCTCCAGGCAGCCAGGCCCTGCCCCTTCCCTTCTGTTGCTGTCTCTCTGAGTCTGAAGGCTCACTGGCTGAGGAAAGTGGGTGGGTCTGGGGTCAGGAGGCTTGTAGGAATGGACTCTGCCTCCTTTTCTTCACTTTTTCAAGTGCTCCCTGCCTTTCCGTGCCTAAGTGTGGAAGAGCAGAGGCGAGGAAGCTGGCTGGGCGCCTGAGTGGCTGTCTACACAGAGAAAACGAGTCACCCGAGGGGTGGGACAGCCCAGCTGTTTTGTTAAGTGCCACCAACGTCATCCTGATGTTGCTATTTCCAACCCCTAAATTAAGACTGCCCTCCCTGCTCCTGCAGACAGGGAATGGGGGAGCAGGGCTGGAGCTGCCCAGAATGCCCGGAAGGATTGGTTTGGACAGTTTAATCCATTCAGATGCTGCCAAATTCCTTAAGCCAAGAGTGGCGAGTTCTGAGTCAGGAGCTTGGAGGTGGGCTGGGGGTGGGGGGGGCTCACAGAGCTGGGCCTCCAGAGCTTCCTCCCCAAACCCTCAGATTGGCAGGTGCTTCCTTCTGCCAGTGACAGGACAACGTGTCAATCAGGGTGACTGCTAGGGACCATTCACAACTCAGGATTCTGAACAAAGCCTGTCTAAGTCATCATGACCCAGGGGAACTCCCCAAGGAAAATGGGCTGGAAGAGCAATCACATGGCTGTCCAGGCAGCCTCCTGAAGCCTGGCACACACACCTGGGAAACCCTGCAACTTTCCAGCCCCGGATAATGGCCCTAATGGGAGAGACCACTCTCCCTTAAGACTCAGCTCAGGGGTCATCCATCGCCTTCTCCTGGAAGCTGTCCTTACTCACCCTCAGCCTACACCCCCTCCTACCCACCCCCAGCTGGGTTTGGGACCCCTTCTGGGCTCCAATGGCATTCTGTGTTTACCCCCATCCTAGCACCTACAAAGCTGTTTGGAATGGCCATTCTTCTTTGTGCCTGGCACAGAGTTATAAAAGATGAGGGAATACACCTTGACTATCCAAATATCTTTAACATAAAATAACAAGGATGGGATGAGGAAACAAGGAAGGAGACAGATGTGGATTTTGAGATGGTGTACGCTCACAGGTGAGGGCCTCTCTCTCCTTGGAGGAGAGGGAGACTGCTAGGAAATGTTCACACTTGGTCCAGTGGCCACAGGCTGGCCACCAGGAAGTGATACTCTAGGGAAAACCTTTTGTTCTCTTAAGCAATAGAGAAAAACAGCAGGAATACTGGGGTCCTTGGAGCTTCTGCACATGGGCCTGGACTGAGCTCTGCAGCTGTGCCCCCCTCCAGGACCCCCAGTTATTACATGGAGCGGGGGAGAGGGCAGCACACCACTGTTTCCCCTGCCCCACTAAACCTTCCTGCCTCCTGCTCACTCAGGGTCCCATATCTGGCCCATTCCCTGCCCCTTTAACAGTGGGGGGAAATCACCAATGACCAAGGATCTAAGCCAGAGCAGCACCTGCCACCAGGACCCAAGACAGAAGAATGCCACTTGGAGTTACTACAGGGACCAGGACACTGTGTACAACAGCTAAATCCCAGAGAGGGGTCTGGCAGAGGAGTGAGATGTCAGGTCTCTGGACCACTTTCAAAAAATCCCTTTTGTTCAGTCTGTCCTCATTATGTCAGGCAAAGGGACTGCCTGTACCCGCTCCTGGGGGAGGGGACCACATGCCAGAGGCCAGTGGTTCATAAGGGCAGTGATTAGGGCCAAGTCTTAGAATTCAGACTGTCCTCTGGGAGTTAAACTGAGAAACCAACTCACCACCTTCCGGATGCCACATAGGCAGAGTCACCCTAGTTTCCCCACTCCTGTCCTTCCCAGCACTTATCACAAGTGTAATTATGATGCAGATAGTTAATTGTCTAACATAGTGTCTGTCCCCAAGGAGCAGAGCCTTTGTCCTGTTCCATCACTGTACCAAGTGTAGTGCTTGGCCCATAGCTGGGGCTTTTAATTAAATTAATTAAAAACAAATTTTTAAAGAAAGATTGAATGGCTCTCGGGATTATAAAACTTGATAGTGACTCCCTCCCCCCCAAAAAGTGTCAGATAAATAGCAGTGACTAAATGACAGAAGCATAGAAAGATGAGAATCACGGGGGCAGCACAGTGACTATCTCCTGAGAAGGGAATGGATGGACCCACAGCTCCCCTCTAGAGACAGACTCTGGGAGGGGCGAGTACCCGAGGTTCTCACGCTGAACTCGGCACCCGGTGCTTCGATTCCATGGTTCCCAAGCAACCCTGCAGCAACCAGACTCCCCTGATGCCGGCCAGGAGGCGGAGGGTGACCTGGTCAGACCAACCTGCCTGCCCCAGGCACCTGGTGGAGCACTTCTCAGTGTAAACTTACAAGCTGGCGTCTCGGGATTCTCTGGACAATGTGAGAACTATTCATTGATACCTATGCTTTCCCAGGTACAGTGCTCAGAGCTGACAATATAGAAGTGAACGTGGGACTTCCCTGGTGGCGCAGTGGTTAAGACTCCATGCTCCCAATGTAGAGGCCCCGGGTTCGATCCTTGGTCAGGGAAGTAGATCCCACATGCATGCTGCAACTAAGAGTTTGCATGCCACAACTAAGGATCTGGCAAGCCACAACTAAGGAGTCTGCCTGCCGCAACTAAGACCCGGTGCAACCAAATAAGTAAATAAAATGAATATTAAAAAAAAGAAGTGAACAAACATGGTCTTTCGTATCATGGAGCTAATATCCTGGACAGAAATACAGGAAATAAACACGTAGACAATGAAAGCGATAACAGAATCTAACCTAGTGATGATTGTCATAAAGTGAAGCAGGTAAATGGGAAAGACAGTCATTGGGGATGGTGCTTTTGAAACAGGGTGGTCAGGGAAGGCTGAAACAACAGTGAGGAAAAGCAGTGAGTTGGGAAATGGTCCAGGCAGGGGGAACAGCAAATGTAAAAGCTGGGGCTGGAAGGAGTGGGCTTTGGGAGCAGGTGCATGGAGGCAGTGCGGGGGTGGAGGTCGTGGGGACCGTCAAAGCTTGGTGAGCAGAGGAGGAGTTTTGTTGACGAGGTAAGCTGTTCTGTCCATCAGCTCTAGGACCCTGATAAGATAGGACGTCGGAGCCAGCAAAGCAGAAGCCAGACCCTCAACAGGAGTGAACTCACCACAGTCAAGGCCACGCTGGGGAGCCCTGCTGCGGCCCTCAGCCACTGTCCACAAGGGACATCCCTTTCCTCTAGCTCGAGTGGGGGCTTCAGAGCCTTTCTCTTCAACCTTCGGTGTGTGCTGCTGGTTTTACAGTCACAACCTTCAGGGTCTTGTGACATTCTGGGCCTAAAGTCACCTTCAAGATAGCAAAAACTGGGGAACTCCCTGGCGGTCCAGTGGTTAGGACTCGGCGCTTTCACTACGGTGGCCTGGGTTTAATCCCTGGTCGGGGAACTAAGATCCCGCAAGCTGCAAGGCCCGGCCCCCCCCCCCCCCCAAAAAAAGAGAGCAAAAACTGAGAGTCTGACCCACACTTACACAGTTCCATGATTTACACAGTCATACTCGATAAATGGTACTAAGTCAATCAGATGTCCATTTGGAAAACACCTACCTCACACCATATACAAAAACGAATCCCAGATGAATCATAAACCTAATTGTAAAAGGTAAAATACGAAAGCTTCTAGAAGAAAATACAGGGATTTCCACAGCCTTGGGGTAGACAAAGATTTTAAAAATAGACACAAAACACATTGATCGAAAACAAAAAGACTGATAAATTGAAGTTCATTAAAGCTAAGAACTTCTGGGACTTCCCTGGTGGTCCAGTGGGTAAGACTTCGAGCTCCCAATGCAGGGGGACTGGGTTTGATCCCTGGTTGGGGAATTAGATGCTGCATGCATGCCACAACTAAGAAGTCCACATGCTGCGACTAAAAATCCCACATGCCACAATGAAGACCCCACGTGCCGCAACTAAGACCTGGCGCAGCCAAAGTAAATAAACAAATAAATAATTTTTAAAAATTAAGAACTTCTGTTCAACAAAAGATACCATTAAGAGATTTAAAAGGCAGGGCTTCTCTGGTGGCGCAGTGGCAACTAAGTCCTGTGCGCCACAACTACTGAGCCTGCGCATCTGGAGCCTGTGCTCCGCAACAAGAGAGGCCGCAATAGTGAGAGGCCTGCGTGCCGCGATGAAGAGTGGCCCCCGCTCGCCGCAACTAGAGAAAGCCCTCGTGCAGAAACGAAGACCCAACACAGCCAAAAATAAGTAAAAAATGAATAAATAAATAAATAAGAAAAAT
The DNA here is from genome assembly GCF_009873245.2 of Balaenoptera musculus. NCBI lineage: Eukaryota > Metazoa > Chordata > Mammalia > Artiodactyla > Balaenopteridae > Balaenoptera > Balaenoptera musculus. The sequence continues at coordinate 23,357,268 of NC_045804.1, forward strand.
ATGAAAAAAAAGAGATTTAAAAGGCCAGCCATAGACTGTAAGAAGATATTTGCTATATACATATATTTTTCTCCAGTAAAAGACACATCCACAGTATATAAAGAGCCCCTACAAATCAATAAGGAAAACACATACAACTCAATTTAAGAATGAGACAATTGTAGTGAGGTGGATGGACTTAGAGTCTGTCATACAGAATGAAGTAAGTCAGAAAGAGAAAAACAAATACCGTATACTAACACGTATATATGGAATCTAAAAAAAAAAGTGGTTCTGAAGAACCTAGGGGCGGGAGAGGAATAAAGACGCAGACGTAGAGAATGGACTTGAGGACACGGGGAGGGGGAAGGGTAAGCTGGCACGAAGTGAGAGAGTGGCATGGACTTATAAATACTACCAAATGTAAAATAGACAGCTAGTGGGAAGCAGCCGCATAGCACAGGGAGATCAGCTTGCTGCTTTGTGACCACCTAGAGGGGTGGGATAGGGAGGGTGGGAGAGAGATGCAAGAGGGAGGAGATATGGGGATATATGTATATGTATAGCTTATTCACTTTGTTATAAAGCAGAAACTAACACACCACTGTAAAGCAATTATACTCCAATAAAGATGTTAAAAAAAAAAAAAAAGAATGAGACAGTGACTTTAAAGGATGCTTCCACAAAGCAAATGAAAAGGTATCAATATCATTAGTCATCAGCGAAATGCAAATTAAAACCACCGTGAGATACCACTACACACCTACTAGAGTGGCCAAAATGTAAAAGATTGATAATATCATTGACTATGATAAATAGCAATGAAAATGCTCGTATATTGCTACTGTGAGTATAAGTTAGCACAAGCACTTTAGAAAACTGTTTGGCAGTATCTATTAGAGCTAAACATATGCCTACCCAGTGACCTAGCAATTCCATTCTTAGACGTACACCCAGAAATGAGTACACAGGTTCACTGAAAGGTAAGTACAAGAATGCTCATAGCTGCTTTCTTCATAATAGCCCAAACCTGAAAACAAGCCAAACGTCTGTTAATGGGAGAATGGATAACTATGGTGTGATATATTCTTACAGTGGAATACTACAGAACAATGGAAAAGAACAAACTAGAGCTTCAGGCTACAGGTACAGATGAATCTCACAGACATAGTGTTCAGTGAAAGAAGGAAAAGAGTACATACTGTATGATTCCATCTATATGAAGTTCAACAACAGGACAAACTTTATGGACTAGAAGTCAGAATGGTGGTTTCCTCTGGAGCAGGGCAGTGAGTGGGAGAAGGCATGAGGGAAACTTCTGGTGACTGGAAATGTTCTGTCTCTTGATCTGGATGGTGGTTACAGAGTGTATATGATATATAATTATTCACTGAGGTGTACACTGAGGCTCTGGGTACTTTAAATACACCATTCCTCAAAAAAATTTTTAAAGGGGAAAAGTGGGACAATTCAATGGGGAAATAATAGTCTTTTCAACAAATGGTGCTCATACAGCTGTATAACCACATGCAAAAAAATGAAGTTAGATCATAGATTTAAATGTAAGAGATGAAACTGTAAAATTTTTAGAACACATGGGAGTAAATCTTCATGACCTTGGATTAGGAAATGAGTACTTAGATATGACACCAAAAGCACAAGTGACAAAAGAAAAGACAGACAACAACAAGATTTAAAACTTTTATGCTTCAAATGATATAATCGAGAAAGTGAAAAGACAACCCGCAGAATGGGAGAAAAATTTGCAAATCATTTATCTAATAAGGGTCTAGTGTCCAGAATATATAAAGAACTATAACTCAATTTATTAAATAACCTAATTTAAGAATGGGCAGGGACTTCCCTGGTGGCACAGTGGATAAGACTCCACGCTCCCAATACTGGGGGCCCGGGTTTGATCCCTGGTGGGGGAACTAGATCTCACATGCACGCCACAACTAAGAGTTCGCATGCCACAACTAAGAAGCCCGCCTGCCACAACTAAGACCCAGCGCAACCAAATAAATAAATAAATAAATATTAAAAAGAAAAAAGTCTGTGACAACTGTAATCTGTTAAAAAAAAAAAAAAAGAATGGGCAAATGTGTTTTTTATTTGGGGGGGGGTTATTTATTTATTTATTTATTTATTTATGGCTGTGTTGGGTCTTCGTTTCTGTGCGAGGGCTTTCTCTAGTTGCGGCAAGTGGGGGCCACTCTTCATCGCGGTGCGCGGGCCTCTCACTATCGCGGCCTCTCTTGTTGCGGAGCACAGGCTCCAGACGCGCAGGCTCAGTAATTGTGGCTCACGGGCCTAGTTGCTCCGCGGCATGTGGGATCTTCCCAGACCAGGGCTCGAACCCGTGTCCCCTGCATTGGCAGGCAGATTCTCAACCACTGCGTCACCAGGGAAGCCCCTGGGCAAATGTTTTTTTTTTTTTTTTTTTGGGCAAATGTTTTGAATGGACATTTCTCCACAGAAAACACAAAAATGGCAATAAGCATTTAGATGAAAAGATGCTCAATATCATTAGTCATCAGGGAAGTGCAAATCAAAACCATAATGAGATACCACTTGTCACCCACTAGGATGGCTATAATAAAAGCAAAAACAAAAAAAAACAGACAGTAAGAACTGTTGGTGAGGATGTAGAGGAATGCACTGCTGGTTGAAATATAAAACAAGGCAGCTGCTCTTGGCAGTTCCTCAAAAGGTTAAATATAGTTACCATATGATCCCAAAATTCTACTTCAAGGTATGCATCCAAAAAAGTTAAAAACATACGTCCAAGCAAAAAATTATACATGAATGTTCATAGTAGCATTATTCATAATAGCCAAAAAGTAGGAAAAACGCCAATGTTCATTAACTTATTAATGGATAAGTAAAATGTGATACATCCATATAATGAAATCTACAATGGGATACTGCTCAGCAATGAGAAGGAATGAAGTACTGATACAGGCCACAACATGGATGAAACATTTTGCTAATTGAAAGAAGCCAATCACAAATGTCACATATTATATGATTCCATTTATGTAAAATGTCCAGAACAGGCAAATCTATAGACAAAGGAGATTAGTGGTTACCAGGGGTTGAGGTGGGTGAGGTAGGAGGGGAAAGGGACAGGAGTGATTGCTAATGGGTAGAGGGTTTCTTTTATGGGAGATGAAAATGTTTTAAAATTAGACTGTGGTGATGGTTGTACAACTCTGTGAATATACTAAAAAAATTGAATTATACACTTTAATTAGGTAAATTGTATGGTATGTGAATTATATCACAATAAAGCTGTTAAAAAAAGAGGGTGGATATGCCTCTTCTATAGTCTATTTCATGGCGCTGGCCCATCCTGAGTTATAGGATCTGGAAGCTACAGGCCAAAGGAGAGATGTGTGTGGGGAACTGAAAGAGCTAGACTATATCCCCAACACAAGCCCCAGACAGCAGCTAGGATGAGCTCTGGGTTTTATGGGTCTGTGTCCACGTGCACTCCAATTCCTACTTCTGCTTTTCACGACCCAAGAGCAAATGTGAAATGGCACAAGACCTTGGGTTCACAGCTTGACTCTTGCTTCCCGGGGCCCACAGTTCCAGCCTCTACCCTCGGGGCTCTCTCCAGGACAGTCCCAGGGCTGGCTACCCTCGGGTCATCAACACACTGGATTGGCTTATTCTAGAATAGTGCTGTCCCACAGAAATACAATGCAAGCCACATAGGTCACCTTAAATGTTCTAGTAGCCACATTTTACAAAGTTTAAAAAAACAGGTGAAATTAATTTTAATAATATATTTTATTTAAAATACATATTTTAAATGTTTTCATTTTAACATGACCAATAACCAAATTATGAATGAGACATTTTACATTCTTTTTTTCCTACTAAGCCTTCAAAATCCAGTGTTTGTTTTACTCAGCTTATCTCAATTTGGACGAGCCACGTTTTAAGTGCTCCAGAGCCACATGTGGCTAGTGGCTGCCCAAGTGGACAGTGCAGTTCGAAATCTGGTTCGTGTTGCAAAATGAGTATTTTCAAAGCCTGGTGCTTTATGAAAATGTTAATTTAATAATAACAAGTACTGAGGAGGAAACCAAAGCTCAGTGAGGTGAAGTGCCTCACCTAAGGGCATAAGGGCATAACCCCTGAGTGGCAGGGGTTAAGAGAAGAGAGTCTGCAGTTGGGTGAGAATTAGCTTCTCCACAGGGTCCATGTGCAGATGACAGGGGACACCCATGGGAAGAGATGGGCACACAGCCCGGCTCACATCCACCACTCACACCCCAAGGAACATTAGCTCCATCATCACAATGCTATTAACACCAAACCGTGCAGGGCGAGAGGCTCAGGGGGAAAAGGCAGAGACCACTCGGGGTCACTAGCTGGAGAAACCCCGCACCGCCTCTGAGACATTCACCAACACCCCCCCCCCCCAAAAAACCCAGCTTGTACCACTCACCGGACTGGTGGGTGAGGGAACCACAAGGCTCAGCCAAGGTCCATCCTCCTCCAGAGGCTTCTTCTGGCCACTTCCTTGGCCGACTGCTCTGGTCGCCTCCCTCACAGGACTAGGAGGCTGCTGGCCTGAAGTGCTCCCCGGAGGGACAGCTTGGGCACTGGCCGGCTGTGGCCAGCCCAGGGGGCCAGGTGCCTGGGAAAGCGGCTCCTGCTTGTGGTCCCCATCTCGAGTCCCAGGGGATGCTTGGGCGGGGTGGGGCTCTGCAGGTACCTCAAAGTGCAGGGGTGTGCTGGTGTCCAGGCCGCGGAGGGCGAGCAAGGCCTGCAGTGGGGGAACCTCCGTTTCTTGGCTCAGTCTGTTGGTTGGCACAGAGTTTACCTGGGCTTTGCTGAATTCCGACAACACCCTGTAAGTTTTTAAACAAAGAAACCTGTGTGATGGGGTTGTCAGCTGGAATGCCCAAGGCTAAGTGGAAAACTGCTGTTTTGTGATTGAACAAAAAACAAAACAAAACAATCCCCAACCCCTTAATCATCGCTGCGCTCCCAGCTCACACACACAGACACTCCCAGCAAAGTTGCTCCCCAGCTGGGGCTTGGGCAGGTTGGGTAGGCAGGTGAGTTGTGTGGCCTAGGATCTCAGCTGACAAAGCTCAAAAAGCAGAGAAAAGGACTAGAGGCGAATGGGAACTGACTGCCTTTCACCCTCTGAACAGGCTAACTGTGGGCCTGAAGAGTCGGCTCAGCCAAACAGCTGTGTGGCCGGTCCCTGCCCCAAGGCGGCCTCAGCAGTGCCTCAGTGAACAGCATGTCTCAGAGCTGGGCTCCAAGACTCCGCTCCCTGGGACACGGGCTTGGGTGAAGTGAGGACCCGCTTTGTTCCTGGAACAGTAACTGGGCCGCAGGGTCGGGGTGAGGGGCTGGGTGTGGATCCAGAGAAGCCTCAAATCCCCAGAAGCTGCTGCTGGAGCACAGTGCATACAAGCTGTGCAGCGTGTGTGCCCGTGTACACGGGGTGTGTTCCTGATGGGACTGGCACTTTCTGCCCCTCAGTGGTGTGTCTGGAGCCGGGGGAGCCAATGCCACTGCCTTTGTGTACACACACACACACACACACAAACATAGTTCTGGGACTTCTGGAATGCGTACTGGCTAGTGGCTGCTCCTCCCTCCCTCTCCTGAGGCTTCCGAGAATCCAAGTTCTGTTTCTGAAGTAAATCTATTTGCTGTCTCCACCTCTGCTTATGAATCCAGTGAGGACATCATAGGCAAATGCAGGTTCTGCTGGCAATAAAGCTGTCTGGAGCCCAAGAGATCTCACAATCGCACATATCTGCCCTAATGGCTTAGACTGGGTGCAGAAGACACATCAAACTCCCCTTAATGCGGTTATGGAAAAGAGGATTTTAGAACTCAAGTTTTCATGTGATTGTCTTCTAGGTGAGCTCTGCTCTTATTTACACCATCATAACCCCAAACAACATTTTAAGTCATTTTAGACATTTAGACAAGAAGAGGTGACCAACCCATGCATTTCTGGGCAACTGATTTTCAACAGAGGTGCTGAGACATTTCAGTGAGAAAAGAATAGTCTTTCAACAAATGGTGCTGGGATAAGTGAATAGTTCCATGCAAAAGAATAAAGTTGGACTCCTCTCACACCATATAAAAAAATTAACCCCAAATGGATCAAAGACCTAAAGGTAAGAGCTAAAACTATAAAAGTCTTAGAAGGAAACAAGTGTAAAGCTTCATATCTTTGGATCAGGCAATGGTTTCTTAGATATGACATCTAATGCATAAGTGATTAATAAAAAATATAATAAAAATATTTGCATATAAAATGTGCAAATATTATCATATAGCTGATAAGAGTCTAGTACCCAGAATATACAGAGATCTTACAACTCAACAATAAATAAATAACCCAATTTAAAAACAGGCAAAGGGAGGGACTTCCCTGCTGGTCCAGTGGTTAAGAATCCGCCTTCCAATGCAGGGGACGCGGGTTTGATCCCTGGTCAGGGAACTAAGATCCCACATGCCACGGGGCAAGTAAGCCCACGTGCTGCAAGTAGAGAGAAACCTGTGGGCCGCAACAAAGAGCCCACATGCCACAACTAAGACCCGATGCAGCCAAAAATAAATAAATAAATAAACAGTACAGATAAACTGGTTTGCAGGGCAGAAATAGAGACACAGATGTAGAGAACAAACATATGGACACCAAGGGGGGAAAGTGGTGGTGGTGGGGGCGGTGGTGGTGGGATGAATTGGGAGATTGGGATTGACATGTATACACTGATATGTATAAAATGGATAACTAATAAGAACCTGCTGTATAAAAAAATAAATAAAATTAAAAAAATATTTTTAAAAAGAAAAAAAGCACAAGGCTTTCAAAAACTAAATAAACAAATAAAAAATAAAAATAGGCAAAGGAAAAAAAAATCAAAGGATTTGAGTAGACATTACTCCAAAGAAGATATACAAATGGCCAATGAAGACATAAAAAAGTGCTCAAAATCATTAGACAATAGTGAAATACAAATCAAAACCACAATGAGATACTACTGTACGCCCAACAGGATGGCTATAATAAAAGAGACAGAGAATAACAAGTACTGGCAAAGATGTGGAGAAATTGGAACACATATATATTATCAGTGGAAATGTGAAATGGTGCAGCCCCTGTGGAAAACATTTGGTAGTTCCTCAGAAAGTTAAATATAGAGTTATCATGGGACTCAGTAATTCTACTCTTAGGTACATACCCAAAAGAATTCAAAACATATGTCCACACAAAATACTTGTAAATGAATGCTCATAGCAACATTATTCATAATAGCCAAAACGTGGGAAAAAATGTCCCTTAATTGATGAATAAATAAATTGTAATATATCCATACAATGGAATATTATTTGCCCATGATATGTGCTTATATAACGTGGTTGAACCTTGAAAACATTGTACTAAGTGAAAGAAGGCAGTCACAAAAGGCCACATATTTTATGACTCGATTGATATTAAATGTCCAGAAAAGGTAAATTCATAGCTAATGGGTAAGGGACTTCCTTACAGGGTAATGAAAATGCTCTTGAAGTAGACAGCAGTAGATGTTGAATTCACGACCTTGTGAATATACTGAAAACCACTGAACAGTACGCTTTACAATGGTGAATGTTATGCTACGTGAATCATATCTTGATAAACAAACAGGTGATCTCTCAGAGAAAGGTGTAAATGTGTTTGTGGAATAGTTACGGGGGGGCATTTGCTAACCACTTATATGTGTCCAAACCACGGGGTCCCCTTCTGAAATGAACTAGGGTGTCAGATTTTTAACAAGGTCCTCTGTGAGGTCCCGGCTCCTCATGGGCTCCCGAGAGGTGGTGTGGTGAGTGATTAAAAGCAGGGGCTTCCGAGTCCACCTGGCCTTGGTTAACACACGGCTGTGGGCCCCACAATGTGAACATTAAGTTCATGGACTTAATTCCCTTATCTGGAAAATGGACGTGGTACCAGCACCCATCTTTTATGACTGTGACAAAGATTAAATGATATAATACAGGTAAAGTGCTTAGCACAGTGTCTGGCACAAAGTGATCAATAAATGTTAACTTCATTATCACTGATAAGACTGCTTAGCCTCCGTGTACACAAACATAAACATGTAAGGAAAGGAACAGATTTACTGAAATACTCACTAGCATTACCAAAACAGTTATCAATTAGAAGTGAATCCTAACCTACAAGAAAGATTTTAATGACAAGCGTAGACTGGGTATTAGAACAAGTGAGTGACTTAATGCTTAGAGAAATGTCACCAAACAGCAAGAAGCTTGTGTGATCCATTAGAGCTTCTGTCAAATCAAAACCAAGGTCAAGGGGAATTCCTTGGCAGTCCAGTGGTTAGGACTCTGCAATTCCATTGAAGGGGGCATGGGTTCAATCCCTGGTCAGGGAACTAAGATCCTGCAAGCTGTAGGGCATGGCCAAACTCCCCCCCCCCAAAAAAAAACCCAGGTCAGGGTGAAATGAAGCTCACAGAGCTTCACCAGAATTGGTGAAGGACCCAGTGAGAATAAGAGAGACACGTACATCAAGTGGAAAAAAGAGCTAGAGATGAGATTTTGAAGGAAAGGCAAAAGAAAGAACATTTTTAAAAACTTTGAGGAAAATGAAACATAGAAATGAAACTGGGGTGGGGGGGCGGAAAAGGAAAAGAAATGAAACTGAAACCACTACAGTCCTTCCACTTTGGTCTGGTTCAGGGCCGTGTTTCCCAAAACCTTTCTATTCGAAAATTGTTTGTTTTCCTTTTTTTGGCTGCGCCGCCCGGCATGTGGAATCTTAGTTCCCCGACCAGGGATTGAACCCAGGCGCCCCCTGCATTGGAAGCACGGAGTCTTAACCACTGGACTGCCAGGGAAGTCCTCTATTCAAACATTTTTAAACTTTGTGCTTTCATTTAGAGAACAATCTGGAAAAAAAGTATATGTATTATAAATACTTATGTACGAAGTAAATTAAAAGCATGGCCTGGAGAATCTGAATGGCCACCTTATAAAGTACCCCTGACAAGTGATCCTGAGCCTGCGGTTTTCCTCAACATGCGGACTGTTGTGTTGGTGATACACAGTACTATTTGGCAGTCAAGGGCCACTAATAAAAGCAAAGAGGTGGGCTGCACATGCTAAGAATCATTTCCCCCAAGGGAAGGCCTCATGACAATGACCTCTGACAAATATTACTAACCAAGGTTTTGCAGCAGTGTATGTGAGGACAAGCAGTAGGACAACGGATGTCACAGGTACACAGTAGTAAAATGACACCACCACCCAGTGAGCATGCATGCTGTGCCAGACACTGCTCTAAGCATCTGACAGATCTAAATTCATTTCATCTCCCCAGCATTCCTTTGAAGCATTCTTATCCCCATTTTACAGATGAGGACATCAAGGTCAGAAAGGTTGAGTAACTTGCCCGAGATGGCAAAGCTGGCTGATGGAGGGCTCAGGCAGTCTGGCTCCTGAGTCCACACTTTTTACCACTAGACTGTACCTATGCTTCTCAGTGATATAATTATAATTCAGGATATAATTATAATTCAGACCTAATGAACACAAAAGAAGCTGTGTGCGGCAGTCGATCCTCTCTTCACAAGGCAAACTGTAATTTGGCTTCTGCAAAACATTAATAAGTTTCATTTGGAATGTTATGGGTTTTGCACTTCATGTTTAATTTGTAGATTTTTTCTTTTTTTTTGGCCGCACCGAGAGGCTTGTGGGATCTTAGTTCCCTGACCAGGGATTGAACCTGGGCCCTGGCAGTGAAAGCGCAGAGTCCTAACCACTGGACCACCAGGGAATTCCCAGTTTGTAGATGTTTTGATTTTATAGTTGCAAGAGTTTTAAGCACAACGTGTTTATGCCTAATTTTAAGTTATATACATTTAAGTAACACAACAACTTAAGCAAACTCTTACGTGTTGGTGAGAATCTTTACCCTTAAAACATATACTCTGAGAAACGCTGCTCTCTGTGAATGCTCCAAGACAAACTTCCAGCCCAGCTCTAAGAATGATGGTGCTGGCTGCATGCGTGTGTGTGTGTGTGTGTGTGTGTGTGTGTGTGTGTGTGTGTGTGTGTGTGTGTGTGTGTGTGTGTGTGTGTGTGTGTGTGTGTGTGGTGTCTGCCACTTCCTCACATCACTGTCCAGTGTTGGTCTGTACATCCTGACCCTCTTCCCTTGAGTTCCCCTGGAATACACAGGACAACACTTCCCATGCAGGGTGGATGGCCACTGATTCAGTGACCTTAAGCTGGAATTTTCCAATCACAAGACTCATGAAAGATAAAGGCAAGGCACATGACAAAGAGAAGGCTGGCTGGTCTGCGGGAGGAGGGAGAGACAACCAAGGGCTAAGACAGGTGACTGAGCCTCAGTCACGCCACGGGCCCAGCCATCTCTGGGGCGGGGGCTGCTCCTTCACAGCACGTTATATCTAATCCTTCCGTTTGACGTGTGAAAATTCTATCTGATGTGCTCGATGTTCGGAGGCCATTTCTGGGAACTACCAGACATTCTTATGTGTGCATCTCACTCATGGGTATCTCACTTGATTCTCAAACAGCCCTATGAGGGAATTTCCATTTTAAAGATGAAGAAACAGTAAAATAGGTAACTAGTAAGGACCTACTGTATAGCACAGGGAACTCTACTCAATATTCTGTAATGACCTATATGGGAAAAGAATCTAAAAATGAGTGGATATAAGTATATGTATAACTGAATCACTCTGCTGTACAGCAGAAACTGAAACAACATTGTAAATCAACTCTACTCCAATAAAAATTAAAAAAAAAAAAAAGGAAAAAGATGAAGAAACAGAACCTCAAAAAGAGTTAGCCATGTACAAGACATTACTGGGCTTGTAGGTGGTGGAACGGGGCTTGAAACTAGATCTGCTCCAGGGCCAGTCCATGACACCCAATCCTGGTGTGATTCCCACACTGGGTGAGAGCCCTGTAAAGACCTGAACCAAGGTGGGGGGAAGGGTGGGGAACAGCAGGAGTGGAAAGGTCCTAAACACAGCTGATGTAACACAGGTCCTACTAGAGGAAATGCTTCAGAGACGGCTACCATTTTTTACCTATGAGACGAGCAAACTTCCAAAAGTTTGATAATACCTTCTGTTGACAAGGCTGAGAGGACACAAGCACAACCCTGATAGAGTGCAAATAGGCAATATCTGTGAAAATTACAAATTAATTTATTCCTTGGCTCAGCAATTTTGCTTCTGGGAATTTACTGAACAGAGATAGCTTGCGTAGGCCTAAAGGACCACATACACAGGTTATTTATAGAAACACTGAACTCCAATGTCCATTAAACTCAGGGCTGATTCAATAAACTAAGGTACATTCATACAATGGAAAAATCTGTAATAGGAAAAAAAAAAAAAGAAGCTCTGATATGAAAAGATCTCCCAAACAAGGTATAGAATAATGTATTTATAATTTATACTAGCTTTCATGGAAAGAAAGGAATAAGAAATAAGAAAGATAATAACCTATAAGGGAAAAGAATCTGAAAAACAATATATTTTTTATATATATATAACAATATGTTATATATATATTTATTTATATATATTATATATATATAACGTATTTATATATGTGTATAAATAACTGAATTACTGTGCTGTACACCTGAAACTAACACAACATTGTAAATCAACTATACTTCAATTTAAAAAATAAAGAAAGAAGAAAGAAAATTTTAAAATTTGTACATTCATATTTGTTATAGATGCATTTAGAAACTGGAAAAATATGCAAGAAATTAATAATTATGGTTACATAAATACAGTGGGAAAGACTTTTCACTGTATATATTTTAGATTTTTTTAAACTATAAAAATATATTATCTATTCAAAAATTAATGTTAAAAAGCCTGAAGGAAGGAAGGCTGTGGCCAGGCTCCCTTCTCCAGTCAAGTTCGTCACTCCATGTCCTCCTCCTCCACACACTTGCTCGTCCCCATTTGTCTGCCACCCCCGTCCTGGCATCACTAAGGTTTTGTGTCCCCCAGAAGGTCTTCTGTGAGGTCCGAGAAGATCACCCTTATGCACTGTGCTTCATTGCACTTTTTTGGAAGTTGTACATAGAGCTCTGAACTATAAGTTTCCTTCTCTCTAGATGAAGACGACAATAATATTTCACACTAAATCTCAGAGAGATTAAATAACTTGTCACAGGTCACCAGGACAGAGCTGGGGCTGGAACCAACTCTGAGCCCCCTCTAAATGCATTCTCCCCACTGGCCCCAGTCTGCCTGAAGGTACAGCTCCCAGCAATTCCAGTCCCTGCCCCCTTCGTCTGTCTTTACGCCCTAACAGAGTTCCGTGCTCAGTGACAGGCAATCACACGCCCCAGGAAGGGAGGGAGGGCAAGAGGAAGAGAAGGAAGGAAGGAGAAAGAGAAGGAAGGAAGGAGAAAGAGAGGGAAGGGGTGGGGGAGGGGTACTCACTCTTGCAGAGACAGGTCTGAATCGTCAGCATTTGCCGTCCCCAGGTCTGAGTCGCAGGACATGGGCTCCTCGGAACGGTCTGGACTCTTAGAGCCATTCTCTTGGAGCAGGCAGCTGTCAGAGTTGAGGCTGCAAGAGAGCTGGGACGAACTAGCCGTGTCCAGACTGAGGGAGGAGGCCGTGAGCCCCCTGTTCCGTCGGATCTTATGGCCCGAGTGCTGGACCTCGATGTCCTCCGAGCCTGAGGAATGGGAGATGGAATCCAGAGACTCCTTCCGCTGTAGTTCCGCTCCAGAGGTAGTGAGGGGGTCGAGCTCCGAGAGCGGGCAGAGCCCGGAGAGGGCCAGCGGGGTGAGCGTCCACTCGTTTAGGATGGCAGACTTGTAGGAGAGCTCGAAGGACAGGGACGTCAGGCCCTGCAGGAAGCTCAGGAGGAACTCGCCCTCCTCGGCGTCCCGGAGCAGGGCCGTGGGCTGGTAGTACTCGCACAAGCGGGCCTGCTCCTGCAGCAGCAGCTTCAGGTAGCACTCCATCAGGCCGTCATTGAGGGCCAGCCGCAGCCAGGCCCGGCAGCGGCCCACGTCCGTGCTCACAAAGATCAGGTGCTCCAATTCCGAGATGATGTGTCTGGGAAGGCGGAGAACGCACGTGCTTCAAGAAACAACTCCAAATCACGGACATGTCATTTTATCCACTGGTTAGCAAGAGCCAGTAACAACGACCGCAAATATACATAGGCATGAAAAACTCCTGGATAACAGCGTTCAAAGGGGAATTTAGAAAGGTTCAGCTCTAACCCCCCAACTTTTTTACATTTAGTGTCATGAAGGATTGTTGCCATTTTCATGACAACTACCCGTCCGGCCCCTGACGTCATCTGCTCATCCAGGACATGTCTGCTAAGCCCCTAAATTTTAGGTTGAGGTCCTTGGAGCTGTGAAGACACAGGGTAAAGTCATGGTCCCTACCCTCGGTCCAGGAAACCGCCTTTCAAGGGCATATTGAGGTGAGCCCTGCTGTTAGCAGAGCTGGGGTGAGGGCTGGGTAATCACCTCTGGGTTGGAGTAAGAAAAACGTCACAGAAAAGGGCAGTATCTGAGCTGGGCCTTGAGGGACTACAAGAGGCAAAGATGGATGGAGAAGCTTTGAGGCACAAGGGACTGACGGAGAAAAAAACATAAAGGGTAGGAAAGCAACAGACTGTAACACGAGTGGGGAGCGCTCCAGTTACAGCACAGGGACGAAGAGCGGGTAATTGGGTTGCAAAGCCAGGTAATGCAGGGCCCTGAGTATCAAACGGGGGAGGCAAAGCGGGGCGATGCTCCCCACACCTGGCGGTGCATCGGAATCACCTGGAGAACTAGGTTAGGATACAGGTTCCGGGGCCCCAGCCAAGTGAAGCAGACCCCAGGCTGGCTGGCATTTGGGAGCCTGTGGGCTACAGGTTTTTGCTCAGGAAAGTGACGTGCTCGCAGCTACGCAGACTTCAGGGTGGGGTGCTCCTACCCAACCCAGCCCCACGTGTACCAAACTCAGCTCCTGAATGCCTCGGTCTGATGTAAACGCCCCTCCTCTGACTACCGCCATCCCCTGTGCACGTCTCCTCCACGGGAGTGTGGACGGTACTCTGCAGAACCCAGTGATGGAGCTCCGGTCAGCTTAAGCTCAGTAAATGTGGGCTGACTGACCAAAGAAAAGACAGAATGAGATAAGGGGGACAATTAGAAAGGCACTGCCACCCAGGAGTGAGGTAAGAGCCTGAGATAGGGCAGTGGCAGTAGCACGGGAAGGAAGATTAGAGACTGACAAAGGCACCTTCGGGCAGGAGGTGGCAATTAATAGCCCTGAGAGGCACAATGTCAGCTGCTTGCTCCAAAGCCCAGGCGGTTCAGGGCAGGGCCAGCAAGACAAGTGTCTCAGAGCACACATTCAGAGGCTCTAGCTGGATGCCACTCTTCTTAAAAAAAAAGAAACAAACCCTACCTTGTTACAAGTATGATACGTAGCACACAGATGTGCAAACATCCTAAGGCAGGGTCAGCAAACTTCTGGAAAGGGCCAGACAGTAAAGATTTCAGGCTTTGCAGGCTGCACAACCTCTGTTGTAACTACCGAATTTGCCAGAGAGTGGTAAAAAGAAGGCTCCTGCTCGTGCTCAGGGCGACCAGCCCAGGGGCTCGACGCTGCCCCAGGCCATGGTCTGAGGGGCTCACTGAGCCCTGGTCTAACATCCCCCCCACAACCCCGCTTGGTCCACCATCTCCTCTCCGGGACACAGGGCTCTCTGTGTCTTTCCCGCACGGCTGGAGGGAAGAGCCCAGCGTCCCACACTCTGAAGCTCCTCCCCGACGTGAACCGCCTCCAACCCCCACCCCGCCACCCCCAGCAGCTCTCACTTGTGGGTGACAGCTTTCAGGAGGGGCCAGAAGACGGGCTGAGGCAGAGGCTTCTGGTGGGCACTTTTCTTCCTTTTCCCTCCGGCCTCGGCTCGGATGTGCTTGGTGTGCAGGCCGTGGATGAAGACGGCTTCCAGGGCGCTGCACATGCTGTTGGCATCTCCGTCTTCGCTTGTGACTGCTGTGTCCAAGGACACGTACTGCTTCTGCAGTGCCTTCACGGAGCCCACTAGCTTCTTCTTGATGACCTGGGTGGCGCCAGACATAACACAGGCCTTTAGAGGCTCCTATGGCGACCCCTACAATGTGACTCTTCCTGTGGCCAAACACATGGGTCCACATGCATGCACAAATCTACATATCTGTGTAGCAAAACGAGTACAGGCTAACAGTAGAAAATAAAGACAAAGCAGAGAGAAGAAAAGGAAAATCGCCCCAAGATGTGTTGTTAGTTTTTGCAAAGATACGTGTGTTTTTAAAAGTTCTTTGTTTTCTATTTTTTATTTACTTATTTATTGGCCGCACGGAGAGGCTTGCGGGATCTTAGTTCCCCGACCAGGGACTGAACCCGGCCCACGGCAGTGACAGCGCGGGGTCCTAACCACTGGACAGCCAGGGAAATCCCTGTTTGTTTTTTAAACCAAACTTCAGTAAGCTGATAGCCATATAAACCTTGTGTTTAAATACTGGCTCCATCAGAGTTACAGCTATGGGAGCTTGGGTAATCCATCTAGGGCAGGGGTGAGGCTTTCCACCTTAATCACATGACCAACATTCCACTGAGAGTCAACAAGTTAAGAGGCAAAAAGTGCTGCTTTAGAACAATAAAAACACCCAGAAACAGGAGCACGGTTTACATGAAGAAAGATCCTAGACCTGGCAGTCAGAGCCTGGGTTTAGTCTCAGCTCTGTCAGTCACCAGTTGGGTCACCTCAAATATTTCACTTAACCTCTCTGAGCCTCAACTTTCTCATCTGTTAAATGGAAATAATACTTGGTGATTTACAGCTGGGGGTATTACTCTTTGAAGGTAGGACTAGTTTTTTATTCATCCTTGTGCCCTCAACAATGGGCCTGGTTCCTGGCACATGTACTCAGTAAATGTTTGTTAAATGAATAAATTATAAAATATACATAAAGTCCTTTGAAAATACAGAGTTAAGATCGTTCTGTCATAATATAAGTACATATGTCAAAATTACCTAAGGGTTTGGAAAAGGACTGGAAGGGATTGTAGAAAAACTGGTTTGAATTATTAGGTGATAGGATTATGGACAAATATTTCACTGTTTCATTTTTATTTTAGCCAACACAATTAATGTTAATGTTCTGTGAAAAGTTAAATGTTCCTTTTTTAGAACAGCTTTAATGAGACATAACTTACATATCATAAAATTCACTCATTAAAATACACAGCTCAGTGGTTTTTAGTACATTCACAGAATTGTGCAACCATTTCCGCTATCTAATTTTAGAACATTTTTATGATCCCCCAAAGAAACCCTGTACCTATTAGCCGTCACTCACTATTCCCCTCTCCCCCAACCCTTGGCAACCACTGATCTACTTTCTGTCTCTATGGATTTGCCTATTCTGGACATTTCTTATAAATGGAATCATACGATATGCAGCCTTTTGTGTCTGACTTCACTTAGTGCGTTTTCAAGTTTGTCTGTGTTGTAGCACATATCAATCCTTCATTCCTTTTTATTGCCAAATAATATTCCATTGCATGGATATATCACATTTTATTTATCCATTCATTGATTAATAGATATTTGGGTTGTTTCCACTTTTTGGCTACAACGCTGCTATGAACATTCATGTTCATAGTTTTTTGTGTAAATATATGTTCTCAATTCTCTTGGGTGTATACCTAGGAGTGGAATTGCTAAGTCACATGCAACTCTATGTTTCACTTTTTGAGGAACTATCAAACTGTTTTCCACAATGGCTATACCATTTTACACTCCCATCAGGAAGGTATGAGAGTTCCAACTTCTCCACAACCCCACCAATACTTATTATTGTCTGCCATTTTGATTACAGTCATCCTAGTGGATATGAAGAAGTATCTCATTATGTCTTTTTTTTTTTTTCTGGCCGCGCCGCACAGCATGTGGGATCTTAGTTCCCCAACCAGGGACTGAACCCATACCTCCCTGCAGTGGAAGCACGGAGTCTTAACCACTGGACCACTGAGTAAGTCCCTCATTATGACTTTTTTTTCTTACTATTTTATTTTACTTTTTAAAAAACATTTGTATTGGAGTATAGTTGACGTACAATGTTGTGTTAGTTTCAGGTGTACAGCAAAGTGAATCAGTTATACATAGACATATATCCACCTTTTTTTTTTTTTTAGATTCTTTTCCTATATAGGCCATTACAGAGTACTGAGTAGAGTTCCCTGTGCTATACAGCAGGTTCTTATTGGTTATCTATTTTATATATAGTAGTGTGTATACGTCAGTCCCAATCTCCCAATTTATCCCAATTTATCCCTCCCACACCTTGTTCCCGGTAACCATGAGTTTGTTTTCTACGTCCGTGGTGACTCTACTTCTGTTTTCCTCATTATGGTTTTGATTTGCCTTAGTCTAATGTCTAATGATGTTGAGCGTCTTTTTATGTACTTATTGGTCATTTGTATATCTTCTTTGGAGAAATCCTTGGTCCTTAGGTAACCTACATGCAATCTCCATTGTTTTTTGTAAATCTCCATTTTATCACCAATAAGATGATCTAGAAAGGGCAGGATCTCCTCGGAGCCTGCTTCTGCTATAACTTTTTCTCAACTCCAGGTCTCTCTTTCTGAACAGTGCAAATGCACTTCAAAGTGAGAAAAAACAATGAAATGGCTGTCCCAGGCACCCCTTCCCTCACCCTTGATTCTCCCTTGTTGCCTACCGGGATGGCAGCCCGGGGGTCCAGTCCATTCTCCACCGCTGAGAGCATTTCCACTCAAGCAGCAGCTCCCCAGAAGAATCACATGACACCTGCAGGGACAGACACGGCCGGATGAACAATCACTGCGCCCAGACGATCTCCTCCCCACGCCCCACCCCCATCTTACTCAACCTGCAACTGCAAGGACTTTCAATACAAAAGTAAAAACTGAGAGTGGATTTTAAGGATGGAAACAAGGAAGGAAAAAAGATCTCGTGGGGTGTGCCATGGGCAGGTCTGTCCCAAAGGGTGGGTAGAAAGGGCTCTTGACTCCACTCCAAATGCTGGCACAAAAAAGCAGGGAATAAAAGGCTAATTTAGGGACTTCCCTGGTGGCACAGTGGTTAAGAATCCGCCTGCCAATGCAGGGGACAGGGGTTCGAGCCCTGGTCTGGGAAGATCCCACATGCCGCGGAGCAACTAAGCCCGTGCGCCACAACTACTGAGCCTGTGCTCTAGAGCCCGCGAGCCACAACTACTGAGCCCGCATGCCACAACTACTGAAGCCCGCGCGCCTAGAGCCCGTGCTCCGCAACAAGAGAAGCCACAGCAATGAGAAGCCCATGCACCGCAATGAAGAGTAGCCCCTGCTCGCCACAAATAGAGAAAGCCCGCGTGCAGCAATGAAGACCAAACACAGACAAAAATAAATAAATAAATTTATTAAAAAAAGAAAAAAAGGCTAATTTAGATACAGAGCTGAGGCTGCAAGGGGGGATGCTGCAGCTGAAGGTGCCAAGAACCCACAGGGGCGGGGAAGCAGGGGCTCACAATTCACATTCAGGGCCTGGGCTCTGCAACTGTCCCGACTCCCATCCCAGCCCAGGGTCGGCCAGCTCAGTGGAGAAAAGTACAACTGAAACGCCTTCAAAAGGAAGGGCTCTCTCGCCACACAGCTGCTTCTCCTTTGGGCTGCAGAGGTCTAGCTTGAGCAGCACAGGGACATATCTAAAGGGGAACAACACGAGTTCTGATCTCAATTTGCCACTAACCAGCTAGGCACACTGGGGCACGTATCAGACCTCTTAAGTGGAGACTATGAGTATGGAAAACGCTGAGCACAGGGCCTGATACTTACCGAGGATAAATGGTATCTCCCAGTGGATGCGGCTGCCCAAATCTACAGGCAAAGAATGCCACTACCTAATTCAGCGTGTGCCAGCAGCTGAAGTCAGTACACAGAGAAATCTCTCGGTCTCTCGGGGCAGCTGGCTCTCTCCTGGGGTGGCTGAGGCTAAGGGTGGGGTGCGGGTGAGGACTGCAGCCTGAGCCTGAAGGGGCTGCTGCCTGGCCTGGCCCGCCCTGGGAACTTGCACAGAGCAGGACTGGACAGGCACACTCACATCTAAACAAATCTCTAGTGGCCACACAGCTAAGCATGAGGGGACACCACCAACAACAAAAAATAATAAAGAGAGAGAAAATCAGGTTACTGCTCTCTCTGCTCTCAAGAACCCATGGCCCAAAGAAGTTAGTAAAACCAAGACCTGTTAAATGGGTTTTGTGCCCTTCACATGTATTATCCCATTCATTCCTGATAACCATCCTAGGAGTGTCTTATCATCTCAGTCTGACAGATAAGAAGTAGAAGCTGACCCAGGTCAAGGAAATTCCCAAGATCCCAGGGCTGGTAAGTGGCCAACTCTACCAGCCGCCGCCAGGACAACAGCAACCCGAGCGCAAGAGAAACCCCCTGACTCCAGAAGGAGCGTGACCACCTCCCTCTGGAAGAGGCGGGTGTGGGCTAGGGCTAAGGGGGTGACGGGCAAGGGGGCAAGGGAGGCCTGGGAGGAGGGCTCTTCAGCCAGGGGCCCAGGTGAGGGGCCACAGTGGAACACTGAGGTCAGTCTGGCAGGAAAGGTTTACGGGAGGACATGAGCGTGACGCTTGGAGATGAGAGAAGCAGAGTGGCCCTAAATGGTAGGAGCTGCTCTGATTCAATCCCTGGCCTCTGGAGTGGGCAGTGGGTAAACAGGACCCAGAGCCAACCTCTCCAAGTAAGGTGTGTGGAGGGCGGCCCCCGCAGAGCCAACTCTGGTCAGGGTGTGAGAGACCCCAGAACACGGGCCCCCGGCCTCAGGCCTTGTCTGACTTACCTCACCCTCACCTCATCCCCCTCCCACCTACCAGGGATTCTTCAGGGCCCTCCTCCACACTCCAGCCACCAGCGCCCCAGATAAGGGGACATGTGCTGCAGACAGTCCCTCTGGACAATGTTCCTTCCAGGCCACCCTTGTGCAGCCCAGGAGGCCAGATCCAGGTTCTCTGGCTCCAAGACCCTGGGTTCCAATCCCCTTCAGCAATTCCAGCAGCCAAAGGCCTCCCCTCCGGCCTGCCCTTCTAGACAGAGCCTCAAGCTGCAAAACTGCCCTTCCCTCAGCCAGCCACAGGCCAGGCCAGGAAGGGCTTAGGCCTCAACAATCTGAATAACAGCCTGGCTGCATTAAGGTCTCATTAACTAATTAACTGAAAATAATATTCATGGGAGGGAGGGAGGCCTGTTAGTAAGTGGGTGCTCCAGCCCAGTAAGGGTCTGCTAAAAACCCAAAGCAGGGCTTCCCTGGTGGCGCAGTGGTTGAGAATCTGCCTGCCAGTGCAGGGGACACAGGTTCGAGCCCTGGTCTGGGAAGATCCCACATGCCGCGGAGCAACTGGGCCCGTGTGCCACAACTACTGAGCCTGCGCGTCTGGAGCCTGTGCTCCGCAACAAAAGAGGCCGCGATAGTGAGAGGCCCGCACACCGCGATGAAGAGTGGCCCCCGCTTGCCACAACTGGAGAAAGCCCTCGCACAGAAACGAAGACCCAACACAGCCATAAATAAATAAAAATAAATAAATTGAAAAAACAAAACAAAACAAAACACAGAGGCCCCCCCCATCACTGCTCATGAAACCATTGTTAAAAAAAAAAAAAAAAAAACCCAAAGCAAACTGATGCTGAGAGGTCAAGAGCAGGGCGAGACACGTAATCGCCCCCTAAAACCAAGAGTCAGAAAAGCCACAAAATGACTGACGACAGTGCAGAGGAGTCCAGAAGGAGAATGGCCACTTGACAACTCACAAAATAGGACTGAGGCTTTGGGGTTCGGGCCACAATTCAGGGCACACCTTTCTTTGCAAGAAGCCAAAGCACCCCACCTATGTGGGTCTGCTCCATCATGCCTCAGGGGGCAGGAGACACGAGAACTTGCTGATGGAACCATAAGGGGGCTTTGGGTCTCCTGACTGCTGGGTCAGCACTCCGTCGTTCTCCAGACCCCCAGTCCACCTTCCTATGGGACTGGTTTCACTTTCTGTCCTCAGAACAGTCTTCATTGACACCAAAAACCAAAGCAAAGAGAGGCGTGGCTGCAAGGAGACCTAGGCTAAAAAGAGTTAAGGACAGAACGTGGGCAACATTACCAAAGGGCTCTTCAAACATTACTGGTGGAGTTTAGCAGAAAAGGTGACTTCTGTCTGCCTTTTAGGCAACTTCTAACCACAAAAAGTCTACCTCTCCCCCTAAGTATTGATTCATCCTGACATCGCTCTCCTAGCTTCTCTAATCTCATTTAATTCTTAAAACAGTCCTGGGGACTTCCCTGGTGGCACAGTGGTTAAGAATCCGCCTGCCAATGCAGGGGACACGGGTTCGAGCCTTGGTCCGGGAATATCCCACATGCCACGGAGCAACTAAGCCCATGTGCCACAACTACTTAGCCTGCATTCTAGAGCCCGAGAGCCACAACTACTGAGCCCACGTGCCACAACTACTGAAGCCCATGCGCCTAGAGCCTATGGTCTGCAACAAGAGAAGCCACCACAATGAGAAGCCCGTGCACCACAACAAAGAGTAGCCCCTGCTCTCTGCAACTAAAGAAAGCCCGCGCACAGCAATGAAGACCCAATGCAGCCAAAAATAAATAAATAAAAACAAAAAAAAACAAAAAACAATCCTGTGAGAGAAGGATGATTATCCCCGTTTTACAGAGAAGACTAAGGCTCAGTAGAAAAGAGCCCCAGGTAAGGGAAAAAACTGTCTGGTTTCCTCATTCTAAGTCTTGTGTCAGACTTCACCAGATCAAACTGTCTCAGGTCTCTGGTTCCAAGAGTTTCAGGCAAACTGATTACTTATAGACTAAGTAATAATTAACTTAGTACTCAGAAAGCTCCATTTTTATCAAATAAGGCTAAAATCAACAAGAAACAATCTTACCCATCAGGTCTGTAGTCCCAACCAGCTGAGGCCAGGTCCTTTCCATGGTACACAGGTTTCACAGCTGTCCTTTCTTAAATGTTCCAACACACAGGAAGGAATTGTTCTGGTTGCTTGTCTTTATTATACTGCCTGGGCTTCTATAAACGTCCAATTTCACTTCTTCCAGAGACCAAGGAAGAAAGAAAAGAAAAGAATGGCTTATATGAGACTTACATTAAAAGAAGAAATGGATGGCTTGGCTTCCCCACTTCTGAAACACTCCATCCATAGGTAAACAGCAACCTCTTCTCCTTAGAGACTTCTCAGACATTCCCAACAGCCTCCTCTCTACAGCCTGAAGTGAATCCAATCCTGTACCAGGCTGTTCAGAACAAACAGCCTGACGTTTAAGCCATCCAGCTGCTGTACCAGTTGATGAGTCATGGTTTTCAGTTGGAAAAGAATGACAAACTTATCTTCTGATTCAGAAAGGCAGCTGATCTTTCAGACATGTTAGTGCTGAGTAAACTGCACCTTCTCCCACCTGAAAAAAGCTGGATTTCTGGACAAGTGTCCTGGAGGGCGGAGGATGGAGAGAGTGTGCTAGGGGAACTGCATCTTTGAAGCAATTGGATACCAGCTGGAGGGCAAGAAACGTCTAGCCTGTGATTCCCAAACCAAAGGCTAGTGAGTGAGCCCAGAAATGTGAATCAGTGAACATGGGGTATCTTTCTTTCCCTCCTCCTTCCTTCCATTCAATAACACCCATCTCCCCCATATTTTTGTCCCATCCTTAGGATTCCAGCAAGGACCAAACTCTGAATGACTAAAAACAGGAACTTTGCTCAACTCATTCACCATTACATTTCTAGTGCCTAGAACAACACAGAGCATGCAGTGGTGCTCAAAAAATACCTGCTGAATGAACAGAAGAATAAAACAAAAATAAGGCTCAGGGGCAGGTTATCTCCATTACACAGACCGAGGAAAGCCGAGGTATACAATTCTCAGCCACGATGGAACTCCTTTCATTAAATCACCCTGCCAGTAGGCTGAGACCACTCTGATATATTGCACCGTAATGGGGGGGGGGCGGGGGATACTGAAGGGAGAGCTTCAACTTTCAAAGGAACAAGACTATAAACGGCAAGCAAAGACAACGGGTCCTGTTTGGGGCCGTTTAAAATTACTGCCAAATGGCCAACCCTCTTAAGCCAGGTCACTAGAATTTGGAGAGAATGTGTGCCCCCAAAGCCCAGGAGATGATAAATGCTGAACTTGGGGCCCGGGTGCCTCAGGAATGTCCCCCTGCCTCAGCTACTCAGATATCTCAACTACCCATGTTCATGGGTAACCAAATGGCCAAAACTCACAAGATTCAGCACCTGCAAAAAGAGGAAGTGATTCAACAGCCTCTGTACTCGCCTAAGCCTTAGCCTCCTGGGAACCCTCTCACCTACACTCTTCACAACATGTAACATCATCTCTGGCGTCCATTGTGTTCCCTGTGTTAAGCGTTGGGACAGGTCTGCTGTCAGCTCCAGCCAGGAGGAACACTGGGTGAGGAGGGTCCTTTACAAGTGCCAGGACAACACACATGGACGTGGTTCTGTGACCACAGTCACACAGTGGTACTCCCTGAGTTTCTCCTGGGCCAGAAAACCAGCCAAAAGAAAGTGACGGCTTCCACTGGCCCAGGCTATGAGTGAGCTAGGGGAGTGGCCATTCCCCACCTTCCAGGTATGTGGGCGATACCCACCATTCCAGCAGTAGCACAAGTCATTTAATATGAATGCCAGACCCATAATCCCTGGGAGCAGGTACAGGGGACAAGACACCCGGGAAAAAAAATCCCTGACCCTGACCGGAGGGCGGATCTCTACTTCACACTTATTTACCACCTGAGGCCCTGCATGCACCCAGCTCAGTCTCTAACTGCTGGCTCCCAGCAAGCACCTAAATTTGGCTGTTGAGGGGCAGCCGGTGGGGTTGGCAGGGGACTCTGCACTAAATTCTCAGATTGAATGGGGACGGGGTCAAGGGAAAAATGGGTGTAGAGTTGAGGTGGGGACAGCAGAGGTGAAAGGGCAGGAGATCTCATTTTTAATAAGATTGGCTGAGGGTGGTAGTAACTGGGGCACCAAGAGTTGGGGGCGGTTTAGCAAAGACTTAGGGATGGGGGTGTCCTCTGATGGTTGGAGATGGAAAGGAAGTATATGGTGGGCTAGGAAGTTAGGGGTTGAGTCTGTGAGGACAAGATACATGTAAGACTTGGGATAGGGCTGAGATCAGAGTTATCAAAAAGAAAAGGGTGTGCTCAACAGGGCATCTATTTTAGTGGTGGGTCTTAAATGAGAGTGGGACACAGGTGGGGTGTTCAGGATGGGCAGACCTTGGGGAGCTGACCAGGGGGGTGTGGGAGATTCGGATAAGAAAGCTGATCCCGAAAAGGGCAAACCAGAATGGTGGCTCTCGAGGAGGCCTGCGCGCAGCACTAGCACGGCCAAAGGGGTTGAGAGGTGAAGACGAGATGTGTTAGAGGGAGGCGGAGGGACGTGGCCAAGGTCGGGGTTGGAAGTGGGCTACAGGGAGGTCAAGGGTGCGGCTGCATTTACGCAAGACCGGCGGTGAGAGGGGGTGGGGAAGGGCTGGGATCAGGTCACGAGTGGCAAATAGAGGGGAGAGACCAGCAGCGGCAGTGCGGGCCGAAGGCTAGTTGGAGTGGGGCGCGGGGCTTGGGGTGGGAAGGGTGAGGACTCTGAAGCAGGACAGTCTCAAGGTAACCAGGGGTTTGGGATCACGGAGAGGGCTGCTGTTCCCTGTTCGCCTGTTCCCGTCCCGGCCTCGCCGCCCCTCTGCTGCCCGCCTCGCCCCCGACCCCTAACTCACCAAACGGAGTGGGGAGGGGGTCGGGGGCACTCCCGGCCGCTGCAACCCCTAAGCCTCCGACCGGACGCTGCGGCCTCCGGACGACTGACAACAGGAAGCGGTTGCCGCGGCGCCTGACGCCGTCCATCACGTCGGCTGGGCGTCCGACCCCGCCCTGGCCCGCGGAGCCAATCGAGGGGCGCGGAGGAACCGCGGGGCGGGGCCAGCGCTCTCGGACGCCCCAGGGTTCCCAGCCCGGGAGCAGAGACGTGAACTGGGAGACTCGCGGTCCCTGCATTCCTGTTGGGCGCAGAGAGGCAACGCCACAGACTCCGGGCGGAGTGCGTTCTCACTGCCTGCCTCTCACAGGGTCTGCGTCAGACGAGGTCCTGGCTTCTGGGTTCCTGACCTTATCTGGCCGCAGCACCATCTGCGTAGAATTGGGGCCGACACATGGCCTCCTTCAGCGAAGGTTGCCCACTTGTAAAATGGGACCAACGCCTACCCCGTTTTTGCCTCCCCCAGGGCATCAGCGTAGCCCGGTGGGCAGAGCCCAGGCTCAACTTAGAGCTTCCCTCCTGCTCTCAGGAAAAATGTAGATGTTTTGAGCACAGCTTATACCAAGTGAGCGCCTTGAGGTACTCTGGGCATTGTCCTGTAACGCGCCATCATCCCCGTGCCGCACATGCTCAAGCAGTTATTCTCATAGAGCCTTGTAGTTGTTTGCTTTACATCGTATAAGTGCTATTTCTCTTTCAAATGGAATCAGAACAAAAGGTCAAAAGTAGCAGGGGTGTCCCGCCACACTTCAGACATTTAACACATGCAGGCTTTGATCAACTGAGAGCCTAGGCTCTGAGCGTGGGCCAGGGGCGGAGAGGTACCACTACATGCAGGTCCAGGGGACCCTGGAGTGGCTTACAGGGCTGGGAGAGGAGGGGACAGGCCAGTTCTCAGGAGCAAGCTCCACTGATCTCTGCTGGATTCCTGTGCTCCATCCGCCTCTGCAGGGAAGGTGTTCCTCATATCTCTGGGAAGGCTGAGGTCCCAGTGTAAGCAGATGTGTGTGGGGGGGGGCGGGGGGGGGTGTTCCCAGGAGGAAAAGAACCCGATATAGCTTTTTGACATTAGAGAAGCCATTTTTGGCCTAAGCCATTTTGTGATCTAAGCCTGGCCACAATGCTTGCCTTTGAACAGGTCTCAGTAATTAATGATCTTAAAGGAACAAAGGAATGGAGGAAAGCAATCAAGAAACAATAATTCCGCGATAAAACAGGAGTCCTAGTTCTTCCTTAAGGGATAGAATTAATAATCTGATACATATCTTTGAGTTGTACTACAGGAACTAAGGGCCCCCACCCAGGTGGAGGGTGGTAACTACATGCTAAGACCGCAGACTGGTGGAAAATTAAGGAATGATGATGTTGACCTTTTCTGACCCTCGTGACTTCAATCAAGTAAAGCTTGGACTCTGTCAACCTTTGCCCCTATTCTATGTTGAATTCCCCTCTGCTCAAGCCCCTTCATGAATGTGCATACACCACCCAAGCCCCTTCATGAAGTATGCATGTGCCCTTAGTTTAAAAGTGCCCCAATTTTGCTGTTTGGGGAGATGCTGCTTTGGGAAAGATCCTCCATGTTTTCTTGCTGCAAGTAATAAATCCTTCCTTCTGGTCTTTGACTTGGTTGTGATATTGAATTGGTCGACTGGACCTGTGCCAGGGTCCTAGCCAGCTGAGACCCCTGGTCTCTGCCAAGGAGGTTTTTTCTGCTTGGATTCGCACAGCCAATAATGAAACCGATGCTGAGACTGGAACAGACAAGCTTTATTCAATGGCTAAAGAATGGAGAAGAGGGGCTTCCCTGGTGGCACAGTGGTTAAGAATCCACCTGCCAATGCAGGGACCCGGGTTCAAGCCCTAGTCCGGGAAGTTCCCACATGCCACGGAGCAACTCAGCCCGTGCGCCACAACTACTGAGCCTGCGCTCTAGAGCCCGCGAGCCACAACCACAGAAGCCCATGCGCCTAGAGCCCATGCTCCGCAACAAGAAAAGCCACCGCAATGAGAAGCCGCGCACCGCAAGAACAGTAGCTCCCGCTCACCACAACTAGAGAAAGCCCGCGCAGCAACGAAGACCCAACGCAGCCAAAAATA
Source organism: Balaenoptera musculus (assembly GCF_009873245.2). Taxonomy (NCBI): domain Eukaryota; kingdom Metazoa; phylum Chordata; class Mammalia; order Artiodactyla; family Balaenopteridae; genus Balaenoptera; species Balaenoptera musculus. The sequence goes on from NC_045804.1 coordinate 23,384,293, forward strand.
AATAAATAAAATAAATAAATGAATTTAAAAAAAAGAAAGAATGGAGAAAAGGAACTTTTCTCAAATCAACTTCTCAACCCAATTCAGGTGGAGACACCATATATATAGGAGGGTCGAGGTAAAAGGGAGTGAATTGGAAAGAGAGGAGGAATATTCATGAGTTATCCAACAACAGGGGTGTGGTTTGGACCCAGAACTGATGCAATACTCCTTTTCAGTCTTTGTATGGGCTCTTCCAGTTGTCATGGCGATTGTCAACTGTCATGGCGCCGATGGGTGTGTCATTTAGCATGATAATTCATTACAATGAGGCTTAAGGTCTACTGGAAGTCAAATCTTCCACCATCTTGGGCCTAGTTGGTTCTAACCACTTCTTGTTTTTCTCTTTGCAGCTTCCTCCTGAAACTTAGATAAGAGAATTAGTTTCTGTTCGAGGGAGGGGGTATGTGGATGATTCCGGAGAAACAGCCTTGGTAGTAACAGTTGTGTCTTTAAGGGACTTCCCTGGTGGTCCAGTGGTAAAGAATCCGCCTTCCAATGCAGGGGACACGGGTTCAATCCCTGGTCAGGGAACTAAGATCCCACACGCTGAGGGGCAACTAAGCCCGTGTGCCTCAACTAGAGAGCCTGCGTGCCGCAAACTACAGAGCCCACGTGCCCTGGAGCCTGCGTGCCACAACTAGAGAAGAGAAAACCCACACGCCACAACTAGAGAGAAGACCGGCACCACAGCAAAGGGCTCGTGCACTGCAGCGAAAAATCCCGCGTGCCACAACGAAGATCCCGCGTGCTGCAACTAAGACCCGACGCGGCCAAAAATAAATAAATAAATAAATAATAAATCTTAAAAAAAAAAAGTTATATCTTTTGGCTTGACAGCCAACAAGAGGTGAACCCAGCTTTCTGGTGACACCAATGACAGTTTCCACTTACAAAAGCGTCTGCTGGGGCTGTGGTCGGCCCCTTCTGTAATTCTCCAGCAGTGAGAACCACCGCATCTTCGACTTTAGGCTAGATGCATCTGACTGCTGAGCGCCTTCACTGGAGTTAACGGTTGAGCGGAAAGATTAGAAATAAGGGCATAGAGGCAAAGTGTTCTCTCAGCGCCAAACTCATTGTAAACAAAGTGGGAAGTAAGAGATTTACTAGGGAAATCCGGTTACCTTGGCAGAAGGACAGTGTTTCTGGTCATGATTGGCCCAGCAAGAGCCTCACTGGCTTGGCACGAGCATGCCCTCCCCACAAATGGAACACGCAAAGTCCCTTGGTTATTCTTTTTTTTTTTTTTAAATTAATTTATTTATTTATTTTTGGCTTCATTGGGTCTTCATTGCTGCGCGCGGGCTTTCTCTAGTTGCGGCGAGCGGAGGCTACTGTTCATTGCGGTGCACGGGCTTCTCATGGCGGTGGCTTCTCTTGTTGCAGAGCACGGGCTCTAGGTGCGCAGGCTTCAGTAGTTGTGGCACGCGGGCTTCAGTAGTTGTGGCTTTCGGGCTCTAGAGCGCAGGCTCAGTAGTTGTGGCGCACGGGCTGAGTTGCTCCGTGTCATGTGGGATCTTCCTGGACCAGGGCTCGAAACCGTGTCCCCTGCATTGGCAGGCGGATTCTTAACCACTGCACCACCAGGGAAGTCCTCCCTCGGTTATTCTGATAGGGGCAGAGTAAAGTAGGTGATTAAATAGTTAATCCCACTAGGGGATTGTAAGCAGAAAATAAAGTATGGGAGACCCCTGTAAGTTAATGATTACTCAAGAAAGCAGGTTTGCTTAACCACAAAGCCAAGCAGGCTTGCTTAGCAACAAAACCATGCCACAGAAGCAAGAGACATGCCCCCAAACTATAAAACAATGGTGGCATGAGACCCACATCCTGCCCAGTGAGCTCAGTAAGTTAATGACCCCTAAGACATGCTCTCTGCACACATAAAAAACAATAATTTATGGAAAGGTGATATTTCAAAGCGAAAGACCCTCATTGTACTGAGACCTGGAATAATTTTTCCATAGTCTCATGAGAGAAAACTCCGCCCGACATAGAGGAGGACTAATGAGGGAAGCATGACGTCTACTCAAGAATGAGGAAGAAGGTGGTCTTTTCCCTCTCCCCACTTTTCCTTTGATTGTACAACTGTAGCCCACTAAGTTCTCAGGGTGGGGCACCCTCTCACCCACCCGCCTGTAAGCCTCACAAGCGTCCTCTTCTAATAAATCACTTCTTATCTATCACTTTGCCTCACTGAATTCTTTCTGTGCTGAGACATAAAGAACCAGAGCTCTTTGGAGCCCCCTGAAACGCCACCTAGCGGTTTCAATTCCGATGAATTTTTGCACAGCTGCCATCTGCAAAAGCTGTGGGAGTCCCCTGGATTAATGCTGTCTGACTTTTCAGGGGCACCCCCATCTCCCGGTCTTCTCTTATTTCCCAGGCTTCTCAGCCTCTGTGAAAAATCTGTGGGCTTGTCTTCCTCTCTTCATCTTGCTCTACAAAACTTTGTGAAGCTGAATAAAGCCTTGGATCCTGGCAGGGGGTTGGGGGTGGGACGGCTGGAGAGTGAAGGAGAGTGCTCATTTCCATGAAAGGTTTTACACATGGACCATGAGTCCACCAGGTAGACTCCAGCTAGAAAAAGAATCTCACATTTACCACACAATTTGAACAATAATAAAAGCACTTGCAAAGTGCTAGACAAGAGAGCTTGAAATGCATCCTGGAGGAGGTGACTTTTGATCTGAGCCTTCCTGTCAAGTAGAGGAAAGGGCACTACAGAGGAAAGGACTGGCAGAGAAATGGCTGGTGGGTAGGAATGCAGGCTGAGCTCGGGGTTGGGGCGGTGGTGCATCAAGAGGTGGAGGGAAGCTAGGAAGTAAGAAAAGGGAAGAGTCGGGGAACAGGTCAGGATGAAAGGGAAGATAAAGATGGATTAGGCCAGAGAGAAAGGGAGGATGCACAGACACAATTGGAGGCCAGGGCAGGGAGGGCTCAAAACATTTGCAAAGGCGGTTCACATCCTACTGGTCTGAAAGCTTAGATTTCTAGCACTGTCCAGAGTTATTTGAAGCCAGACAGAAGAACTGCAGGCATCTGAATTCCCTGGGGACAGGTCCAACATACAGATTCCTGAACCGCACCCCTACCCTAAAGAGTCACTATAGGCTGGGGTCAAAAATTTGGGCTTGATCATCCCTCCTGTCCCCTGTCCTCACCACTGATGGATCTGAAGCATAATAAAATGAGAGGATCTCTGTCCCAACCTAGGAGATGAGGGGTAAGGATGTGACATTTGTGGAAAATAGAAGCTCCTACTGTTTGCCAGGTTGGAATTGTGATCTGCCCTCACCAAGTATCTGGAAGATAAGGGCCCTTGTTATCCCCATAGTGTTGCAGGAAGGGAGACCCCTTCTAGGGCCCGAGAGTGGGCTCTTGTCTAACACTCAGAAATGATTGTCCCAGGAAACACACGTGCTGACAAAACGAAAGACTTTATGGGGAAGGGGAGCCTGGGCGGAGAGCAGGAGGGTAAGGGAAACCAGAAGGACTGCTCTGCCACGTGGCTCACAGATAGGAAGGATGGGATTAGTTTCCAGGTTGTCTCTGGCCAATCATTCTGACTCAGGGTCTGTCTTGGTGGCACACGCATCGCTTAACCAAGATAGATTCCAGCGAGAAGGATTCTGGGAGGTTGGTAGGACATACGGACTGGCGTCTCCTCTCTCCTTTTGACCTTTTCCAAATTCTTCTGGTTGATGGTAGCTTGTTAGTTCCACATTCCTTACCAGGACCTCCTGTTGTAAGATAACTCATGCAAGTGGTTACTATCAGGCCTGGCCAGGGTGAGTGGTACAACTGTACCAATAAGAAAACAGGCTTAAGAGAGGTTAAGTGACTTGGGGGCCCAAGGCCACACAACTAACAAACAGCAGAAGCAGGATTCTCACCCAGCTCTTTCTGATCCTAGTTGGAGAGGAAGCATAGTTCAGTGGCAGAGCAAGTGAGTTTTGGAGCCAGGAATGCTTAGATTTGAATCCCATACTGTTTGCTGGGCTTTCCCTAAAACAGTGCAGGGTCCAGGACAACCCAAGTGTGGAGCGAGGACAACTTCCACACTGTCATTATTTTTCATAGGTCCCTTGAGATAGCACTGAAGATAGAAACTTCTAAATTGAATTTTATTGATGTTCAGAAAAGAGAAGTAAGTCACAACATTCTCTGGCCCCTTAGACTCAGGCAGAGGAGTCCAGAGTGTGTGACTTCAGGGAAGTTCCAAAAACTCGCTGAGCCTCACTTCCTCATCTGTAAATTGGGGAAAATATCAGATTAAATAAGATAATATAGTTAGGACAGTTTCTGGTCTGTAGTAAGCACTGGAAGATAACTAGCTATTATCAGTATAGTTCTGGCTAATTCTCACCTTCCCAATCCAGTCAGGTCCCTGGCCTTCACTGCTCTTCTGAGCACTGGAGTGAGATCTTTTATTGTTTGGACCCCCCCAGATATATCCTTATTTGGCATCTGATTGAAATTATGTAACTAGTATTAAGGCAACTATCTCTCTCAACTCAGGAATAGCTAGTGTTCTCCTGGGTTCTGTAGTAGGAAGTTGGTTCTTCCCACTCTCTCTCTCTCTCTCTCTCTGTCTCACTCTTTTTTTTTTCTTTTTGGCCGCACCACACGGCATGCAGGATCTTAGTTCCGGGACCAGGGATCGAACCCGGGTCCCTTGCAGTGGAAGCGCGGAGTCCTAACCACTGGACTGCCAAGGAATTCCCCTTCCCACTCACTTTTTAAAAATGGATTTAAGTTTTAGGGACTTCCCTAGTAGCGTAGTGGTTAAGAATCCGCCTGCCAATGCAGGGGACACGGGTTCAAGCCCTGGTCCGGGAAGATCCCACATGCTGCCGAGCAGAGCCTCCTCTGCTCCCTGTGATTCAGTGGGCACTGAAGTACTGGTTTAAGACCCCGCCCAGCATATGCACATGACTATGGCTGGCCAATCAGGGTCTCCTTCTCCTGGACACATGGTCCAAAGGTGTGGAGTGGGAATGACTAATGACCATCTTTGCTGTCAGGGGGCAGGAGTCCTCTGGAGGCTGAAGCCATGACAGAGGAAAGCAGAGTCAAGGGACAGATAAGGAGAGGATGACGTTGTTTGAGTCCTGGAAGCAGCCAGCTCTAAGCCCGTAGGCTTCCTGGTTATATGAGCTGATATACTGTATGCCATTTGTGGTTTAAGCATATTTTAGTTGGATTGCTTTCACTTGGAACATAAAGAGCAGTGACTAATATATTATCTTTGTGAACTTGGGCAAGTTATTTACTCCCCCACCCCCACCCCCAAGTCTCAGTTTCCTTATCTGTTAATTGGGGAGAATAAGATCTACCTCACAGGTCGCTGTAAGATGAGATAACATACACACTCAATATGTGATAGCTGTTAGTGATACAATAATTCTATTTGTGAAGACACAGGATTTATTGGCTCTGCAAACAGGGCTTGGTGCACACGTGTGTTACGAGGCCCCCTGCTGTAACTCGTCTTCCCAGGACTTGCGGCCACATCTTGGAAACCCACCTCTCCACGGGTTGCCTCTTGAGCAGAGCAACGTCTAATCTCCTGTCCCCTTTTGGTCTATGCTTATTCCTTCTCTAAAAGCATCATGTGGTGTTGCATATTCCCCCTACCCCTGTTGCGGGAAAGAAAGTGGGGCGTGAGTGGATGGTCACATCCCAGGTCTCAGGGGAGTCCCTGGGATGGCTGCCGAGTGTGGGTTCTTGGCTTCCCGCAGGAAAGAATTCAAGAGTGAGCTATAGTAAAGTGAAAGAAGGTTTATTCAGGGAGATACACACTCCACAGACAGAGTGTGGGCCATCTCAGAAGGTGAGAGAGGCCCCAGGGTATGGGGCTGTCAGTTTTCATAGGGGTGGGTAATTTCATAGGCTAATGAGTGGGAGGAGTATTCCAGCTATTTTGGGGAAGGGGTGGGGATTTCCAGGATTTGGACTATGCCCACTTTTTGACCATTTATGATCAGCCTTGGAACTGTCATGGCGCCTGTGGGTGTGTCATTTAGCGTGCTGATGTGTTACGAGTGTGTACTGAGGCTCAAGGTCTAGTGGAAGTCGACTCGTCTGCCATCTTGGACCTAGTTGGTTCTAACGTTTATGTCGCATGCTCGGGCTATGTCATTCTTTAGAGGTTGTGCCCTGCCCCCTTCCTGTCTCACCCACATTCCCTCCTTAACTGGTCTGGATACAGGTTACGAGCAGGATCGCCGTTCCCTATTACACCAATTCTCAAACTCATTCAGGAGGCCGGGTGCTTGTGAAACAGGAGGGAAGGGGTCAGGGCACAACCTCTGGAAGAATGACATAGCTCTTGAGGGCTCTCACTTTCCAAGATGACCCCATTCCCTGGGGCTGCTCTTGCCTTTTGAGACATTCTGTCTATGGAATGTGTATCTCTCTAAATTAATCCATTTCTTACCTATCATTTTGTCTCTTACTGAATTCTTTCTGTGATAGACATCAGGAACCTGAGCTCCATGAAGTCCTGAGACCAGATATGTGATCTCAACTAAAAGCCAGTGGGTTCAAGTCCCAATCTGGGTTCTGGCCGGGTTCGAGTCCTGGTCTGTGGGTACAAGTCCCATCTGAGTTGTGCATGGTGTCGTCTGGGAAAGTGAGAGTGGCCATGGGAGAAACACACTCCACAGAGCGTGGGCCATCTCAGAAGGTGAGAGGCTCAAGGTCTACTGGAAGTTGAATCTTCCACCATCTTGGACCTAGTTGGTTCTAACCAGTTTATGTCATATCCTCAAGGGCTATGTTATTCTTTTAGAGGTTGTGCCCTGCCCCCTTCCTCCTGTTTCACTTGGAAGGTATGCATTCTGCAGAACACTTCTTTCTGTTACACAACTAGGAATACCCTTACCAACAGGTCCCATGGCTGCTGTTTATTGATGCAGAATAAAATCACAATCATCTGCATACATTTCTCAGGAAAAAAAAAAATGCTGTCAACCAGTGCTTGACAGTAGGTTGTTTTTCCTTTTTAAAAAAAAAAAATTAGGGGCTTCCCTGGTGGCGCAGTGGTTGAGAATCTGCCTGCCAGTGCAGGGGACACGGGTTCGAGCCCTGGTCTGGGAGGATCCCACATGCCGCAGAGCAACTGGGCCTGTGAGCCACAACTACTGAGCCTGCGCGTCTGGAGCCTGTGCTCCGCAACAAGAGAGGCCGCGACAGTGAGAGGCCCGCGCACCGCAATGAAGAGTGGCCCCCGCTTGCCGCAACTAGAGAAAGCCCTCGTGCAGAAACGAAGACCCAACACAGCCAAAAATAAATAAATAAATAAAATTTTTTAAAAAAGGAAAAAAAAGAATAATGAATTAAAAAAATAAAATAAAAATAAAAATTCATTAATTTATTTATTTTTGGCTGCATGAGGTCTTCGTTGCTGCACGTGGGCTTTCTTTAGTTGCGTCGAGCAGGGGCTACTCTTCGTTGTGGTGCGCAGGCTTCTCATTGCGGTGGCTTCTCTTGCTGTGGAGCACGGGCTCTAGGCGTGCGGGCTTCAGTAGCTGTGGCTCGCGGGCTCTAGAGCGCAGGCTCAGTAGTTGTGGCGCACGGGCGTAGTTGCTCCACGGCATGTGGGGTCTTCCCGGACCAGGGATGGAACCCTTGTCCCCTGTATTGGCAGGCAGATTCTTAACCACTGCGCCACCAGGAAAGCCCTGTTTTTCCTTTAACATCCCCTTGCTACTTCACATTGTTGTCTGTGAGCTCACAGGAGCAGAGAGATGGTGGCAGGAGCTGAAAGTTTACACTGCGAAAAAAAATTAAATGTGAAATCATAATATCTATTAGCTTATTTTGTTTTAGGCTGATTGCAAAGTCATCTCCTGGGAATCACTGTCCTGGTACAGTGACCTTACATGGAGATTTCTATTTATTTATTTATTTATGGCTGCACTGGGTCTTAGTTGCGGCATGTAGGATCTTTAGTTGCGGCATGTGGGCTTCTTTAGTTGCAGCATGACAACTGTTAGTTGCAGCATGTATGCGGGATCTAGTTCCCCGACCAGGGATCGAACCCGGGCTTCCTGCATTGGGAACACGGAGTCTTACGCACTGGACCACCAGGGAAGCCCCCCTATAGGGGATTTCTAATTCCCAGTTTGTTTTTTTAAATTTAAGTACTTAATACAAATACATGATATAAAATTCAAAAGGTACAAAACGCAATATGGTGCTGCAGTCTCCCAGTATTCTTCCCTGAGAGCAACTACCATTATCAGTTTCTTGTGTGTCCTTCCGGAGATATTCTGTACCAGCATCATCCAATAGAACCATAGTGATGAAAACAGTCTATCTGCATTGTCCAATATGGTAGCCGTTAGCCACATGCGACTATTGAGCACTTGAAATGTGGCTAGTGTGACTTAGGAGCTGACTTAAAATTTATTTAATTTGCATTAATTTAAATTGGGATTTACATAGCTACATGCAGTAATGGCTACTGTATTGGACTGTGCAGTTCTATACTGTACATCTAACACAAAGTGTATAGTAGCATCTTGCTTTGTTCACTTAACACATACATCTTGGAGCTAGATTGTTCCAGTCTGCCTTATTTTTAAAACCTGCTCTGGTAATCCAGTAAGGCAATCCCTTACCCAGCCTAGAGAAGTCATCACTTTTAATAAAAAGCTCTAAAATCTTTTACATGCATCATAACCAACACATCTCTCAAGAATGCTGCGTTCTCCACCCCTCCACTTTTACCGGCCTGGGCCTGAGTAGTTTGACATTGAATAGTCCCTTTTAGGGACTGGAAGCTACAACTTACCATGAGTCACTGCCCTAAAATACGCTTTCCACCCTCATGCCCTGTGTCTGGAATTCAGTGGTGATGGTGGCATTCTTTAGGGTTAATCATGGCTCCCTTTAAGTGGTTCTCCTTTAGGGTGAAAAGTCTGCAGGGCAAGGCAACAATGAACAGAGAGCATCTGGGGCCAGTTTTGCTTCTGCCCCGATGACAGGGACAAAGACATGATGAGAGGGGCCAAGGGGCTTTGTGGAGCCATGCGGGCTCTGATGATGAATCTCACTGTTCTTAAAGTTGTCTTTAAGTCCACGTGGATCCCTAACTAGGATTGTGCTTTTATTTAAAAAAAATTTTTTTTTTTTTGGTCACACCACACAGCTCGTGGGATCTTAGTTCTCCGACCAGGGATCGAACCTGGGCCCTAGGTAGTGAAAGCGCCTAGTCCTAACAACTGGACAGCCAGGGAACTCCCTAGGATTGTGCTTTTAGACAGCCTTCCTCTTAGGATATTTCAGGCAATGAGTCTCTTTCCAGTTTCAAATGGAGTCTAGAGAAAGACATTTCACTAACCTGTTTTGATGTTTACCCTGTACAAACCTTTTCTTCTCTGAGGTCCCTATGTGAGGCTGATGTGGGTAAAAAACTCAGCTCCAAATGGCATAGTCCCTTTGCAGCTTATGGGGCCAATACATAGCATCTTGTGCTGACCTCTAGGAGGTCGGTCTGTATTTCACAAGGAATCATATGGGGAGAATGAAGAAATGGTCTAAAATTCACTGAAGAATATTCCTGAGTCATCACTGGGGGCAGGGCCTGCTACTAGACATTGGGGAGAGGAAGGAGATATGACTCTTGCCTTGTCAGCGTTCCTGACCTAATAGAGAACAGTGTTTGGGTCTGCACGCTGATGGACACTGTCTTTCACAATATTCCATTTAAAGGTGACACCTGAAAGAGTGTGAAGGTGTGCATTCTGCAGAACACTTCTGTTACAGAACTAGGAATATCCTTACCAACAGGTCCTATGGCTGCTGTTTATTGATGCAGAATAAAATCACAATCATCTGCACACATCCCAAACCAAGACTCAGCCACATCCTGGGACAGATAGAATTATTAGCCCCGATTCCTCATCCCTCCCTGCATCCATACTCTTTGCCATGTCTCACTGTGGGCAGAGTGTACTGTCCAGTCCCCTGGCTTGGGTCTTGGCCATGTGACTTGCTTTGGCCCATGGAATGGGCAGAAATGAGAGTGTGCCAGTTCCGTGCCTAGCTGGAGGAAGCCTGATGATGCTTGCCCCTGTATGCTTCTCTTGGGTAGCTGCTGCCTCTTCAGCCTGGGCCCCAGGATGAACACACATGGAAAAGAGCTACCTTGGCTGATCCGCAGACCAGCAATGAGAAGCAGAGCAGACCCAGCCAGCAGAGCATTAAACCATAGCTGTACCAGCCAAACGGCAGACTGATGGGAATCGTTATTCCAACCCACTGAATTTCTGGATGGGTTTATTACATAGCATTATTGTGGCAATAACTAACCAATACATGTACCCACTCTTTTATTAGGTTATAAGCTCAGCTGCTGCAATAGAGACCCTAAACAACAGTGGGTTAAATAAGAAAGACATTTATTGATCTCTCGTGTAAGAATCTGGTTAAGTAGTCCAGGGTTAGTTTAGTGGCTCGTGTGTCAGGAAGCCAAGCTCCACCATTCTCCGTGTGACCGTCTTCCACCCGAAGCCTTCATATTGTTCACAGATCGAAGTCTTACCGAAATATTCCACAGTGTGGCGCCAAACCCTCTTTCCAACATTACCGTCCAGCGCCTAAGGCCTCACCTTGAACCATGATTCCGCTTCTCTTTCAGGCCTCGGGACTTGTCCTCTTCTTGAATGGGCGTGCTCCCCCCACGTCCCCAAGCTGGTGCTCCACTGCCATCCTCCAGGTGTCAACAGCATCTCACTCTCACCAGGACCTCAGGGGCCAGAACTGGCCGGGGCCTGGTGCTCCCCAGGAGTGAGAGGCCCTGACCTCCATGGGGGGTGGGGTGGTGGGGGGAGCCGTCCAGTGTCCAAGATAACAGTCCAGTCTGCCTCCCAGTCATCTTCGCACCTGGCCTCTCCCACCCTCAAATCCCTGCTCACCTCCGACCCTGAAGAAGCCAGAGAACCTCTGCAGCCCCTACTTCCCTGCCCCTCTTCCTTCCACACCTCAGCAGTTCAGTGAGCGTAACAAGGCTTGTTAAAATGGGTCCCTCTGCTTCTGAGGTTGACTCAGGATGGGTGGGCACATGGGTTTAGAGTGTGACAGACTCTCTGCTGGACCAAACTCTAGCCAGGCTCCTCTGAGCCTTCCTCTAGATCCAACCTTGGCCTATAAAGACTTCAACAAACACTAACATAGTTTCTAACAGCTCAAGACCACATCTCTAGGATGACCCTAGCCCTCCTTAAAGTGCCTGCCTGAAAAAAGTTCAAGGTTGCCTAAAGGATTTGCTGTTTGTTCTAGCCAACACCTAAAGATAGGGCCCTTGTCTCCCAGCTTCTGGGACAGGGTAGGAGCCTAACTTTGAGAAGCATCAGTTAGCCAGAACAGATGGGTTTCACATGACCACCCCCCCTTCCCCTTCTCACTTCTCTGACTAGACAGACCCTCCCCCCTCCTCATCCCCTCATCCTCCCTTTAAAACCCCTGTACCAGTCACAGTTGAGTTCAGTTCATGATGGTCTCTTTCCCTCTACCATTGCAATTGTACTTTTTTTTTTTTTTTAATTTGTTGGAGAGAAGATTATTCTTTTTTTTTTTTTTTAATTTTTTATTTATTTATGTATGTATGTATTTATTTATGGCTGTGTTGGGTCTTCGTTTCTGTGCGAGGGCTTTCTCTACTTGCGGCAAGTGGGGGCCACTCTTCATCGCAGTGCGCAGGCCTCTCACTATCGCAGCCTCTCTTGTTGCGGATGGAGCACAGGCTCCAGACGCGCAGGCTCAGCAATTGTGGCTCACGGGCCTAGTCGCTCCGTGGCATGTGGGATCTTCCCAGACCAGGGCTCGAACCCGTGTCCCCTGCATTGGCAGGCAGATTCTCAACCACTGCGCCACCAGGGAAGCCCCGCAATTGTACATTATTGATTGAACTCTGATTTTACCACTTTAAGTAGCATGTGGCTTTGTTTATTTTTGATAAGGGGGTGTGTGTGTGTGTCCAGGACTAGACTTTTATTTTTATTTACTTATTTAGGATCAGCCTTATTTTTAAATTTTTATTTATTATTTATTTATTTTCTTTACATTTTGGCTGCGTCAGGTCTTAGTTGCAGCATGCAGGATCCTTTTGTTGCAGCGCGCGGGATCGTTTTGTTGCAGCGTGCAGGATCTTCGTTGTGGGGCTTGGGCTTCGCTCTAGTTGTGGCGAGCGGGTTCTCTCTCTCTAGTTGTGGCACGGGTTCCAGAACACGTGGGCTCTGTAGTTTGTGACGTGCGGGCTCTCTCGTTGAGGCGTGCAAACTCAGTAGTTGTGACGCGCGGGCTTAGTTGCCCTGTGGCATGTGGGATCCTAGTTCCCCGACCAGGGATTGAACCCACATCGCCTGCATTGGAAGGCAGATTCTTTCTTTATTTATATTTTTATTATTATTTTTAAAAATTTATTTTTGGCAGCGCTGGGTCTTCATTGCTGCGCGCAGGCTTTCTCTAGTTGCAGTGAGCGGGAGCTACTCTTCATTGTGGTGCACGGGCTTCTCATTGCGGTGGCTTCTCTTGTTGTGGAGCACGGGCTCTAGTCATGCGGGTTTCAGTAGTTGCAGCACGAGGGCTCAGTAGCTGTGGCTCGCAGACTCTAGAGCACAGGCTCAGTAGTTGTGGCACACAGCCTTAGTTGCTCCGCGGCATGTGGGATCTTCCCGGACCAGGGCTTGAACCCATGTCCCCTGCGTGGGCAGGCGGATTCTTAACTACTGTGGCCACCAGGGAAGTCTGGAAGGCGGATTCTTTACCACTGGACCATCAGGGAAGTCCCAGGATCAGCCTTATAAAGAAGCATCCCAGAGATGTTTGAGTGTAGAGGTCCACAGACCATATTTTGAGAAATGATATTTCCCTATGGACACCTTTTCTCTGGCAGCCCTTTTGAATGGCAGCTATGTTCTCTCCGATGCTGCACTGCCTGCAGTCTACCCAGCTTTCATTCCAGTGAGAACATTCCAGAGACCAACTAAGGATCAACGCCAGGTGTTTTTGAGCTGAAGGGGTGTAAAACCCACACTTCTTATTGAAGAGTAGTCAGCAAAGAAAGTATATTGAATTAGGCTACAGCAATGTATTTTCTTTGTATTTCTCACACTACAGCTGAACACAAACAACGTCTTTTTCCATACCTCAAAGCTTCCTATTGGCCACAGATAATTCACTTCAGAGATATATGCTTTTTGAAAAATAATGTTCTGGGTGGCTGGGGAGAGCCCTGTGGTGGGTGTTCAGGAATTCTTTCTGCTTTACCATTTAAAAGAGCTAATAATGGTTGGGGAAGCACCCACACCTTTTGCTCCCTGAAGAATTCGGTGCTAAACTTAGTTCTTTGCAGCTCTGTGTTGCATACATTTTAAGCAGTTAGGAACTTTGCACATGAGCAGGAATCAAAGTGAAATTCAAAAGTGGAACTTCATGGACCATTCGCATATTGGAGAGGCATCAGTGGGATTCCATGACAATGCTAATTTGAGTGTTTTTGCTTGGTGCCTTTTATTGCCCGTGCCAAAGATCAGTACTATGGAAAGCAGAGCGTTTCATATATATGAGTTAAACAAGTCTCTTGGCCTCTTTGTACCTTACTTTCCTCATTTGAAAAAAAATAAATGGCTCTCAAGACATACTTTCCAGAATTCATACTGGGCTTACTTACACCCAGCTAACCAAGAACTGCATGATGCTTTTACACACAGTTTTTTACATGTATTCATCTTCTATTTCACTTACAACTTGTGTAAAAACTGCATTCCATGCCAGGCCTGAAACGTTCCAAAGCTCAGTTCTGTGAGTAAATTGCAACCAAGACTTCTACAAAAAAAGACACAAGCAAAAGAAGAAGAAAAATATATATTCTTTCAGAACATTTATCCTTTGGCAATAATTCTAATTTATATATGATGAAACATAACAACACTACTCCCTCCATACACTAAAGAAATCTCACTGTGGAAGACATTATGATTTATACTTTCATGATTATATATGTGGTGCATTAGATACAAAATAGTAAATGCTCATTAAATACTTGTGTTAAGTGATCTTTATTTCTCTAGAAAGGCAGCACTATTGACATTTTGGGCTGGATAATTCTTTGCTGTGGGAGGCTCTCCTGTACACTGTTGGACGTTTAGTAGCATCTCTGGCCTCTGTCCACTAGATGCCAGTAGCATATACAGTTCTGACAAGCAAAAATGTCTCCAGACACTACCAAATGTCACCTGTGTGCAAAATCACCCTGGTTGAGAACCACTGCTCTATAATGATTCACTCTGATCTGTGTAATAATTCTCACACTAATCTTTGCTAGAGACAAAAAGGATTTGCTACAAAATTTTAGTAGTAATTTTAATCATATTTCAAAATGAGTAACAAATTAATTTTATAAAAAATTAAGCTTTACAAAAATTCCAAATATAATGAAGTTATACTTGTAACTTACATAACCTGCAAAAAAGGTAGTGGTTCAAATGTACATCTTTCGATAGACTGTATTTTATTGCAGGATAAATCTCTAGGAAAAGTAAAAGGAAAATATTACCTCAATTAGCTATTAGATATCTAATTAGTAGGAATAACTAGTAGACTTTAGAATGATAATAATAAATAAGAAGCTTTGGTCTAAACTCCAAACCTTAGGAATTATTATTTGAACCTTCCAGAGCCCCTAACCCTGCCTTCACCTCTCTTAAGAGTCTCACCTTCAGGATCTTCATAAATTAAATATACAACAATAGATCTTGATAGATTTTGGAGGTAATCTTTCCTGAGAGCAGAAGCATTGATTAGATTCCACCTTTCGTGGTCTCATCAAATTCTAGATTATGAGCTCAAAGTTTTTATCTCTATATATCATTATAATTTCTAATATTAAAAGGAATATTCTTATATTTACACACTTCCCAGTAGAGTTCTGATTTTCTAGGTCAATTCATTACCAGAAGAAATAAAAGATACCCTTTCACACAACTTGAAAGGAAGTTACTTCTCTCATTAATATGTAACTTTAATTCAGTATTACACTTTCTATCATATTGACTTTTATTCGAAAATACCTACTCTTGACTATAGCTGACTATCTTATTTCCATTGATTCCAGCTTAGTCTCTCATTTCACCGGGATGGGTTTAACTGTCTTCTGACTGGTGTTTGCATCTCTACCCTCTCCCTTTCTAAGCCATCCTCCACGTGATCACCAGATTAACTCTCCGGGAGTGGTTCTCAAATACCAGCATCACTTGTGAACTTATTGAAGATACAAATACTCAGCCCTACTCTGGACCTCTTGAATCAGTAACTATGGGGGTGGAGCTTGTGTTTTCACAAGCCCTCCAAGTGGTTGGTTCTGTTGCAGGCTAAAGCTTGTCCTAAAGCACTGCTGTGGTAACATGGTAGCTTGACATGTTATCCTTGGCTTGGCCTCCAAAGCCCTAGATGATCTGGCTCTAATCTCCTACTCTTCCCACTTGTACTCTACAGGTACTCAGAGTATTTTTCCTGTGTTTTGCCTTTCTCCCACTTTCCTTTTGCAAGCTTATTCTTCCCAAGGTGTCTGTCATTGATACCCAATGGCCCTTCGAGGTCCCGTTTAAACAGCATTGCTCTAGTAACATCTTCCCTGATCCAATTTGAAGTCTTTTTTCCCTCTTTTGTGCTCCAATACCAACTTATAGCTCTCTTTGCCCATATTCATTTCTTTCTTTAAATATAGCTATTTTTGCAACCCATTTCCTCTGAGCATAAACTCCTTCAAAGTATGGACTAGATCCTGCTTATGTGCATCGTCTATCATGTTTAAAGCCAACGCGTGGACATAAAGCAAACTCAAATATTTATAAAATCAACAAATAGCTGGGGAGTGGATAGAAGGAGGAAATGACTGTTTTAAAAGAAATGTAGTTTTATTACTTCATGGTGCCTCCACAGCACTTTGTCATTATGGTTTGAGCTTATATGTTTATTTTCCCTGTGAGATCATGAGTTGCTAAAAGGAGTCCTGTCTTACCCATCTTCGTGTTTACAACACTAGGCATAGTGCTGATTAGCATATTCTGTTTTCGCTATTTTATTGATTGGCATTTTTTTTTTAAAGAATGAGAATACTTATGCTAACATGAAATAATCAGATTATAAAGTATTTCATAGTAGAAGTAATGAAGGGCCTATTCCACTGTGCAGTTATCTGATTTGTTTTTCTCCAAACTGTGTTTGTAAGGTTTGGAGCCCAGATGGCAGAGAAGAGACTAATATAAAGGTGATTGCCCCTTAAGGCTTGGAAGGTTTGATAATTAAAAGAACTATTTTTAGGGTCATGTGAGGCTCTTTATACCCACTTCCCTTAAGCCTTTTATATTTGCAAGAAGAATCTATTTGCTAAAGAGGATCATTAATTGGCTTAATAAGGATTAATGACATACACAGCTTTGGATGCCATGGACAAAGGACAAAAACTGAGCTTTTATAGCAAAAAACACAGTTATCTCCTTATCCCTAAATAAGAAGAAATACTAGGCAAGCATTTCCTCTTTGATAAAGAAGCTGGAGAGGGAATTCCCTGGCGGCCCAGGGGTTAGGACTCGGCGCTTCCACTGCTGGGGACCTGGGTTCAATCCCTGGTCAGGGAACTAAGATCCCGCAAGTCGTGTGGCGTGGCCCAAAAAACAAAACAAACAAACAAACAAAAAACAGAAAAAAAAAGGCTGGAGAGATTTTTGTTAGGGGCATTTCTGATATGCTTATTTAGTGTAAACATTTCTAAATATACCACTTAACCATCATCTTAAACATTCTTAATATTGGTATCACAATTCCTGCATCGAAATCCTTAACAACAGTTTGTTCTTTTGGTAACTTAATGTGTTCTTGACAATACTGATTTTATTTTTAAGATATTTTTTTTGGATGTGGACCATTTTTAAAGTCTTTATTGAATTTGTTACAATATTGCTTCTTTTTTTTTATGTTTTGGTTTTTTGGCCATGAGGCATGTGGGATCTTAGCTCCCTGACCAGGGATCGAACTCACACCCCCTGCATTGGAAGGCAAAGTCTTAACCACTAGACCACCAGGGAAGTCCCTTGACAATACTGTTTACATACTTCATCTACTTAAATATTTAATATTTAAATGTTAATTTAATTTAGATTAAATTATCAAAGTTATGAGTTAATGGCATTCATATTAATGTAAGTGTTCTATATTTTCTTGTCCTGTAGGGGACAATTTGAGGTTAACTTTAATTCCTCTCATTTCACTAAACCAACTTTTTCAAACCTTTTCTGTAAAGGCCAGATAAGTCAATATTTTAGGCTTTGCAGGCCACATACAGTCTCTGTCACATATTTTTCTTTGTTTCTTTTTTTTCTCATTTACAGCCCTTTAAAAATCACTTTTAACTTATGGGCTGTATAAAAACGGACTGTGGGCCAGATTTGATCCATAGGTCATAAACAAAATATAAATACAGATGGAGAGTATATGAACACTTATATAACAAGGTTCATATGGGAGTCTATAATTGCTCAGACCTCATTACCACTTTTCCTCTACAACTAAAGTGTATTTTTCTATCTATACCTTGTCTATATAATGAAAAAATTAAAAATGAATAGGAGATATTTAGTGCGAGTGATGGGCTGGGGCCCTACACAGACTTAAAGAATTGTAGAATTTTATTGCTAGAAGAAACTGAAGAGATTATCTAACTTGAACCCCTTAATTACTTTATAGATAATCTACTTTAGAGATAAGAACTCATAAATAAATATGATTAACTTACAAATATCGGCGGGATAGCAAGCCTTCAAAGGAGTCCTTATGTAATTCAGTCAAATAATTTTCACTGAGAATTCTGAAAAATGAAAAGGTTATTTCTGGATCAAACTGCAAAATAACTACAACTATATACTACATAGGACTAACTCCTATATGTGGAGGAAAGCTGGGTAATGGTGCCACCTAAACAACCTAATTCTTATTTAATTTAGGGATGGTGATTTCTGCTCTGTTTTCATTTAAACCTTCTTTTCACGTCCTCCTTTGTGTCCATCTCTCTCCATCACGCATGTGCACGTGCACGCGCACACACACACACACACACACACACACCCATGCCCCACACACTCTTCCCACCAAATCATATAGTTAATGCCTACTCTCTAGATCACGAAGTCTCTGTTAGAACCCAGCTCTGGGTGGCACCAACGTTGCAGAGCTGCCCTTCCCTCCTCTCTTTCCCCAAACCTTATTGGGAAGTCCCACACAGAACTGTATCAGGGCAAATGAAGCCATCTGATTTTTTCCCCCATTAAAAATTTTTTGAAAACTAAAATGTGCATAAAATATACATAACTGTTCAATAATTCAATTGAACAACTGTTCAACTGTTTAATAATTACAAAACAGACCCCCACGTAATACCATTCATGTCAGGAAAGAATCCTGCCAGCATCCCAGAAGACCCCGTGTGCCCTTTTCCAATCACAACCCTCTCTCTGACTTCCTAGAGGGAACCACTATCCTGACTTTAATAATAATTTCCTTGCTTTTTAAATGTAGTTTTGCCTTTTCTCTATCAGCCATAAACAACACAGTTTAGTCTTGCTTCTTCTTGAACTTTATATAAGTGGAATCATATTATATGTATTATTTTCCACATTGCTTCTTTCATTCAACATTATTTTGTAAAATTATTTTATTTTTGCCTGTAGTATGTAGTGTTGCATGTCCAACTACATGAGGCTTCTGAGTATTTGAAAGTGGCTAATGTGACTGAGTTGAATTTTTAATTTAATTAATTTCAATTATTTTAAAATTAAAATTTAAAAAACTGATACTCAATGTAATTATTGGAAAATGTTTATGTTAGCAACAATTTGCATATGTGATACTACATTTTTGACTGTAAATTTTATGAAATCTCAATACCGATCAAGTATTTGTAATAAAATTTAGCAACCAAATTGTGATTTCAAAGAGTTAGTATGGGAAAAAAATGTAGATTCTCTCATTAATTTTTATATTGATTACATGTAGATATGATAATACTTTGGATATTTTTAAATACTTAGTATGAAAAAAAGTAGAATATCTTATTAATAATGTATATAATGATTACATGTTAAAATGATAATATTTTGTAAATAAGGGTTAAGTAAAAGATATTAACATTTATTTCATCTGTTTCATTTTACTTTTGTTTTTAAGTGGCTACCAGAAAATTTAAGATTACTTATGTGGCTTGCATTATGTTTCTGATGAAGTGTATGACTTCTAAGTATGATTATACCACACTTTATTCATTCAACTGTTGGTGTATACTGAGATTTTTCTAGTTTTTATTTATTAAAAACAATACTGCTTTGAACATTCTTGTATTTGTATCCTGATACATATTTGCCTGAGTTTGTCTAGGATGTAATAGGGATACAAAATTGTTTCCTAAGAAGTTGTGCTATTTCAAGTTGGCCGATTGAAACATGTCAAGTCTCCACCCCTTCAACTTCCACCAAAATCCCTAAGAATGATTGAAAAGATATAACTTAAGAATCACAACCTTAGCTCAAGGTGTGGGAGCAGCTCCACAAATGCTCCCATACCAGAAACGTCCTGGAGCTACTACAGGGTGATCAGTTGGAATAGTGCGGTAGGAGCAGCCTACAGCACACATCAACCCCACATCTTTCCTCCTTGATCCAGGCAGCAAAAGGTGTCTTCCTCTAGGCAGGAGCAATTGGTGTTAGAAAGGGGGCAAGGTCCCAGAACCCTGGAAGAAAGGTATGCACTCCCTGACTAGCCTCCAGAAGTCACCTTCCACCTCTGCCTTATTCTCAGGGGAACCCATTGGGAGTAATAAGCCCCAACAGCTCATTTCACTTCTCCCCTAAAGCTGGGAAACAAACGCAGTAGAATCTCAACTACAAAGATGAATTACACTCAGGAAGGACCAAACAATGTGAGAAAGCCAACTCCATTAAGGACAGAAAACAAAAACAAACATAAGAGCTTATAGCCAATGAATCAGAGTTAACAAAGCACAAGAGGACCTTAGGATAGCACAGTTATTACCCTCAGACAGATGTAAGCAGATAGTGCATCCATTAATCAACTCAAGAATATACGAATGAAAAGTGTTAGCAATAATAAAAAATCTCGGTATATGAGAAGCCGAAATGACAGTTAAAGAATAAATTAGGAAACTGAGAGATCCAGCCAATGACTTCTCCAGAATGCAGAATGAAGGGAGCAGGAACGATTCACAGTCAAGCCTGACGCCTGGGTCTGCCAGAGGAATGTTAAGCCCTTTGCTTCCGCTGGTCTCACAATAAAGACTAGGAACATGCTGCGGGGAGGAGGGGGTGGTGTTTTGCACCTGTTTCTTATAGCTGATAAGCAGGAAGGCACATAGCCAGTATCCCAAGAGTGGAGTGAGGGAGTAGTAGAGAGAGCCAGTACAGAAGAAACTCTATAAGACGTCAAAGGTAGGTTTCTCTTGCCTGGAAGAATCCCCTTCCTTGCAGGTAATATTAACAGTGGTACATCCTTCAGGAGCCTTGGGGATCTGAGCACAGGCTATGTTGCCTTGTGAAACTATTTCCACTGAGTTCTGCATTTAAAACCTTCTGCTTTTCACTCACAGTGTCTCTTGGTCACATATTTATATTAATTCCATCTCATAGCTTAATTCCAGCTCATAAATTAATTCTTTACTCATAGCTTATGAGAATTAAAATATTACTACCTGGAAACTCTGCAACTCAGTTATTAAGGTGGTTCATATTATACAGAATATAGTCACACACATTTTTAAAAGATCACTAAAACAAAAACACAAAAGACTTCAATTCCCACAAAGAACTCTTGGAGCCCTGAGCATGCTTCAAAGACCCTGACCTCAATTTGAAATTCACCATGTTAGAAGGAATCGCAGTGATTGTCAGATAACATGTTAGGGGGAATGGTCAACAGATGGTGCTAAGATTGATTGTTTTCTCACCTCTAAGTAGTGGTTTCATATTTCCATGGAAATGATCCAAAAAGAAAAAAACCAAATCAATATGTCCAACGACATTTATGGTAACCCTTTTCATACCTTCAAAGGTAGGAAAAAACTCTACCTCCCCATATCGCATAACAAAACTGTATGTATATACCATAAATGATATACAAACGTCACAGGAAATGATGGTATATGAAAAAAAGCTACACAAAAGTGGAACTCACATATACTAATTATAACTTTGAACGCTGACAAGGATTCAGGAAGTACAGCAAAGAGATGGGGCTGATCCTCCACTCCTTATGGCACTGTCTTCTCTGATTGGCTGATGCCCATATCAGACAGGTTAGAGTTTGAATATCATGGTAGGACAGGGGGTAACCAAACAGTATGTATTTCAAATTAATGGGCTTTCTTTCTGTGAAGTTGTTTGGATGACAGGATAGTAGAAATTTAAAAAATAACAACGGTAAATTCAGCCTAGAAGTAAAGTTTAGACTGAGAATGAGTCAGTCACCAAAAAATTACCCAAAAAGGAGCTTCAAATAAGCAATAACTGAATAACTGAAATAAAATACATTAATCTGTAGAACTCCAAATATTCATTTTGACTGAAGAAAAAAATTTTAAACTATGGGGAATCAGAGTTAAAGCCAGATCTAAAACTTTCTCACACCATGAAAATATCAAAACCAGGCATGAAGTAACATTTAAGAAAGATCCATGTCTAACTTCTGACCAGGGTTCTGGTCTAAGGCAATCTTCTGAATTTCACATTCATTCTTGATTCTGTATTATTGACAATTATCCTTCTCTCCACCTCTGTAACTTCTAGGAAATTGAGAGGGCTCAGGGTTTGTTTGTTTGATTGATTTAACTATATATATAATGCAAACAAGAGGCCTTTCTGGAACTGATTTACTCTGCTTCCCCTGCTTTCTTTCTCTCCAAAGTACTTAGCAATGCTTGAAATTATAGCTATCTATTTATTATACTTATATACTTATTTTTATATATTTGTAAACCCCCTGAGAACTGGGATACTTGGGCTGTTTCATTCTTGGGCCTGAAACCCTAGCATGTAAAACAGTTCCTGGCATATAGTAGATACTCAAAAAATATTTATTGAATGAATTCAGAAAGTGACAAGTTATCAACTATCAGATACTTTTACTTAAAACAAATCATCCATTTATCGTCACTCATGAGGATAAGTACAGGAAAAGAAATGTCTTTCTTCTCCCCTACATTTGTGACTCAATCTTTTGAGACAAGAATCCTTTGAGAATTTCATAAAAGCAATGGTTCTTTTCCCTAAAAAACTGCACTTTCTTGAACACACGCAAAAGTGTGCATGCAATTTCGACTTGTGGATCATCCTTTTAGGGCAGAGGTCTGTGAATAGAGAGGACTGAATCCAGAGTGCCAAACTTGGATGGGAAATAAAATTACATCTCGGTTTTCACAAATCTCTAACTAAAATCAGCACTTCCTTCCATTATGAATGTAGGCAACAAACCACAGTAGATCAGCAGTATAGTTAATTTGGTCCCCAGTAGAAATCACAGGTCATTTCATATCACGTATATGCTGCAGATACCTCGAAATATCATTTATTCTCATCACTACCCTGGAGTTATAATATTTATTAGACCTACCACTATATCTTGTTATTTAATGTGTTAAGAGAAGCATATTTATTACTATTTCACTAATTTTAAAAATATTCTGAAAACGATTTCAATATAGTTGGTTTCCTTTGTTTTTCTATATAGTTTGACTTATTATACATTTTAAAACATTATCCCAAGAACATAAGCTTCTGCAGCTTGCCAAAGAGGTATACACGGGGGAGCAGGAGGTATACACGGGGGAGCAGGAGGTTAAGAAATTCTGCTTTGGGGAACCACTGACCTCAAGTTAGGAATCTCTGCTTATAAGGTATAAACCTCAAGCTGACTTAGAAATCTTCAAAGCTTACCAGACTCATGTTATAGTGTATCGCCTCCCAAACACATGCTTTTTAAAAATTAATTTTTTAATTTAAATTTATTTTTAAAAAATATGTCATATATATTCACATCTCAAAATTCCAAAAATATGTAGCACACAATTCAAACTTTTTCTCTTACCTCTGTCCCTCAGTCTACCACCCCCCTCCACTTCCAGAGGAAATTAAGTTACCTATTTCTTGTGCCAAATGACTTTCATTTTTCTTACAAGTTTGGGAAATAAAATCTCCAAGTTAGATACTATCACGGGCAATATAAACTACATATACTATTTAGGAAATCTGTAAATTAAAACAAATTGCCTGGTTCTAGCATTTTTTTCCTTACCAATAAGATATCAGACTAAGGGGGCATCTCTTTAAGGGTGGTCATAACACCTGTTTTTAGATTGACGGTTATGTCTTTTATTAATAATTCAGAAGTCATTTATGACTTGTCTATTCAAGTTGAACTAAGGATATGACCACAGACTGTCATGAAAAATTACTTTGAATGTTTTTTTCCAAAATCACTTATGTATCTAAACTGACTTTTTCTACAAATCAATAAAAAAAATAGTAACAGAAAAATGGGCAAAGGACAGACAATTCAGAGATGAAATACAAATGTTCAGTAAACATATAAAGATATTTAAGTTCACAAGTAATAAGAAAAATTCAAATTCAGATGGGACCCCTTTTATTCACCCGGCAGATTAGCAAAAAAAAAAAAAAAAAAAAAGGGAGAATATCCAGTGGTGGAAGGGTGTGAGGAAATGAATGTCATCACAGCAGGATGACTGGAGTATAAGCTGGCACAACTTCTTTGAGGGCAATTAAAATTTTATATCTAAATAGTCTTCACCCCAACAATCCCATTTCTAGATAACTATTCTATAGAAATAAATGACCAGGCTCACAAAAATGCAGGTACAAGGATATTCATTGCAGCAATGCAAGTAACAAGAAAACTGGACATAATCTAAACATCCTTCAATAGGGGCATTATTAAACTGTGATACATTCATACTATGGAATATTATGCAGGAGCTTAAATGAATGGGGTAACCCTCTATGTACTGGGAAGGAAAGAAATCTAAGACAGACCATGAAATGAAGGAATCAAGTTGCAGGATGTTACTTATGTAAAAAAAACATAAGAAAAACACACAAACCTATTTTGCTATCTGTAAATATGTATGTACTCAAACGTATGGAAAAGAGTCTGGAATGATTAATACTAAACTCAAAGTAGTGGGTGGGGGATTAGGGCACAAGGAGGGTTTTCGCTATACCTGTTATTTCATTATTATCTATTGAGAATATAATCATGTATTACTTGTATAATGGAAAATAAGTTTAAATTGGCTCTTACTGATTTTAAAGAGGTCCTGCCAAATTTGAGTTTTAAAATAAACACAGAATTTCAATCATTAGGCTGCTTTGGGATATGGAAGGGGAAATACCTTTTCTCACAGGCATTGACCTCAAAATTCTGGACCGAGAAGGACCTTACAATGCAGTTAACTTTTTGTATTCATATTTGGGGAGAGTATACTCACAGCTTCTCAGCCCAGCGGTATGCCTTCCATATACTTTCAGCAATGTAAGAAATAGAGTTTCCTTGGAAATTTCTGTGAAGAAACACAGTTCATATCCTTGAATAGGTAGGAAAAGAATGTAGAGAATAAGGAAAAGAATCATGGCCACCGTGTGGGGAATATTCAAATGCAGAAAAGACCAGCTTTCTAATTCCCACAGCTTCGCAGCTTCCCAGTGTGCACAATTAATAAAAACATACTGTGAGGCCACTGGCACAAGCAATGAGGCATCTCCTCAGAACCTGAACTTCCTATCTGTCCAATTTCTTGGATACATAATGCCAATTACTTTTTTTCCAAAATCACTTATGTGTCTAAAATGACTCCTACAAATCAATGAGAAAAATGGCACACATTTATCAATATCAGCAAATGAATATAAAGAAATCCTATGCTAGGCAACACCAAAGCTTTGGCTCAGTGCCCTCAGAATCTGTCCAGGTGTTAGAAGGATACGGGCAATTAGAAATTAGAGGGACTAATACGAAAATATCTCTTAAGCATATTGCATAGGGAAAAGTACAAGTTACTGAGCAAGGAGTAAAGTTATTACCTCATTAGGGGAACAAAATGCAAAGGAAAGAGCTCGGAAGGAAGGACACACATCAAAACAGTAACAGGAGTTACCTTATTGGTGGTAGGGAAGGTGGGGTGGAATTTTCACATTTTATCCTATATACTTCTGTGACATTTCTATTTTTAAACAGTGAGAATGTATCCATGAATTAGACATGTTTAAGAGAAGCTGTCAAATGCCTGAGGTTCAGTTTGAACCACTAACTCAGTGGATGACTTTGAATCTTTAGCTTTAGCTTTGTCCTCTTCCCTCAGCAACAATGTAACTGTTCAGTTTATATGCACATTTTCCACGCGAGTCAGAAATACCTCATAACGGATACCTGTCTGCCCATCTGCCTGAGGGACATTTCCACTCAAACAGAGCCTTCTGGTTGCTTTATGCTCACCAATAAAAGATGCCTAAGACTGAACTCATCTCCCTCAAAACTGACTCTGCTTCTCAACTGCTGGATTTCCACCTGTTATACCACCATCATTCTGCCCATCAACACATGTGATTTGTCTCTTTCCTGTACTACAATTCCCCCAACTCTAGTCAATTACCACATCTTGTCAGTTTCTCCTCTGTAGTACTCTCGGGATTTTCTTTCTACTTCCATCACAACCACTCTAATTTGACCCCTTCTCACTTTACTCATAGATTTTGCTAAAGCATTCTATTTGGTCTCCCTGAATCAAGCTTTCGTCTCTAGATCGCTCTACATATGAAATCTAAAATAAGCCTCTTGTTTTAATCATTTGTCTCTCTTGCTTGAAAACTTGCAGTGGCTCCCCACATCTTACAGCGTAACTTTCAAACCCCCATTGCCGATAGCCAAGGTTTTTCATAATCCTATCTTTCATTGTTGCCTAACCCAATTCTTTACAGCCAGACTAATCTATTAAATTCTGATCATCCCTGCAGTCACACCTTTGCCTAGACTGTACTGCCTATTATTCTTCTGACAAATCACAGCCAATCTTTAAGTCCCAGCTAAAGATTTAGCTTATCCATGCAGCCTTCCGTGACCTCCACACCCCTGTGATTACAGGTTCTGGTGAATTACAGCACCTATCTGTATTTCTCTTAACACTTAATTATATATTACCTCCCTTTTAAGGCATATCCCCTTTCTTCCCACTTGTCATTGTCATGTTCTGGAGACAATGCCATACACTTCTGTGGCTCCCACAGTACTTAGCCCTGAGTTGGGCACAAAATGGGTGCTACATATAGAAAGCCAGGGGACAAAGATGAGTTCTAGATATAACTGAGGGATTGAATAATAATAAGAGCTAACACTAAAATATATACTAGGCACTGATAGAAGACCTTTACCTATATTAACTCATCTAAATCTCCCAATGAGATTGGAGTCATGGGGAGATTTAGGAGTCATAGGAGTCATCCTATGAGAGGATGACTACCATAATCCCCATTTTACAGATGAGGAAATTGAGTCATAAAGCTAATAAATGACAGACCTGGGTTCAAACCCAGGTAGTCTGGCTCCGGAATCTCTACTCTTAACCACTTTGTTGTATTACCACCAATGAGATGGGGAGAGGGACATGTTGCTGTAAAGAGGATGGAGTAAAGATGGGAGAAGCGTAGATGTTAAGGAATTAAATAATGGGGTAAAAAATGGAGAAGGAAAACATAAGGGCAATTAAAAGTAAAAGACTGGAGGAGAGGGAAAAATAGTAAGAAGGAGAATGAAGATAAGGAATCATTGACAAACAAAAGGTGGAAACAGAAAGTCAGTCAATGTGGATTGGGGAGATAAGGAGGACCCAGGAAGACCTGAAGAAAGGCTGCCATGTCAGGCAGGATGCAGAGAACAAATGAGGAAAGGCGATTCTTACATGATGGTGAAGGTGCCGTTGTAGGCATTAGGCTCTGGCTCAGGCACTCTGTGGAGCTTCTGCTTTGGGCTGAGACCAACACACGACAGTGTCTCATTTTTGCAGGTACAGAGCTCACATATGCTGATGTTTGTGGTGGCACTCTGTTCTGGCTGCTTTTTTTCTGGGGTATATTTTACACCAGGAAGACCAGGGGATACTGAATACTGAGTCGAAGGAAAAAGGACTGTCTCAGATGGCCTTGGTTGCTGAGATATGTTAACTCCCAGGTCCACAGGTGGAACTGTGACTTGAGTCAGGTTTGGCTGTGCAAGTGTCACCTGAGGGTGTTTTGGAGGGGGAGCTGTAGTCTGCTGCAGGGCTGTAGAATGGTCAGACTCTGTAGTAGGTTCTGGAGTTGTGGTAAGCTCCAGGTCCAAAGGTTTAACTGTGATACTGCGTGAGGTTGGATGCTCAGCATGATCCTCATCTGGTGCTGGAACTGTCACCTCGGGATACAATGGAGACTGAGCTACAACTGCCTTAATGAGCTCTGGAGGCTGAGCTTGGGTCTGCTGCATAGTTGGAGAAGGTTCATCCTCCATATTGGATTCCAGAGTTAACGTAAGTTCCGTGTCCAAAGGTTGAACTGTGACCTCAGTCAAGGTTGGATGCTGAGCCTGAACTTGCTCTGGATTTGGAAGTGTCACCTCGGGGTATGTTGGAGGAACTATAGTCTCCGGCAGGGGTGTGGAATGTTCCGCCTCCATAGTAGGTTCTGGAGTTGTGGTAAGCCCCTGGTCTAAAGGTTGAACTCTGACACTGGGTGATGTTGGAGGCTCAGTGTGATCCTGATCTGGTGCTGGATCTATTGGGTTCTGGTATACTGGAGGCTGAGCTACAAAAACCTCCTTAGGTGGTTCTGGAGGCTGGGTTAAGGTCTCCTGCATGGTTGGAGAAGGTTCATCCTCCTTAGTGGGTTCGGGCCTTATGGTCTGTTCAAGGTCCAAAGGTTGAATTGTGACCTCAGTCAAGGTTGGATGCTGAGCCTGAACTTGCTCTGGATTTGGAAATGTCACCTCAGGGTATGTTGGTTGAGTTGGGGCTCCCTGCTGAACTGGAAAATGTTCAACATTTTCAGTGGGGGTTGGATGCTGATCTGAAACCTCTTGCTGGACTGACAAAGGTTCCAAGTGCTCAGGGGACACTGTAGACTGAGCCGAGTTTTCTTGTTGGGGTGGAGAGGTTTCAACCTTATTAGTGAACGCTGGAGTTACGATAAGTGCAAGATCCACAGGTTTAAGAGTGACATCGGGCCGCTGCAGAAGCTGAGCTTGATCCTGACCTACAGGAGAAACTGTTGTCACATGATGCTCTGGAGAGAAAACTACAGTCACATTAGAGAGCTCTGGAGACTGAGTTGGAGAGGATTCAACCTCACCAGGAGACTGTGGAGGCTGATCTGGAGTCTCCTGCTGGGTTGTGGCAGGTGTAACTTCTTCTCCAGGATGCTCTGGATACTGAGCTGGGGTCTCCTCTTGTACTGAAGGTTTATTATGTGCACCAGCTTCTGGAGATTGGGCTGAAGCCTCCTGTTGAACTGGCAAAGGTTCAACCTCCTCAGGTGGCTGTGAAGGCAGCATGGGGGCCTCATGCTGGGTTGTAGAAAATTCTGCATTAGTAAGGGTCACTGAGGGCTGAGCTGAAGGCTTGTGCTGATTTGGAGAAGGTCCCACCTTTCTGGCGTGGGTTCTTTTGTTATGGTAAGCTCCACATCTGCAGGTTTGACAGCGACACTGGATAAGTTTGAATGCTGAGCATGACGGTGACTTGGAGGTGAAACTGTCATTTCATGATGCTCTGGAGGTTGAGCTGGCTGTTCCTGTTGAGTTGCAGAAGGTTCCACCTGCCCTCAAGAAGGCTCTGGAGGCTGAGCTGGTAGCTCCTGCAGGGTTGCAGAAGGTTCTGTCTCCGCTGGAGACAGAGCTGGGATCTCCTGCTGGGTTGGACACCATTCTGCCTCACTAGGGGGCTCTGGAGACTGAGCTGAGGCCTCCTCCTGGGTTGCAGAACTTCCAGCTTCTCCAAAAGACTCTGAAAGCTGAGCTGGGGTCTCCTGCTGGGTTGCTGGCTTCACCTCCTCAGGAGGCTCTGTAGGCTCAGAAGGCTGAGTCGGTTGTTCCTGTTCACTTGGAGAAGGCTCAGCTTCCACAGGAGGCTCTGGACGCTGACCTGTGGTCTCCTGCTGGGTTGCAGAAGGTTCAACGTCCCCAGGAGCCTCAGAAGGTGGAGCTGGTTGCTCCCGCTCACGTGAAGGCTCAACCTCTCCAGGAGGCTCTGGAGGCTTAGCTGAGGTCTCTTGTTGGGTTGGAGAAGATTCTGTCTCCTCAGGATGCTCAAGAGGTGGAGCCAGGGCCTCCTGCTGAGCTGTAGGAAGTTCAGCTTCCGTAGTGGGCTCTGGAGTGATGCTAAGTTCCAAATCCAGAGGTTGAAGTGTAACACCGGGCAAGTTTGAATGAGCGTGACGCTGAACGCCAGGTAGAGATGCTACCTCATCACTCACTGGAATTTGGAGTACATACTCAGTAGGGAACCCTGGAGTCTGAGTTGGGGCCTCTTGATGGAGTAGAGAAGGTTCAACCTCCTCAGGGAGCTCTGGAGGCTGAGATGGGGCCCGCTGCTGGACTGGCGGAGGTTCAACCTCCTCAGGGCTCTCTGGAGGCTGAGATGGGGTCTCCTGCTGGACTGGAGAAGGTTCAACCTCTTTGGTGACCTGTGGAGTTATGGTCAGTGCCAGATCCAGAGGTTTAACAGTGACATTGTACAAGTTTGACTGCTGAGTTTCATTTACCCCATGATGTGCTACTGGTCGAACTACAACCTCCTTAAGTGTCTCCAAAGGCTGGGCTAGGGCCTCCTGAGGACTTGAAGTTTCTAGTTCCTCAGGGGCCTCTGAAGGCTGAGATGGAGCCTCCTGCTGAAGTGGAGGTGGTTCTACCTCTTCAGTGGGCTCTGGATGCTGAGCCCGGGCCTCTGCCTGGGCTGAAAAAGATTCAACCTCCTCAGGGGTCTGTGGATGCTGAGCAGGGGCCTCTTGCTGGGGTAAAGATTCAGCCTCCTCAGTGAGCTCTAGAATGACCAGTTTGGGCCTCCTGCTGGGATGGAGAAATTTCAGCTTCCACAGGGGGCTCTGGAGGTTCATCTGGGCTCCCCAGAAAATCTGTAGGTAGGCTGTCCTCATGATAAAAGGCATCCATACTGGGATCTGAATAATCACCCTGCTAACTGTTGTTCTAGACCCTGAGTTTTTTTTTCAAATTGGCCTATAGCTCCAACAACAACTTTGGCAAGCCGTTGATGCTGAACTAGATCTTTCTTCAGGTTTGGGGGTGAAACAATAAACTTCACTGGTTTTGAGCTCTTACTACCTAGAGGTGGAACAAGTATTTCAAATGATTGGTGACCTTCAGCCTGATCTAGACCTATGTTTTTAGTCTTACTTTTGTGTCGAGAAGGCAGAACCAAGGCCTGATTCTGATTCCAATCCAGCACTGGAACTTCCTCTGGGAGCTTTTGATGTTGGGTTTGCTTGTTATTCAGATCCTGATGTGGAACAGCAAACTGATCTGGCCCTGTAGGCAGCTCCCCAACCGAATCCGTGTCCGCGTATGGAACCTCAGTCTCAGTCAACTCCTGATGAGGCGGGGCCAACATCTGGACTGGAGACGAGGACGTCAACTAATTAAAGCCCCCGGCTTCTGCCAGGGTGTAAGGGCATGGGGCAATTTGGGAGGGGGTCTGAGGCGTGTGAAGACCAAGCCTCGGTCAGCCGCGGGGGGGTTGGGGGTCACCTGGACGGGGCCCAGGGCCCACTCCGGAGGCTGAAATGCCTGGACTAGAAGCCACAGTTGTTGCCACGTGAGGAAGAGCCGTGGCAACCAAAGGCGCAGCCGGGACATAACACGCGGCGGCTCCCAGGCGCAGTGACCCAGGCCACTGAGGAGCCGGAGCTACATCCTGCGTCCGAGCTGAACCGCTGTGCCAGCGCCGACGCCAGGGCTCACGTTAGCAACCGCGCGCCCCTCCCCCACCTAACGTCCCACCCGTTATTTATGACGTGTTTAGTTCCGCCACCGTTATTAGGTTCGTGCGGAGATCCAATGCGCGCCACCAGAGTGGGCCTTTTTCCCAGAGTCCCCAGGGCGCA
Source organism: Balaenoptera musculus (assembly GCF_009873245.2). Taxonomy (NCBI): domain Eukaryota; kingdom Metazoa; phylum Chordata; class Mammalia; order Artiodactyla; family Balaenopteridae; genus Balaenoptera; species Balaenoptera musculus. The sequence continues at coordinate 23,415,558 of NC_045804.1, forward strand.
AGCCATCCTTCCCCTTGCAAAGGCGACAATTACCTCCTGCTGGGCCCTCTTCCCAAGCCCTCCCTGCCCTCCCTGGCCCCAAACAATGAGGCGGGATTTGAGCTGGAGACCCGAGTGGCCCCAAACTCCAGCGGCCCAGGGGTGGCGGGGGGTTGGGAAGGATGCAGAGCTTCCCAAGGAAACCACAAGACCTGGCATTCTGGGAAATTCAAAAGTGCTAGTCCAGTTCTGGCAATCTGAACACTTCCTCCTCAAAGCTCAAGTCTGAGAGGCATTCTTCCTCCCTTTGGCCACACGGCTGACAAGAAAAGTAGCTGACCTGCAAAATGAGCACCAGTTAGGGTGGCGGGAAGGGAACACACCTTACAGTTATTCTAAAATGTTGCCATTTCCTCCAAACTCTCAGTATTCACGTCTCATTATTAATTCACCACTCTATTATTAGGGGTTACCACTGAATCAGTGATGACTCCAGAACTTCTGTAGGAGGGCTTTGGGGCAGGTGAGCAATTCATTCTGGGAAAGAGAGTCTAAAACCAAGTGTATGGCCCTTTACATTAGCATGGGAAAACTTCCCCCATCCCACCTTGTCTCAACAGAGCCGTTAATCTAGAAAAAACTACAGTGTCGCTTTTCAGAGGTCTACCCTGTGTGCACACATGGAGAAGACACTTAGAATGTTAAAGTCAGCATGGTAAGTAATTTTCTTGAAATACTGTAACTAGCATCCAGTTTACTTTCTTCACAGTCCTTTTCATAATCTATTTAATTTTAGTCCTTTTTAATTGTCTGGTACACCTTTAACACCTAAACTCCAAGAGAGAAGGAGCTTCATCTTATTTCCAGTGCCTAGCACACAATGGTTTCTAAATGGAACTGATTCCAAGATTGGCCTCATTTAGGAATGGATCTGTTGTTATAATCAGCTTTCCGAAATCTTTAGTATCAATAAGGAATCCTTTCCTCTCACATTTCACAGGAAGCTAGACTTCTTAAAGCCCAAACACGGAAACGTTTGAAGTTTCCTTGACTGAATTAAATTGAATTAAATTAATTATTTTGTACAGGAAAAACTTTCAAAATTTTTACATTTTTCAGAACAAAACCACCTTTTCTTTCTCTACTTTCTTCCCTTCAAAACAAACTTTGCAACATTGGGGTGAGTTAAATAATCAGAAATCTAGCCCCAAATTAAGCTCTCAATGACATGAAACACATTTTTTGCTCCTTTTTAACAAAAATCCTATATGCAGTACATTAATGTTTTCTTTTAGAAATTACGTTGACAACTTAATCCCTAATTCGAGGCATCCATATAATTGATTTACAGAAAGGTTCTTCCGCAAAATATTTAACACCAGATATATATGAGATGCTGAGATCTGGGTAATATACCTTACTTGAAAGGCATGAATAGTTTTTAAACACTGTAGCATAATCACACTTAAGGCCATAGTTACTTTGTTCCCAAATCCCTGCAGTTCTATTTGAGGGGAGTTCTAAAAGGCCTGTGTCTTCTCCTGTGTCCACAACTGTAGACGTACACTGATGGCCCTCAATCCTGCTCTCCAAACTTCAAATAAGGGGCCAGAGACAAGGCTCGGGACTTGGAGAAGTCCTAGAAATTCCCTGCCTCAAAAGCAGTTTCAGAGTTTCACATTTTCCGAAGGTTGACAGAGCTGAGTAGACATGCCAAAGTCTTCCAAATCCTGCTGGTTGTTTTGAATTATGGCTACACTGGCTGTGTAGCCCCTTGAGTTTTTATCTCCACATACTTGAATTAAATCCTGTTGTTCCTCTTCGGTTCTAGCATCTGTGACCTCTTCACAGGGTCTATATGCCACAGCTATTTTACCACTTTCTTTTTTTTTTTTTTTCCACTTTCTGAAATAAAGTTAACAAGGATCAATTCAGAAGTTTTCTTGTTCTAAAACTTCCTGTATACAATGGTAGCACCCAATACTCAGACATTCTTTTGATTTCTAAAAGCAGAAAATAAGAGCATTTTCCTAGAAGTGCCCTCATCTGACACTTCAGTTTTTATCATAATTATTTGTGAAAAAATATATAAGAAGTGTCAACTTTGGTTCAAAAACCTTTATGATCTTAGAAATAAGAACTAAGGAATAATGACATAGGAATTAAAAGCTGTGGAAACAAAAATGTTCAATCACAATACAATTAAATAGGAAGGCATTAGGTGGGGGTCAAAGTGAATTCAAACCTGGGATAGGTACCACTGGACTACAATAGATACTTCATATTAGAAGCAAGGCAAGTGCCTACTCCTTGGGACCAAAATTCTACCAGATACGATGAACAAAGCTTTGGAGACAGAGACAGAGAGAGAGGGCATTTGAACACTCTACTGGCAGAAACTGGCCCATGTACCTTTTGGACAATACAGCTTTCCTCAAGGCAAGCTAGAGCCACCAGGCTTTTTGGTCTAAGGAGTTTTGAGTACATATAGGAATACCTTTGCATATTAGGGACAAACAACCCAGACATTTAGTTTGGTTCTTAGAGGTTGTTACCCAGAGTTGACAGCTGATGGAGATTCTGCCTGATGACCAGGGAAGTCAAACTTCACTGGAAGGACTGCTCAGGCTGGAAGGCCAAGACCAATCCAGGGTCAACTCTTACAAGCAAATAAGGTCTCTGACAACTTAGCTAGGATTTCTCAGTCTCTAAGCCTGCAGGGCTGTGAAGCAGCGGAGCAATTCTGTTCCGGGAATCTACTAATCATAAAGTTTCCTTTGGGCACAGCCTGTCACATTCTCACCGCTGTATAACTAACTCGATAGGGAACACAGTCAATGCTATTCAGTAGCATGACCACTTTCAAGGCTCACAAAAACGTAGCCGATTATTATATAAGAATCATATTCACCCAATATATCAGAAATGAAAACTGAAATTAAATGGATTCCAAAAACATAATCTAATAAACTCTTCAACAAGAAAACAACAATGATAATAATAATAGTCAATATATTTTGTCTCCTTACTATGTTTCAGGCATAGTTCTAAGCTTTTTTTTTTTTTTTAATTTATTTATTAATTGATTGATTTTTGGGTGTGTTGGGTCTTCGTTTCTGTGCGAGGGCTTTCTCTAGTTGTGGCGAGCGGGGGCCACTCTTCATCGCGGTGCGCGGGCCTCTCACTATCGCGGCCTCTCTTGTTGCGGAGCACGGGCTCCAGACGCGCAGGCTCAGTAGTTGTGGCTCACGGGCCTAGTTGCTCCGTGGCATGTGGGATCTTCCCAGACCAGGGCTCGAACCCGTGTCCCCTGCATCGGCAGCTGGATTCTCAACCACTGCGCCACCAGGGAAGCCCCTAAGCTTTTGATCATCATCTCATTTACTCTTACAATATCCCCCATTAGGTGATAAGCTGAATTACTAACCCTATTTGCAGATAAAGAAATTGCAGCTTAGAGACATTAAATACCTTCAAATGTCTCCGGCTAGGAAAATCTAAAATTGCAACAACAACAACAAAAAATTCTAAGAGACAAAGTTAGGACTCAAACACAGGTGTCCAAGGCTTATAATCACTACACTATTCTGTATGATAAGCAAGCAATTGAGGAAGAACTGGATCAAACACTTTCTGTATGAACTGAGGCAAGTCATTCTACATCTAAACACCGGGGACAATAATAGTTGCTGTCGTTTTTCTCATAAATGCCACAAAGAACAAATTTAAGACTGCTGCTGTGAAAGCATCTGGTGAATGAAAGGATATGTAATGTTTTAGATAACCATTATTTTCATCCAATCAACTTTTCAAATAAGTTTATTTGCTCACTGAAACTGAATCACGTCAAGGACAATCAAAAAGGTCTTACCTAAAACCACAATCAGCAGTTTCTGGAATGCATCTGTCATAGCCTTGTGGATAGCAAGCTTCTGGGTTCCCTTCCTTTTCATAAGGAATGATAATGACCCTAAATCCAACCAAAACAGATGAATTTAAAATGCCTATCTGAATAACTGATTTCTAGGTTATGTGTTTAAAACTAAAAATGCATCTGTCATTCTTAGATCATTATCTTAGTGATTAAGGGCAGGCACAACACTGGGGTACTGTTGAATGTCTCTTTTGTAGGTGTACCCTGGCATGGCACATTTTTACTGCTCAGATCTGTTCTGGAAGTTCCTAAAATACTCGATGGGAAATGCAAACCAAGGACGTGGCACAAATCTCATGTTACTCACAGATTTCAAATGGACAAGCTGAGGCAACACTGCTACAGACCCTGCTCTCCTGTGCGTAAAGGGCTGCATTCATACAGTGAGATAGACTTGGTGGTGGTGCAGATGATCTGGCCTCTCCTCAACCATCACCCACTCAGGTGGATGGTGGAGCCTCCTCCACTCCATTCTCGAACAGCCCTGCCTCTGACGTAAAACCCTAAGCCCAAGTGCCATGGATTCTAGGAAAAAACTCAAGTACCAATGGGAATCCCCTTTCTAGGGATCTACACTTACTTTTTCCGCTCAGGCCCTTCTGTAGGAGGCAAAGGACTGAACATTTACACAAGAGTTTATTTCAATCTTTAGACAATGATTGGGCGGGCTGGCAGTGGCGGGCTGCACAGGCTCCCGGGAGGGGAGGAGTGGAGAGTGACCTGTGCTTGCACACAGGCTTCTTGGTGGCTGCAGCAGCAGCCTTAGCGTCCCATGCCCGTCTCTGGGGTCCGCGCTGATAGCCGCGGCTCGCGCCCGTCTGTGGAGCTCCTTAAAGCGGCGCTCCTAATCCTCTCTCCTCACGCACCAGGAAACAAAGAGGCAAGAAAAAGTCTTTTGCCTGTTCGGCAGCTCCAGACCTTTTCCCGGACTCCCTCCCGGCTAGCCATGGTGCACTAACCCCTTCAGGCTGTGTTCACACCGCCAACCCCAGTCCTCTCCCTGCGATCCGACCTCTGAAGCCCGAGCCTCAGCTCCCAGCCCCGCCCACCCCGGCGGGTGAGCAGACAAGCCTCTCGGGCTGGTGAGTGCTGGTCGGCACAGATCCTCTGTGCGGGAATCTCTCCGCTTTGCCCTCCGCACCCCTGTGGCTGCGCTCTCCTCCGTGGCTCCGAAGGTTTCCCCCTCCGCCACCCACAGTCTCCGCCTGCGAAGGGGCTTCCCAGTGTGTGGAAACCTCTCCTCCTTCACAGCTCCCTCCCACTGGTGCAGGTCCCTTCCCTATTCTTTTGTCCCTGTTATTTCTTTTTTCTTTTGCCCTACCCAGGTACGTGGGGAGTATCTTGCCTTTTGGGAGGTCTGAGGTCTTCTGCCAGCGTTCAGTGGGTGTTCTATAGGAGCAGTTCCACGTGTAGATGTATTTCTGATGTATCTGTGGGGAGGAAGGTGATCTCCGCATCCTACTCTTCTGCTACCGTTTCCTCTCTCTAACAAGCTTCTTTGAGAGTGCAAATATTTCCAGTCTTAACTCTCTAAATAACTTACATATTACTGTGGATTTT